>NW_027411977.1:24574930-24942430 GCF_047663935.1 Musca autumnalis
ATATGTCAATTCCTTCGGGTACCACCCACACAAAATTTCGGGAAAGTTTAATTTAGGAACTGCTCTTGAATCGCTTTGATTTTTGCTGTAAAAATTTGTATTCGCTGCCACCATAATGACGGTACAAATTTTATCCGGGGTAATTCCATACTTCCTGAGAAAATAGCCCGAAAGATGTAAAAACCCCAATGACACCATGTATAGTGGTTGGAGCGCACGGTAACTCTCGAACGGATCTGCCTATTCGGTCCAAAATTTGACCATCACAACATTAGTGTAAGTTCAAAGATGAGCCATATCGATCCACAGCCTTAGATACCTCCCACACAAAAGTTCGAAACTTTTCAGTAAAATGGTGCGCACGATACTTCGCGAAGGCAGTAACAGATTTGGTCCATACTTTGAACTTTGTAATACTTCTACGAGACATTGATCAGGTTAAAATATGGACTATATATGTCAACTCCTTCGGGTATCTCCCACACAAAATTTCGGAAAGTTCCGTTTAGGACCTGCTCTCGCATCGCACAGTGTCCGGTTTTCCGAAAAACCTGGCCAAAACTCTAAAAATGAATGGATTTTGACCTACCCTTTGGTTCTTATGTTTTTCGGGCCGCTGATTACATTTTTGACATTATTTAAACCTCAGGCGGACATTTAAGGGGTCTTTTTGGTCCCTCCTCCTATAAAATGTGATCTTATCGGATCAAAATATTCTACAAATTTGTTCGCCATCAATTTTTACTATGGGTCCTAGAATACACCAAAACTCTATACCTTACCTAAACTCCAGAAATATGCAAAATTATAAACACATTTTAGGGTTAAGGGCGTACTTCATGTGAGTTTTGGCAAAATTGTCATACAAAGCATCATTTTAGAAGAATGCCGTCAAAGACAAAAATGTTCTCCGCTAAATTTCACCGTAAGTTACCAAAGAAAACAAATCTCTATTTGCATTACATACCAAGAAAATATCGGCATCAATTTTGCCAAAAAACCAAGGAACTGAAAAAGGGTTGCAAGCTTCCACCATTTCTACAGTTTTGGAAATATTTGGTGTATAATGTCTTTGGTAACTATACTGACAAGAATGCGAGGAATATTTTTCTTAAAAAAATTAACCCTCGTGCCGGTCATAAAAGGGGTCCTTTTGGTCCCTTTTTCCACAAATCTTTAAAATCTCTTATAAAATGTGATCGGATCCGACCAAAATATTCTAGAAATCTGTTCGCCATAAAATTTTACTACATGTCTTAGAATATACCAAAACTCAAAATTATACCCAAACGCCAGAAAGTGACCCTATACTATATTCTGACATTCTGAATGAAAGAAAATCTGTACATACCTGCAAGACAAAATATCACATAAAAACAAAAAGTGCAAATATGTGCAGGATGTTTTGATGGAAATGGTAAAAACCCCTTCCTTTTTTATGAAATGATAAATTACACGGCCCAACTCGATCTTACTCACAACTATTTTCATAATTTATTGTGAAAAGTGATCTTGAAAAAAAATTAACAAGTACGGACATCAATTATTAAAGAACGCACAATTCATTGGCGACACTGAACATCTTAAATACGTTTCGCATAACTTTTATTACAATTACGGTTATTTAATAACCGTTGTTTATTTTGCATATTATCATATATTTATAAACAACTTAAATATTGAAAAAAAAATCCAAATAGTGTCACTTCGACCTGCTTTTATACCCACTTATTAAACAAGAAATGTATATATTTTTTCATAACTACACGCACTGGGATCCCATAAACAATATCTGACCCTTTTTAGTGTAAATTGATAAATTTTGTTTTCGATTTTTGGCCAGGTTTTTTGGAAAATTGGACACTGTGCATCGTTTTGATTTTTCGTGCAACAGGTTACACTCAAGGCCCGAATTACGATGGTATAAGGTTTTTGAGTGGTATGTCCATAATCCTTCAGAAAATGACCCGAAATCTGTAAAAAAAAAAATCCCTACGGCCAGCAAGTGTAGTGGCTGATACACACGACAACTATCGAACCGAATACTGCCTTGGCCCACATGCAAAGTGTGTCGTAATTTTTTTTTTCGAATATTAGATAAAATTCGAAGGTGGTGCTTATAGGTCCACTTTTTCCGGTACCACCCCTACAAAAGTTCGAAAACATTCTCCAAAATCCTACGCGCGATATCTCATAAATAGAGTAACCGATATGGCGCAAACTTTGGATTTCGAAATATTTCGTCCAAAGTGGGCCCTATCGGTCCACTCCTTGGGGTAGCAACCACGCAAATGTTCAACAGTTTTGTTATAGTGCGGTTAAGGGTCTGTTCGAGTGCCCTTTGGAAATTTTTACCGAAGGTACTCCTAGTGTCCCTGTCCTTGTTTCCTGATATAATAGTCCAAAGGTCTAAACTATATGGTTACCATCTAAAACGATTGGTAGGGCCGATATCGAGAGGAATGAATGACTTCCAAAATAAGACCCAAATTTTGGATCTCGAAATATTGTGTCCAAACTTAGTTTATGGTCAAATTTGTACTGAATGTACTGCTAGTGTCCCTGTCCATGTTTCCTGATATAATGATATAAATTATATGGTTACCAACTGAAATGACTGGTTGGGGCGATATCGAGAGGAATGACTTCCAAAATAAGACCCACTTCCAAAATGGACTATGTCGCTCCACTCCTTTAGGTACCTACCACGCCAAACTTTTGAACTTTAATCCAAATCCATATTGTTTTTGACCTTAAATACCTAAGTTTTTTGGGGAAAAAGTGTTTCAATTCAAACAGGCTGAGGGTATATATTAGGCCGTGGTGATTTGAAAACCTTAATGAGCCCTTCGCGTTTCTGATTTTTGGGATTGAACTGAGCAAAAAAGTCCACTAGACCATAGGTCTACCGCGAAAATCGAGCCTCCCCATTTTGACTTTAAGTTTTTTATCCAAGTTTTTTGGACATTTTAGCATATAACGGCCAAACCATTAAGATTTTTGATCCAATACAAGGAATAATATTCAGTTTTAGTTTTTTTGTGGGGGTTTTCAGACATAAACCACTATAACTTATCCATTTGTGAAGCGATTAAAAATATAATAACTTGTTCGAAAGATATTATTCACCCCTTTGAAAGGAAAAGGATCAATAGAAATCCGTTGTGAAAAAAGAAGATATGCCCGTTTAAATTTGAAAATGTAAGAAACCCAGATTTTCACTACTTTTACCGTTATAAAAAATAAAACGAAGTGACCAAAACGAACTAAAGGCATTTTCGTTGTCTATGGATCCCAACACGATAGAATTTTGCATCAGAATCAATAAATATTTTTCTGGTCAACTTTTGTAGCACAGTGCCATTTATCGACATTTTCCGAAAACTTTGCTAAGTCTCAAGGCCAAAACTGCCTGAAGGCGCATTCCAATGCTTTTGCGATGTATTAGAGAGTTCTTAATCACTGTCTTGGCTACAATTTTTGTCTTTGTATTGGATCCAAAATCTCAATGGTTTGGCCGTTATATGCTAAAATGTCAAAAAAAAAACTTGGATAAACAACTTAAAGTCAAAATCGGGAGGCTCGATTTTCGCGGTAGACCTATGGTCTAGTAGACTTCTTTGCTCCGTTCAATCCCAGGAATCGGAAACGCGAAGGGCCCATTAAGGTTTTTTTCCTTTCATACAAATCGCCCCGCCCTATATCTGTGTTTCCCATATTAATTACAGCTTTTTACACAAATTGTCATTTTTTAAGTATATGAGTTTTTATATAAGTTTTGTTTTTCATAAATATTTTTTAAAAAAAATAATTTTTTTCTTAAAAAAATTTTAATTTTTTTTTGTTTTTATAGTTCATTTATTTGGGTTTGACCATTTGTAATACTTAGGAAAATATAAAAAACACTCATGAACACTTGATGAAACATGTTACAAAATTCAAAAAATTAACCTTGACCCTGAATTCCACTGCAACTACTTCACCGGAAAGCTGATTGTGTTATCTGTCGAACAAAAAAGGATTTCAACAATATCTCTACCCTTTTAAAAGTTACAGAATTTTGACCAGGAAATAACTATTCTGAACCACTGTGCAAAGTTAACTTTTAAAACGTCGCTACACATGTCTTATATTTTTCGCCATTCCGTCTAAGTCGATTTTCGATTAATCGATTAGTTCACTTTTTGTAGTCAAAAGTCTAAAAATAATTGAAATAATCGGCAGACCGAAAAATCACAATTTTAGATCAACATCGTAAAGTCGAAAAATCGATTATTGCTTTTCATTACCTATCCCTAATTCTGCCATTATCCGCATGATTTTTCCTGTAATTAATTTGTATTGTATTGTACAGAGTAATGGAACGGGCCTGGTGACGTATGAGTGTCATTTGTTACGAGTTACCCTTTCCAAGGTGGCGAATGATTATTAATGACCAATATTGAATCATTTGAACAATCGTTTTTATTAATTGATACAACATGTCAAAATCTTTCACATCACCTTATCAAAATTCCCACCCCCGCCCCTTGGACATGAACTTTATCTATGATTAATGCTAAAACATAATTCGTTATCACCTTTATACTACTCCTCTACTTTACTACAAGGATAAACCCTTTTCTAATATTGTCCTAAAATAAAGTTTTTGGTGTTTAATAAAGTTTGCTCTTAAGTTACTAACTTACACATCCTTGTTGATGTTGTTGTTTTGGTGCTGCTGCTTTTGGTCACATATGCAAAGTTGTATCCTTTGAAGGCAAAAAGGACAAAGGCTTGTTTGTTGGTTTTTTTTCTCTGTTAGGTTGGGGCTTTCTATGTTTCTTGTGTGGCAAAGAAGAAAACAAAACTAAAACGAGAACACAAAAACCCCAAAGAAGCTAACATTTGATGAAAGTTCAAAGTTATGAGCTGCTCTCTGTTAACCTCAGCAGCACCAAAAGCAAGCAATTTAAGTAGACACAACGTTGTCAGAGGACGACAACATCAACAAGATGCAACAGCAACAATAACCAGAAAAACAACATCAAGAAAAATATAAAATAAAACTCAAAATGGCAAAGAATGAAAGCATAAAAATAAAGCATAAATGCAAACAAGTTATGAGCAATAACTTGGCAAGGAATGGCAATAAAAACAGCAACAACAACAACGGCAGGGACAGCGGCAAGAGCATATGCAACCACCAAGCAATAAAGGCCATCATTGACGAATGGATGGATGGATGGATAGATGGATCGTTGACTATGAAGATGACAGGCCCAAAAAGCAGGACAATTATGAATGAATGACAGAGTAGTCTCAGTGGTGGGCCGCTCTGGTTATGGCTTATAAGAATCCTGACATAAACAAACAGGAAGCATAAGATGTACCGAAGAAAGCAGCTAATCTGTTGCCACAATGACATTTGATTTTCTTTTTCTCCTTTTCCTTGCATTTTCAAATATATTTTAAGTGTGATTGCCTTGGAGTGTGTATGGTCGTCAGTGTGTGTGTGTGTGTGCGAATTTTACTGGAAATTGCATTTTTCGCTTTCAGTAACTCCCCATGGTACCAGTGGGGGTGTTTGCTTGTAATTTGCCTCCATGCCATGGCGAAACAAGCAACTTGTTAAGGGCAATTTCTTGGAAATCTTTTACAGGCACTTGGGGGAAAACTGCTTGTTCTATTACTACTGCACACACACACAAAGCAAAAATGCAAATAAATTTGAATGATTACAATGCATTTGTTGAATGCCATCTTTTTCCATTTAACGTTTTTTTCCTTTCTTTCCTTTTTACACTATTTTTTGTTTTTTTTTTTTTTTCAAAAAATGGAAATTGGAACATTGTGTCACCAGCAAAGTCTCACTCAGTCTTTTGTCAAGCTTTAGCAGCCATTTGTCATAGTCTTTGATGATTTTGCCAATATATCAACTTAAATGTTAAATGAAATGGACAGCTTGCTCTCTTATTAATCAGCAGCACCATCATCAGTACCGTTCAGTTCCCTTCTTGCCATTTTATGTTTTTTTTTTTGGCAATGGCAAGCAAAGTCAATGTTGTCGTTGTTGTTGTGTGGTGTTTCACAGCTACATTTCCTAAATGATATTGGAATGGTGATATAAATTTATTGGCTAACACCAATACCAAGAAACAAACTCATCATATCATTCATTGCTTATTGCAATTTGTCCACACTTTTGCTTGGTAGCAGGAGCAGGAGCAGAACCACCTGGGTGGCCAGCTCTAATGAATGACTGATTATAGGTCATAAGAACGGTAATGACGAAATGTGAAGACAATTAGGGTTGCCGCAATATTACAGAATTTTGCCACCGTGGTGCAATGGTATGCACACCCGCCTTGCACACATAAGGTCTTGGGTTCGATTCCCCGGCCAGGCAACATCAAAACACTTTTCAACGGTGGCAAAATATCCCTCAGTAATGTTGGCGACATTATCTTAGTATTTCAGCCATGTAAAACTTATCTACAAAAGTGGTGTAGGTAGGTCCCATATCATTGAGCTAATATGAATCGGGGTGCACTCAATGATATGAGAGAAGTCTCCCTTGTCCCTTATGGGATGTTTGTGGAACAACTATATATATAAACTTAAAGTAAGAGGGTTGTTACACCCAATGCGATCAAAAATATATCTCCATCGAAATAATAAATTAGGAGTCAACTTAGTCCCTGTCCTGTGGCAAAACCACTCACATTTAACTTGACAGCTGCTGTTCTTCTGTTGCGATGGGTAGGGAATGGTCTTTGAGTACGGAATTCAAAACTGCAACAGTGTGAACGTTGGTATCAAGGTCTTCTAAATGTTTAAGAAATACCTTTGGAAGGTCTTCTGTATATAGAAGACCTTTAAAAGGTTTTCTGTCTCTAGAAGACCTTCGGGAGGTCTTCTGTCTATAGAACACCTTAGGGAGATCTTCTGTCTATAGAAGATTTTTCGAAAGTCTTCTGTCTATAGAAGGTCTTTGGAGGGTCTTCTTTCTATAGAAGGTCTTTAGAACGTCTTCTGCCTATAATAGATCTTTGGAAGGTCCTCTGTCTATAGACTGCCTTTGGAAGGTCTTCCGTCTGTGTATAGAGACCTTTGGAACATCTTCTGTCCATAAAAGACCTTGGAAGGTCTTCTGTCTATAGAAGGTCTTTGGAACTCTTCTGTCTATAGAACGCCGTTGGAAGATCTTTTGTCTATAAAAGACTTTTGGATCTTCGATGGAAGACTTTAAGAAGGTCTTCTGTCTATAGAAGACATTTGGTAGGCCTTCTGTCTAGAGAAGACCTTTGGAAGGACTTCTGTGTATAGAAGACCTTTGGAAGGTCTTCTGTGTATAGAAGACCTTTGAAAGGTCTTCTTTCTATAGAAGTTCTTTGGAGGGTCTTCTTTATATGAAAATCCTTCAGAAAGTCTTCTGCCTATAAAAGGCCTTTGGAAGGTCCTCTGTCTATAGACTGTCTTTGGAAGGTCTTCTGTCTATAGAAAGCTATTGGAAAGTCTTCTGTCTATTAAAGGCTTTTGGAGGGTCTTCTTCTGTCGATGGAAGACTTTAAAAAGGTCTTCTGTCTACAGCAGACCTTTTGAAGATCTTCTATCTACAAAAGACCTTTTAAGGTTTCTGTCTATAGAAGGTCTTTGGAAGCTCTTCTGTATATGGAAGACCATCGGAAGGTCTTCTGTATATAGAACACCTTTGTAAGTCTTCTGTCATCGCTTGGGAGCTCTTTAAGAAGGAAGACTTTAAGAAGGTCTTCTATCTATAGAAGACCTTTGGAATGTATTCTGTCTATAGAAGACCTTTGGAAAATCTTCTGTCCAAATATGGCCTGTGGAGGATTTTCTGTCCATAGAAGACCTGTGGAAAGTCTTCTGTCTATTGAAGATCTGTGGAATGTCTTCTGTCTATAGAAGACCCGTGGACCTTTGGAAGGCGTTCTGTTAATAGAAGACCTTTCTAAGGTCTTCTGTGTATAGAATATATTTGGATGGTCTTCTCTCTAAAGAAGACCTTTGTAAGTTCTTTGGTCTAAAGAAGGCCTCTGGAAGGTATTCGGTCTATAGAAGGCCTTTGGAAGGTCTTCTCTCTATAGAAGGCGTTTAGAAGGTCTTCAGTCCATAGAAGATCTTTGTACTGTCTTCTCTCCATAGAAGACCTTTGCAAAACCTTCTGTCAATAGAAGACCATTGGAAGGTCTTCGGTCTATTGAAGACCTTTTGAAGGTCTTCTGTCCATAGAAGATCTTTGGAGGGTCTTCTCTCTACAGACGACCTTTACAGAATATTCTGTGTATAGAAGACCTTTGGAGGGTCTTCTGTGTATAGAAGACTTTTGGAAGGTCTTCTGTCTGTAGAAGATCTTTGGAAGGTCTTCTGTCTTCTATCTATAGAATACTTTGGAAGGTCTTCTGTCGTAGAAGAACTCAAAAATTTCTTCTGTCTATAGAACGCCTTTGGAAGTCTTCTGTCATCACCATGCCGTCGACAATAGCACCCGAAGCCTAGATCATGCCATAATCCGGTATAGATGATGTGGAATTTAAGTAAAGTAGAAGTTTAAGTTCCGGAGATATCAATCTGCCTTGAGGAACTCCATGTTTCACTTTACGGATCTTCAACTACATATTTTACTTCTGAATTGCACAAAGGCCGGCGACCACACCTACAGTTGATTATCCAACGATTTAAACACGTCTGGAGCGAAAGCATATCTATGTCCTTGGGTTGGTTGATGGCATCCAAAGCCTTCGATAAGTAAATGGTCACCATGCCTGTTCGGTAGCGTGGCATGTTCTGGTTCAGTCCTTGATTGATATGTGTGGATATGGCTTGTAACGATTCCTAACCAGTCTTCAGTAACGGGTGGCTAACTCTCTTTTGTTCTTTGGACAAGAAACCGTTCTTATTTATTTATTTATTTATTTCAAATATTTATTATAATAAAAAATTACAATAAAATTATATAAAAAATAGCACTAGCATCTAAGGCTATCGGCTAAAATGTGGTTAAAATTGGTGTTGGATAAGATGTAGGATTACTAAATATATCTTACAATTATATTTTATGATGTAAATTCAAGAGTTTGAGAAACCGTTCTTATGACTTCCTCTATCCTTGTATACCTTCCGAAAGGTTTTCTACAAACAAATGTACATTCGTAAGGCATTCTGAAGGTCACTTCTGTGAACAGGAGACCTTTTTAAAGACATTTTATATGTAGAAGACCATTCCCAACGCTTTATTTAGACACCAGAACTTTCAGGAAAACATTAGCAGGGCAATCATGAATAATTCCCTCGGAATTTTCCGCAAGGAAAATTATTTTGAAGAGTGAAATTCTTTTAAAAATCAATGTTTTAAAACGTTGGAAACTGCTAGAATCACTCGATTATGGAATATTCTCGCCGCATTCCCAAAAATATTCCCTTTTTGGCGATAAATTTGGAAATAAAAATTTTGAAAATGGGGAAAGGGAATAAATTCCGCACGAAATTTTTATTCATGATTGCCCTGTAGGTCTCCTATATACAAAAGCCCTGTTTTAAGCACCCTGTGAATGGAAGGATTTTTGTAGGCAAAATACTTTCTGAGGGTCCTCTACGCATTCCAAAAGATTTTCAGAAAATATATGAATATAATCAAGATTTCTATGGGGAAAATACCTTTCCCAAAGTCCTACCAATGAAAAAGAGACATTATTGGAAATCTTCTATAGACCGAAGACGGTATAGAATGCATTCGATGGGTTAGGAGCCACAAACATGTTCGGTCGCACAACCAGTTCTGGTTGAGTCCTCTGATGTATAGGGATATGGTGTGTAATGATTCCATACCAGTTCTCAGTACTGGGATGCTAACTCTCTGTCTGTCTGTAGGGATTGTGGGTACGGATGGACCGATTTAGACCAAACTTTACACCTTGTAATATTTGGTACAGATTTCATCATGACTACTTCAGCTACACTCAAACAAAAGTTCAAAATGCTCGTTTAAATCGTGGACTCCATTTCGCTCGATTTGATCCAAACTGTACAATTGTAATTTATATTTGTTCCAGACATAGTTTATTTTCAAATATGGACTATGGTCCAATCTTTCTGACATAAATGATTCTTGAACCCTCTAGGAAAGGTCTTTTGTGGGCCATATGGGCCTTTAATGAACAAACAAATCATCATAAACGCTTTGCTGATGACCACTCAGGTCGCCTTCAAAAAAAACTTTCCTTTAAAAATCTCTTGCAAATGGCAACCCAGCTAAATGACTGACCTGACACTGCACTTGCTAACCAAAGCGGATGTGTGTGTTTGTGCTGTTTGCAGTTGTATCTGATTAAATCTGTAGGTAGTTGTTATACATATTTGATTGAACACAAAATTTTGAGTTTGTTATTTTGATCTTGTCCTCTGTCCTCCATCATTGCTGGCTGCTTAATTCCATCCAGAGGCCAAAAGGAATCAAATTTGCACCAAGATTTTTAATTATGTCTAATGGTTTCGTCTATCTGCAATTATTGTCCAGCATGCAGCAAAACACATTTTGAAACATTAGAAACATTAACAGAAATCCATTGCAATTTTTTTGTTTTATTTGTGTTTGTGCCAAATTGCCAATAATTGAATTGAATTCGAATTGGGTAAAAAGCTGATTTAATTATAAAACAGATTTTTCGTAATTTTAATTTGAGTGGCAAAGCAAAGTGAAAGAAGCCTTGAAGCTATATTTGAGATACAAGGCCTAAAGAAAGCGAATTGAAATAATATGTAATGAAATTTAAGAATGTTGCTTTAGAGAGTGATTGGAGGTGGAAGAGAGGTTGGGAGAGAGAGTTTGTAACCTAATGAAAATTTTCTTTTAGAGATAGGAAACCGTTAAGGTTAAGAAAACCTCTTAAGGATCTTTTATTGTCAAAAGACAATTTATAAGTTTTGATCGAACATGGACTATGAGTGTGACATATACATATGTCATACTTTTTCGACGTATAATGCATATGTCGAAAACTTCTTATACTTACACAAAACAAATGGTTTTTGACTAAAGCATAGCGAGAATTTATAGCGGAAATATGGAGTTTTTCCATTATACTATTCCAGTGGTGCGATTCTCTAACTCATTTTTTGAGTTAACGATAATTATCGATAAAATTAAAATGCTTAAAATTTAGTTAATTAACGATATTTTTAGTAAGTTAGCGACTAATAAAAAGTAGTCGTAAAGTTCAACAGATAGAAACTGTTTTCAACTTTTATTTGAACTTTTCATAAACAATATTGGGCTTTAATATTACCGATTTGTGTCGGTAACTCAAAAAATTAACTAGAAAATCGCAATACAGGAAGGTGACATCTCGCGGGTATCCAAGGTCATGCGACAAGGAGATAGAACAAAGAATCACGTCCATCCCACTGACTGACAAAATAGAAAAACTCGGGAAAAAAGAAAAGTAGAAGAAGAAGAAGTATTAAGAATCAGCATACTCGCCCCCATAGGAAATTTCGACCCGAAGATCTTTAAAACAATGCACAACAAATCTATTGGTGGCGTACCTTGATGTGTCGATGGTTTTGAGGATATCATCAACCGCAGAGTAGTCACTTTATGGCCATTTTTAGTAATTTTCCCTCCTAATATTTAGTTAAGATGATAATAGCTCATGCTTTATGCCGACATATTTGAGGCTCGAGGCAATAGGAACAAGTAAGAAAGTATCAGTCAGCTGAGTCGACAGAGATATACCCTCAGCCACGTACCCGAAGAAAAAATTTTAACACAATACTTCTGTAGGTTTTTTAGCTGTTGGAAACATTTTCCAGGATGGAAAGGGCCGCAAAAAACTACATGTTGCAACAAAATTCAGAATGATCCAAGACGAGTCATTAAACTGCATTTTTTCCAAACTTTGAGTAGTTTGTAGTACATATTCGGACCTAATACAAATCTGTAGGAAATAATACGAGTTACAAAGTTTGAGCTAAATCGATTTCTCTCTAAAAGGGTTATTTTACACATTATCCAGTTTAGGTGGTGCCGGTAGGATTTTCTGGACCTTTTTGGGTCATTATCTCAGGAAGTATGGACTTGCCCGCGAAAAAAATTACAACGTCTTAACAGGGGCCGCAAGTGCAACCTGCTTCATCACAAATTAATAAGATCAGAGAAGAGTTGTTAAACTATACTTTTTCCAAATTTTGTGTGGGAGGTACCCAAATGAGTGGACCCATATAGTCCATATTAGAACCCAATCTATGCCTGAAAGTAATATTACCAATAGCAAAGTTTGAATCAATTCGGTTACTCCATCCTAAAGTTATCATGCCCACAATCTTGGCGAAAAATTGTGAACCTTTGTGGGGGAGGTACCGGAAGGAGTGGACTGATATGGTCTATCTTCGAACTTAAACTAAGTTTGAACAAAATATTGAAAGACCCAAAATTTGAACCAAATATGTTGATCCGTTCGAGAGTTATCGTGCGCTATAACTAGACACATGGTATTATATGGGTTGATTGCAGTTTTCGTGCTGATTTCTGAGGAAGTATGGACTTGCTCCTGAAAAAATTATATCGTCGTAATGGGGGTAGTGAATACAAGTCAAAGCGATTCGAGAGCAGGCCTTAAACTGCACTTAAGCAAAATTTTGTGTGGGAGGTACCCGAAGGAGTGGACCAATAGGGTCCATATTGGAACCTCATCTATGTCTGCTAGAAATGTCACGATGTACAAAGTATGGACTAATTCGGTTACTCCCTTCAAGAGTTATCGTGCGGACAATTTTTCCGAACATTTTTCAACTTTTGTGGGGGAGGTACCTGCAGGAGTGGACCGATATGGCGCATCTTCGAACTTAAATCAAATTTGGACAAACTATTTCGATACCCAAAATTTGAACCGAATCGATTGATCCGTTCGAGATCATCGTGCGCACCAGCCAGAGAGGCAGACATACGGACGGACATTGCTAGATCGACTCAAAATTGTCTGAAACGGATATCGTACAAACATACTTGGGGTCTAAAGCCATTATTTCGATGAGGCACATTTTTGGTCGTATCAAAGTGTATATACCCTCTTTAGCCTAAAGGCTGAGGGTATAAAAATGAAGATTTCGTCGTTGGTCGTCTGTGTATCAACTTAGATCTCCGAAAAAGGCGTTCCCACATTAAAACGTAGTAGACAGGAGTCGGTCCCCAAAATGATCAATTTAGAATGTTGTCCAACTGTGCTCTCACTGCAGTGATTTCCCAAAAAATTTCATACCAACCATGTCTGGTTATAACCTTTGGACGGCCTTCTGCAATTGGAAGAAATGCCAAAAGGTACAGTTCTGAAGGCTTCCTCTACAGACAATAGACCTTTCTGGCGTAGACGTAGGGCCTTTCTGAAACCCACTTGTATATAACTTTTTAAAATGATTTAATGGGCAGAGATGTTCCTCAAGGACAGGAGAATTTTTTGAAAGCAAACTATATTTCGAAGATTTTTCTAAAGGTCTTTCATTGGCAGAAGATCTCAGTGAAGACCTCTTCTGTGGGTAAGAGATCTTTCAGAAGTCCATCTGTTCAGAGAAGATCTTTCTTAGGGCTTCCTTAAGGTTTTCTATAGAAAGAAAATCATTTTAAAGGCTTCACGTAGACCGAAGAAAGTGTGAAAGTCACTATATGGGATGAGAACTCTCTGAATGACTTCAACACCTATAATAAATTTCTAAAGGTGTTCTATAGGTAGAAGATAATTCTGATGTCCTCTCCTATTGACAGCAAAATGTTTTGTGAAGGCTTCCTCTATAGACAGAAAACCATTTCCAATGAAAGTCTCTTCTATGGATTGAAGACTTTTCTGAAGGACTTATATCGGCACGAGACATTTCTAAATGCATTCCATAGACAGCAACTTTTTATAAAGAAAATAACATTCATAAGCCTTTCTATAAACAAAAGTTCTGTATAAAAGATAATTTTGAAAGTCTTATAAAGACAAAATATATTACCAAAGTCGTTCTTTCGATACCAACCTTCCAAGAAAGGCTTCTACTCCCACTGAAGTGTTTTCTATAACCTGAAGAACATCTGTAAGAATTCGTACAGACAAAAGTCTTATCATTTTGAAGGTTTTATCGATGGGAGTAATTTCTAATGTTTTCCAATATGTGGCAGATCTTTCTGAAAGATGTTTTATATACAGAAGAATGTTCCTCAGGTCTGTTGTTCTAAGGGCCCCTTTTGTGAACAGGATACCGTTTGGAAGGTCTTCTACGGCTTCTGAAAAGTTTTCTATAAAGAAAGGCTTTATAAAGGCCCCTTCTGTGAAATGGAATCTTTTATGGAGGTCTTCTATAAGCAAACTACCCTTCAATAGACATCATTCCAATTTGGTACATTCCTAAGACTATGAACAGGAGATCTTTTTAGAGACATATATTCGTCTTCTTAACTCTTTCTTTAGACACCAGAAGTCATTACATATCTTCTGAAAATCTTTCTATAAACGTAAAAACATTAATAAGGTCTTTTTGGAAGGGTTTTAAAGAGAAAATACCTTTTTGAAGGTCCCGTCTGTGAACCGGGTACATTATTGGGGGCCTTCTATAGACAGAAGACTTTTCTTTTTGTGCTATATGGATGTACGCCTGTTTGTATGAAGCCTTTCATAAGGCTTCTTGAAGGTCCTTCCTGTGAACAGCGGATCTCAAAATCACTGTCTGAAGCCCCCTTTATAAACGGAAACTCTTTATTGCAGCCTTTTATAGTCAAAGTTCCTATCAGGAGGTCGTCTACACCTTACGAAAAACTTTCCAAAAATAGAAGAATGTTTATAATGTTTTTTCCTAGGCGAAATACCTTTCTCAAGGTCCCGCCTGTAAATCGGAGACATTTTTGGAAGTCTTCTACATTCAGAAGGCCGTTCTAAAAGCTTTCTCTCCTGGCAAGCTGTTTTCTCTATTCTATTTTTTCGAGGTCTTCTATAGGAAGAAAACCTTCTCAAGACATTGTCTATAAACTTCTTCTGTGAATGAAATATATTTTTGGATGTATTCTTCAAAGGCTTCTAAAGACAGAAGACATATCTGAAGGTCTGCCCTATTGATAAGTTACCTTGAGGTCATTTTACAGACAGAAGGGCTTTCCAAATGCCCCTTTTGGACGTCTTTTAATGACTCTAGACCTTTCTAATACCGATCTGAAAAACTTATATATTGGTATGTTACGATTCCAAAGTTATTTCCTAAAATGAAGACATTTCTTAAGAATTCATATGTGGACAAGAGACATTGTTAAAAGTATACTAGAACGCAAACAAACAAAACGATTCCAGTACCATTCACACACAGTCACAAACTTTTCATTTTTTCTGAATCGTTTCGTTCTCAAAGCAAAACAAAAACGCAAACTTTTCAACCGAAGAAGAACAAAACTGCACGATTGCAGAAAAGTGCTTCGGTTATGCTGTTCCGAGCTGTTTCATTTACGAACGAAACAAAATGAATCGTTTGCAAACGTTTGCTCTGTGAAATGATCAATGGCACATTAAGGCACACACACACACTTAATTGTTTAACAACCCAATAAGCTAAAATCACAAGCTGCGGTGGATTTTTCAATCAACCACCAAATGTTTGCAATGTGTATTGTACGGTTTCGTTTTCTCTTAGTTGTTGTAAAGTTGAGAACTTTTCTTTTTTCATTTTGTTTGCACTCACGAATGTAAACAAAACGAAATTAAACAGAGATTACGGTCAACTTGGGTTATGTTTCCTTTTGTTTTGTTCATATGGAAAATACGAAACGAAACGATTGCAAACGTTTCATAAAGTTTATTTCCGTACGCTGCTATAAGGAGACTTTTCGAAAGGTTAAATACCTTTGTGAAGTCCACTTATGGACAGGATATCTTAAGCTAACGATGTTATATATAGACCTTGATATCAAAAATGTGCTTTACAATATAATGGTTTTCGGCCCGAAGTATGTTTGGACCATGGCACAATTACCAAGGTAGTGGCATCGTAAATTTTTGAATATGTTATGTCAAAATTTTATTTTGTTGTTGGGGAAATTACAACAAAAATATTTTTTTATAAAGGGATTTGAATTGTCATATTCGAACAGCTGGTGTGATACCGTTTTTGATTGGTACGCACGTTAACTCTCGAGCGGATTTGCCGATTTCGTGCAAACTTTGAACTTCTTAATATTTTGTGCAAAACTTTGATCAGGTTCAAAAATGGACTACACCTTCGTATAACTTCTTCACAAAATTTCATTAAATAAAGCGCACATTAATAATGGTCCAAACCTTACACTACGCAATATTTCTGCCAGGTAAAGAACAGTTCCGGATATGAAACTTTATCACATCTCGGGTACCTCGCACATAAAATTTGGAAAAAATGCATGTCTCGGCTCAGTTTGAAATTGTTAGCAACATGTTGTCCTTGCTGCACCTATTACGACTGGAGGCAAATCTATAGTTCCTTAGATAATTGTGCAGAGACAGTAAAAAACACCAACAAACTTTACTGATGAGCAGAATATCAAACCAAATTTAGCCGAAACTTTGCATATCGTAAATATTTATAAGAAGTTGCAAGAAGGTCAATATCGGTGAACCCCTTAGGGTGAATCCCTCCTGAAGTTCTAAATTTTCGTTTATGTGAAGTTTATGGACTGTTTGTGGATAATTTTGAAATTTTCAGCAAAGATACTCCTTGTGGTGATTTTAACAGTGATATTATTTTTTTTTCGTAGGCAAGTTCATGGTACCTGACATAATCAGCCAAAAGCGGTGACCTATTAGAATGTCACATCGAACTACCGAAAAGAGTGACGGATATTAGTGCAACCTTTACTCATTGTAATATTTCTCTCAAACTTAAATCTAGTTCGAAGATGTAATACTTCGGACAACTCTTTCCGGTACCTCCCTCAAAAGAGTTCAAAATGTTCGATTAAGGGCGGTATAAGGGCTGTTCGGGGACTTTTTTGAAATGTTCAAAGATTCTGACAACAAAGATATAATATATATGAATGAACCAAAAGCTATAAAAAATCGTTGGTTCCAGTTCCAAAATCTAGATCCAGTTCTAAGATGGAGTATGTCGATCCATTTCCTCAAGTGCATCCTCCGCAAAAGTTGAACTCCTGCGCCCTTCCAATTGGTTAAAGGTAACTTCTAGGATCGTGTTGATTTATTTAGCTAGGGGAAGGCAATACTTCCTAAAGGAACGGGCCCGATATGTACCAAAATGAAGGCACCTTTATTTATACACTTCTAGAACTGACATTTTTGGGAGTATTGGTGGTTGTTGACACAAGGCTATCGTTTTTTCTTCCCCACACTTCCCTCGATACTGGTCAGAATGATCCAAAACCCACACCCAAGCGGTATCCATGCAAGAATTATTGACTTCTTCGTATAGACTGTGTTCATTGCGGATTAATTAGGTTTAATACCTATACTCAACTCAATTTCGTACGTCTTTGATTCGAATCTCCACAAAGACAAAACGCGCCAACAGTGACCAACATATTAAATTCAAGGTTCATCCGGGGTTAATATTCGAAATTTCAGAATTTTAGGATTACCTTTTCCATCAAAGCCTTAGAAGAAAACCCCCCTCCCTTTTTTCAATACGTGGAATACAAGTGATTAACGTCTTGACACAAAAGATTTGACACATTTATTCCAAAATGTCCAAAAAATAAATAAAAAAAAACAAGTAAAAAAGAATCAGTCGCCTTTGCCGACAGATATATACCCTCAGCCAATGTGAAGTGAAACTTTCATCTACAGGCAGATCGAATGTATTTAAGGTCTCTTCAAAATTTTGTGGCCCTTTTTGGACATTTGAACTTGCCGCCAAAAATGTGGATTAGGAATTAACTGCACTAAGACACATATGTTGAACCTTTGTAGGGGAGGTACCTTTAGGGAGGACCGATATGGGCAATTTTAGAAGTTAAACTAAATTTTGACAAAATATTAGGAGATCCAAAGTTTGGACCAAATTGGTTGCCCCATTCAAGTGATATCGTCCTAGCATTTTAGTGGCATTTTTTAAATATTGGGGAGAAGTACCGGAAGTTGTGGACCGGTATTGCCCCATGAAACTAAGTTTGGATATAATATGATGAAGACCAAATCGGTTGAACAGTTCGAGAGTTATCGTGCTCTCTCACAGCCACATATGGTGACATAGGTATTTTTTAACAGCTTCCGGCCTGTTTTCCTAAGAAATATGGACTTGCCCCTGAAACAACTTTTACCGTCGTAATGGAGGTAGCGAATGCAAATCGCTTGAACAAAAATCAAAGTGATTCGAGAGCTGGTCTTAAAGTGAACTTATCCGAAATTGTGTGTGAGAGGTACCAGAAGGAGTTGACAAATATGGTCCATATTCGAACCTCATCTATATCTGGTAGGTATATTAGGATGTGCAAAGTATGGATTACATCGGTCACTCCTTTCAAGAGTTATCGTGCGCACAATTTTTTCGAACATTTTTGAACTTTTGTGGGGGTGGTACCTGAAGGAGTGGACCGATATGACTTATCTTCGAACTTAAATTAAGTTTGGACAAAGCCAAATTTTGGATCGAATCGGTTGATCCGTTCGAGAGTTATCGTGCGCTCCAGCCAGACAGAAGGACGGACATTGCTCAATCGACTCCAAATTGTCTGAAACACATTTCGTCCAAACATACTTGGGGTCTAAAACCATTATTTCGATGAAGCATACATATTTGCCCGTATGAAAGCGTTAGCATAAATGCTGAGGGTATAAATACATATTTCCAACAATTATCAGATTTGAACCTTCCCATGGACAAAACTACTTGACAAATCAATACCATAATTGAAAGTCCTTCAAATTGAAATGTTTACAATAAATTCTCATCAATAAATTTGCATTTCGAAGTACTTGATTTTGACAATTTTTGGCCACGGTCGTGACACTGTGCGATTATGGCTACAAAGATGTAATATTTTTTTTATAGGCACGTCCATTCTTCTTGACAAAAGGAATCAAAAGCTCTAAATAATCCTACGGCCCACATCTACAATAACATCCATATCTATGTTGGATTATATCGGTCCGTTTCTTCATTCGATTTTGCTAGGGGAAGCCAATACTTCCTGAGAAAAGTTAAAGACATTTATGTATGCACTTCTAGCGCTATAATTTTTACGAGCTTTAGTGGTCGTTCTTACAATACTATCGTTTTATGCTCAACACACTTTGACGAAATTCGTGGTTCATCCGGGGTTAATATTTCAAAGTTCAGAATTCTAGCTTTATCCGTTTTCTCAAGGCTTTTTGAAGGCAACAATATTCTCCTTAGAATTATTCTAAAATGTCCAAAAAAAGTTAGATAAATCGATGAAAATTTCATTCAATACATTTTCCATTTGTAACAACATTTACAATATCCTCCTCCATTATGTGCCATATCTTGACTGGTCACTACAACAACAACAAGAACATCACCGGCGACAAGGCGACAACATCCTGTGCGAACATTTATTTGATTGAGGTTTTAGAGTGAACAATATGAGCCAGTAGATTGTTTAATTTGGGATTTTGTTAATTGTCATTGGGGGATACAAACAGAAAAGGAAAAAAAAGGAACGGCACTTCATCACCCTCACCACAGAGATAACAAAACGCACAAAACCCAACATCGCCCCACAAGACATGGGGAGACAGTTATAAATTACTAGCATTTGTTGTATGCCAACAATTCCCATTATTGCTTTGGATTATCTGAAGACATTGAATAACAAATAAGATGATGTGTCTGATGGTAGGTCTGCCTGTCAGTCGGTCGGCCTGGCTGACAGTTGAAAATACCGATTTCCTGGAAGGTGTTTTGATTTTGAAAATGTTTTCCTCACACTCTCTCTATCTCTCCACCCAATATATTTCTTATGCCACCAATACCCATGAATTTAATCATCGTGATATTCCCTTCCCATACTTCTTGGATTGCCAATCATAAATATGAAGTAGTTTTTTGCTTCTGCTTCTTCGTTTTCTTTCATTCTTTTGCAATTCACATTCACTCATTCATTCATCCATTCGTTGATACGAATGTAATGGATCACAACAATAACAACAAATAAAAAAGGAAAAAAAGTGAAGTACTCAGTGACAATATCATTTATCCCACAGCCACAACTATTTCGTGTGAATGTGCATGTGGGTGTGTGTGTGTGTTACTATTGTCCTCATCCCCATGGCATATTGAATCCTGAGGGGCCGTTAATCGAAGTAAAGTGGTGATGGGTACTTGTTATCAATGTTTTTCACAGGCCTGGCAGGTAGGTTGAATGATGTGGGTGGAATTGTAACAATGGTTACAGTGTTGGTGGTAAATGGCACTAACTCACCCACATATATGTGCATATCTGCATACACACATACAACTTTGTAACACTTATCCCAACACCTTTGCCAGCAGAGAAGGTGTGTGAAAAAATTCGCACATATTTTTTTCATTTAGCTTCAATATTTCTTGAGCTGTAAATAACATGGAAGATATTTTGTTTGAAAGTTATTGAAGATATTTGTAATATTATCATGCCCACATTGGGCGCCACACATTGTTATCCATGCAATAAAATAAGTTTCAAATATTGATATCAGACCCTTGCAACATTTCAGCCTAGTCATTGAGTATTTTAATATTGTTGGCTTATTATTATGGAGTTATTTATTAAAAGTATGCTTCCGGATGTCTAAATCGCATATTATAAAGTCAAGTCTAAATCCCATATTATAAAAATGGCACTATAAAATATAAAAAAAAACTTTACACCTTTCGTGCTACTCCATTATTTTTATTGCTCTAATATTTGGGTTTGATTTACAAAAAGTTAATTTAAACTTAATTGTGAGCCCATGTTGGGCGCCATCTAATACTAAATTTCAATAATAAATTGTCAGCATTATTTTGAGTATTTTAATATGGCTGGATTATTATAATAGAATTGTTAAAAGTAAATTTGGGGATGCCCAAAATTCAAGACATAATCCCGCATTGAAAAAAAGCTCTACAACACACAAAAAAGAAAATAAACTTTGCACCTTTGCTAATCCGATTTTTTTATTTTTGTATATCAAATGGCAGAATTTAATGTTTGATTTACAGAGAGTTCTTATAAATTAAGATGACCCCATGTTGGGCGCCATGTGGGTGTATTAACACTCAATTTCAATTATTAAACGTCAACTTTACGTACGAGGGCAGTTTGAAACTTCTTAGCCTGGCACAAAAAGCGCGGTATAAACAGAAAAAAGTTAAGTGTTTTGGAAACTTCCATCTCTGTTATGAACACATGTTAAATTTTGTTTCGATCTGGCAACTCCTTCATATAGAAACAGGTGTTCAAAAAAGACGCATCCGCAACTTTTTCACAATGGAAAAATTAGAAATGCGTGCTATCATTAAATATTTACATAAAAAAAGGTTTATCGGGACAAGAAATGCATAATGGTATGGTAAATGTGTTAGGTAAAAGTGCTCCTTCATATGCAACAGTTGAACCACGTAGTGGACGTTCAAAAACAGCAACAACAACAGAAATTGTAGCCAAAGTGCATGATATGGTATTAAATGTTCGACGAATAAAAGTGCGTCAAATTGCTAATATCATGGGCATCTTAAATGATCGAGTCCATTTAATTATGCATGAAGAACTACAGATGAAAAAGCTTTCTGCAAGATGGGTGCCGCATTTTTCAACAGTCGATCAAAAACGCATAAGAATGAACATTTCTCAAGCTTGTTTGGATCGTTTTAAGCGAAATAAAATGGATTTTAAGCGTCGTTTCATAACTGTTGATGAGACATGGATCCACCACTATACTCCAGAGACAAAAGAACAATCCAAACAATGGACTGAAGCTAGAGGAAGTGCCCCAAAGAAGGCAAAAACAATTCAATCGGCTGGTAAGGTTATGGTAACGGTTTTTTGGGACTTCAAAGGTATTTTATTGATTGACTATCTGCAAAAGGGTAAAACGATAAATTCAGAGTACTATTGCAACCTTTTGGATCAATTAAATGTACAAATTCGAGAAAAACGTCCTGGCTTACAACACAAAAAAATAATTTTTCATCAAGACAACGCAGCAGCGCACACGAGTGTTTTAACAATGGCTAAAATCAACGAATTAAAGTACGAGTTGCTTGACCACCCACCTTATTGTCCTGATTTAGCTCCCAGTGACTTTTACTTGTTCCCAAATCTAAAAAAATTCCTTGCTGGCAAGCGCTTTATCTCAAATGAAGATGCAATTACAGTTGTAAACCACTATTTTGAAGACCTTGAGGAAAACTATTTTAATCAAAGGATAGAATTGCTAGAAAAGCGTTGGACTAAGTGTATTGAAGTTTCAGGAGATTATATTGAAAAATAAAAATATTTTTGAAAAACTAACTATTCTCTTTCATTGATAGGCTAAGAAGTTTCCGAACCGCCCTCGTATTGACATTTTTATTAAATCGTCGTTGAAAAATGTACTGAAAACTACGGCATAGAGGCATTTTACAACAATGACATGTTCTGAAGAGTTGTGTATTACATTCCAGGGAATATTTTTCCAAAAGAAAATATTCGGAAAAAATTAACGGTTTTGGATATACGGTGCGAAATGTATAAAAATTGTTGAATTTTTGCATATATTTTGAAATTTGAGGCAATAAATAAAGGTCAGAAGAAGATTCGCATTGGTTTCAGAGATATAGCCCCGAATTTCTTTAAAAACGCAATATTTAACCATATTTAGATGGGGCCATAAAATTCGAGCTGGATCTGACACAACAAAACCCAACTAGGGGTTTTTTTCGTTTGGGTCAGTACTTTCAAAAAATCCACAGTTCGAATTGTTTGCACAAGATCACCTTAAAAATGTTGCACAGTGTAATTCTAGAACGGATCTGCCGATTCGGTCCAAAATTTGGCTTTAGTAATATTTTGTCCAAACATAGTTTACGTTTGAAGATAAGCCATATCGGTCCACTCCTTCAGGTACCTCCCCCACACAAGTTCAAAAATGTTCGGAAAATTTATTCATACGGTAACTCTTGAAGAGAGTGGCCGAATTGGTCCATGCTTTATAGATCCTAATATGTCTACTAGATATAGATCAGTTTCAAATATGGACTATATTTGTGCACTCCATCCGGTACCTCCCACACAAAATTTGGGATAAGTTCACTTTAAGACCTGCTATCGAATCACTTTGATTTTTGTTGAAGCAACTTGCATTCGCTGCCTCAATTACGATGGTAAAAGTTTTTCCATACTTCTTGAGCAAACATCCCGAAGGTTATAAAAACTCCCTATGGCACCATATGTAGTGGCTGGAGATCCACTTAATGGTCAATGTAAATCCATTCCTTTCCTCCTCCGCAAAATTTTTGATCTCTAATCCTAATAAACATTTTTGCCGGTTCAAATTCCGTAAATACATACGTTTTTTTGGGAAAACTTGTTTCAATATATACAGGCTGAGGGTATATCTCTGTCGGCAAAGCCGACTTATACTTTTTTACTTGTTATTTATGAGATTACAAGGCATAACAGAGAGAAAAATCAGAGTATTCAAAAAGGAAATCCCGATTATGGAAAAAGAAAAGTTCTCCTTTGCCTATTCCATTTTTCATTTTTTTATAATCACCCTACAATCACAAAATTTTGGGGTAGATGGGGGTCCCACAGAGGAAAAAGCCTACTGATATTGGTAATGATCGGATAATATTCAGGGGTCGGAATGGGTAAACAACTTATATTGAGCAAATTCAAAGTTTTATTCATATGCGAATATCTCCGCTTCTAGTAGGGTATTCCAAAAGGAAAGCTCGTCAATGGAAGAAGAAAAGTTCTCCTTCACATTGATGCAAAGTAGGTTGGTGCAGGTGGTCAAACAATAGAGATATCACAATAGTTTGTAATGCATCCAATTTTTCCACGTTTTTAATCACGCTACAGGTCGCAATTTTCAGATTGTCACGAAATGTTGGTGGCTAATAGGAGTCCCTGAGAGAAGGAATCATATTGGGTTTGATGAAGGTAGGACAATATTTCCTGAAAGAAACGTTTACCAGTGAAAAGCATATGAACAGGGGTATTGGTGTAGGATATCACATAGTCGGCCCGTTCCGATTGTAGCCTATGCTCACTTGTTCAATGAGTAAAATTGCTATTTTAAGGCTTGCGTGACTACCTGCGCTATATACCGGGTATTAAGTAGCCTTTAGAGGACAATAACCTAGACCCCCGAGCCAATACAACACTGGTACAGGATTAAGTAAAATGTAGGCAACGGTTAAATCACTCTGAATCCAGGATAGGAAGATCATAGAACGACTGTTACTTTCAACGGTATGAAAGTGATAGATCCGAAGTGGTGGGCGTATTATTTTAAACGGCAATATATAGATTACTCCGGAAGTGATAGGACGATCGAATCTCGATTTTGCAGATGTCATCCGAAAGGCGAAATCATCTAAAGCGTTGGACCCACAAGGAATCTTAATGGTAATGCTTAAGCAAACTGGATAAACCCGTTCTGAAACCATCGTTAGCCATCCATATTGTACCAGAAGCCTGGAAAGTTGGCAGGCCGATATCGTTCCTGTCATCAGTTGCGAAGATTCTTGAAATACAACTCTTCTTCATGATGAGAATCTGTTTCCCAGTAGGCCAAAATAAGCATGGAATGGGTAAAATGCTACAACAACACTACACCCCATATGCACACATAAAAGTCGATGACCTTCACAGGCCGTGTGACCGAATAGTCATGGTGGCTCTTGAACAATCGAAGGTCTTCGATATCGTCAATCATGCCAAGATGTTCGAGAATACACAGACGACTTCACGCCAGCCTTGTTTGTAATGTTGGATATTCAACTGTAGTCGCAGTCGTTTGTGGAATTCAAAAATAAGAAGTCTAAGAACCATGAGGCCTTGATGTATGCATAAGTGATAAGTGGCTGACGTTCGTGCTTTCGTCATTTCTGACAAAGGTCAACCTAAATAGATCGAATTTGGCTCGCCTGTCCTTTATTATGCCCTCAGCATTTATGCTAAATGTGCCTCATCGAAATAATGGTTATAGACCCCAAGTGTGTTTGGACGAAATGTGTTTCAGAAAATTTGGTGTTGATTTAGCCATGTCCGTTCGTCTGTCTGTCTCTCTGGCTGGCTGGAACGCGCGATAACTCTCTAACGGATTAACCGATTCGGTCCAAAATTTGCCTTTCGTAATATTTTGTCCGAACTTAGTTTAAGTTCGAAGATGGGTTATATCGGTCCACTTCTTCCGGTACCCCCTCCACAAAAGTTCGAAAATGTTCGGAAAATGTATGCGCACGATAACTATTGAAGGGAGTAACCGATTTTGTAAATGCTTTGCAAATCGTGAAATGTCTACCAGACTTAGATGAGGTTCCAATATGGACTCAATCGGTCCACTCCTTCGGGTACCTGCTGTCGAATCGCATTGATTTTTGTTTCAGCAACTTGTATTCACTGCCCCCCCATACGACGGTACAAGTTTCATCAGGGGCAAGTCCACAGTTCCACAGAAAATAGCCGGAAAGTTGCAAAAACCCCCTATGACACCGTATGTAGTGGTTGGATCGCAAGATAACTCTCGGACGGATCTGCCAATTCGTTCCAATACTTGGCCTTCGTAATATTTTGTCCTATACTTAGTTTAGTTTCGAATATAAGCCATATCGGTCCACTCATCCATGTGTCTCCCCCACAAAAATTCAAACATGTTCCGAAAAAATGTGCGCACCATAATTCTTGAAGGCAGTGAGCGATTAAGTCGATACTTTACACATCCTTATATATCTACCAGGTGGAGATCAAGTTCGAATATGGACTATATTTGTCCACTCCTTCGGGTACTTCCCACACAAAATTTCGGAAAAGTTCAATTTAGGACCTGCTCTCGAATCGCTTTGATTTGTGTTGTAAAAATTTGTATTCATTGTCCTTTATACAACGGTATAAGTTTCATCAGGGACAAGTCCACACTTCCTGCGATAATAGCCTGAAAGATGCAAAAAGCCCCTATGACACCGTGTGTAGTGGTTGGAGCGCAAGATAACTCTCGAACTGATCGATTTGGTCCAAAATTTGGCCTTCGTCATATTTGGTCCAAACTTAAATTCCGTTCGAAGATGGACAATACCGGTCTACAACTTCCGGTACTTCCCCCAGTGTTGCCGAATTTGCTGATTTATCGTCATTTTGACGATTTTTTGGCCCAAATTTGAAAAATGACGATTTGACGATTTTATGGTCCAAAATGACGATTTTTCACGTAAGCCAGAAATGCATGAAATAAAAGACGATAACTACATTTTGATCAAAGTTTCACGAAAGATTTTAAGGCAAGCAATGTTCCAAACTCGATTTTTGAGCTTTTTTTAAGTTTTATAGCAATTTCCAGACGGATTGGCTATATTTAGGCACATATCTGGCATATCTAGGCACAGGTATTTCATAGTTTTTGCCCCACATTCAAATTACATGAGCTGAAAATTTTCGTTTAGTTTTGGTAATGGATGCAAATCTTCCTTAAAAAGTTTTCAAGATAAAATATTAATTATATTTTTTGTTATAGAAAAGTATGAGTCCAGCTTTATTAACTTCCTACAAATGCCCTCTTTAAGCTGTCAGTTTTGAATGACAATTTTTATCGATTTTCGACTGCCCAACAACCAAAATGTACGTGTACGGACAAACATGGACGGTCACACTGTCAAGCAAGCGATATTTGAGCTAAGCTACCATTTAAAATGACAATGTGTACCAAGTTTAACCATGCTGCATTACTTCAAACTCCATAACCATATGAAAACTATCATCTTCTGAAAGCTGTTTTTATAGCAGTATTTAAGTGACATTGTGTTAGATTTATTGCTGTGGGTTGTATATCTTATGTTGTCAGTCTCATGCACAAAAATATCAGCGAAAAATCGCATAAAAGGTAACCAAACCGAGTTTTGGACCATGTTGACGATTTTTTGACGATTTTTCAAATATTGTTGACGATTTGACGATTTTTTTGACGATTTCCGATCAAAAACTGTCGGCAACGCTGACTTCCCCCCATATTTACAAAAGTTCAACATTTGTGTCTAAGTGCAGTTTAGGGTCTGTTCGAAGATCCTTTGGAAATGTATAACGATGCTGTTCGTTGTGGTCCTGTTTAAAGCGACATTTCCGTTTTCCGTCAGTTGCCACCGTGATGCAATGAACGCCCGACTTGCACGCAGAAGGTCGGGGGTTCGATTCCCCGGCCAAGCAACATCAAACATTTTTCAACGGTGGCAAAATACCCCTCAGTAATGTTGGCGACATTTCCTGAGTATTTCAGCCTTGAAAAACATCTCCACAAGTGGTGTCTTAAGACACGCCGTTCGGAATCGGCGATAAACTGTAGGTCCCATATCATTGAGCTAAATATGAATCGGGGTGCAGTCATTGATATGAGAGAAGTCTCCCTTCTCCCGTATGGGATCTTGTGACAAGTCCATGTTTGCTGGCATACTGGTCTAGGAATGACTAGTGGGCGTGATAACTATCGGAAAGATATGACTCCCAAAATAAGACCCACTTCCTTTGAACTTTAATCCTTTAAGGGCCACAAATTTCTGAAAAGACCCTAAATGATTCAATCTGTCCGTAGATGAAAGTTTCAATTCACATAGTTTGTGGGTATATCTCTGTGGGCAAAGCCGATTGACACTTGTTTACTTGCTCTTGAAACAGGTTGCACTCAAGGCCCCTATTACGATAGTACAAGTTTTTTCAGTAGCATGTCCATACTTCTTGAGAAAATTACACGAAAATTGTAAAAAAAACCCTGACTGTCTGCATGTGTAGTGGCTGGTGCGCACGACAATTTCACTTTCTCTAGGACTCAGTATTCTGCTTAGGAAAAATTGTTGGGATAGGTCAGCACTTTGGTATAGCCCCACATAACGTTACCTACCGATTATTTTGGAAGGTTTTAGACACATTTCCAACCGCAAATGTTCATAATCTATGGACATAACAAATCTGCACCAATATTTTTGGACATAGACAATATTAATTAGCCAAATTTTAAACCAAATCAGCTGTAATTCGACTGATATTGTTGTTATTTGTAAGCAAATGCTGACGTTTGATCTTATTTTAAGGACATGACGAAGCACCTTCTTATTCAAGGTTTGGAAATCAATTTTTAGTTTGTCTTGTAAGAAATTTGGCTTCACTTGGTGTGGGGAACATGTTAACCGAATAACGAGCTAACAAAATAACTTCCTTTAAAAAAGGTCAATGATTCTTCGTGTAAAATTCGCTTTCCCAAATTTTTAGTACTTTCACTTTCATACTAATTTCTTCAAAACTGCTCCCAATTTATGTAAAGGACCAATATATCCTTATTATACACTCATTAAAAGTCTTGTACAAATCATAAAAATTTCCATTTCAAATTCTTAGTTATGCAGTGTCTCGCAGTGTCTCCAGCTGTTTTACTAAATTCCACTTACATGAGGAACTGGGTGAAGTTATAACAATTTTAACATGAATACAACAACAAGATTGAAAAGAAAACACTTTTATTTGTGAATAGGTGAGGGTAAAACATTCGCACACAACACGTGTATCTGTTAGTCGCAACACATTTACATTTCACATTTTAACAATGAAACGTTTTAACTTTTAAATTAACATTTCTCTGGGGATTGGCACATATCCATCCATCCATTCATCCCGGCATTCATGACACAAGTACTTAGGACTTGGAACTCTGTAACACACACACAGACACACACGCAACGACATATCCCCACACTTGAATTTAAACTGGTACTAAGTGAATTTGTGCATGCGTATGTGTGTGCTGTGTGAAAAAGAAGTTTCCTCAAAAGAAAAGTGTCTTGAAGAAAAATATGCAGACCGAAGAGACAGACCTGTAGACAAATGGGCGGATGACTTGGGACAGACACAATCACAAGTGTTTGTTTGTTAAATGTACGATGATGAGTTTCCTTTAAGAATGTGTTTTTTTCTTCGTCTTCTTGCTGGCTTATATGGCAAGCCATAAGTAAACAACTAGGCTAACCAGAAATAGACAGGGGAGGCTGGTGGAAGATGGGGTGGAAGGAAAATATATGTTAAGGTCTTTGGCACACAAATGCTTGGTGTTTTCAATTAGTAAAAGTAAATCAGTGGAGCAAAGGAAAGGCAACTCGCTTCAAATTGATTGTCATTTAAGTTGAAGGCAATGCTGCTGCAGCGGCATGGATGGATTGATGGTGGAAACTAAGGGTTATTCTGTTATTGCTTGTTTTATTTGGAACGTCTTGCATCAGTTCAGGTTGATTTTCTTCATTACATTTCCATCTCAGAATTCTTTTCTTTTATTTGTGGTGTTTTTTCTTCACTTGGGGTTTTTTTTTTTGGCAAATCCTTGTGTTACATTTTTACGTCCTTGAGCAATGGCCCCAGACCACAAGGGTGTGTCATGGGTGGGGGGGAACGAAGAACGATGGTTTTGCATGGTTGACTTAAAATTGGAAGGTTGACAAATTCTATCTTTCACTCACACACAGACACACACACATCTCTACTCTCATGTAAATCAAAATAACAAAAGGAAGGAAAAGGTGAATTCATTCATATGTCATAAGTTGTCGGGTATTGTGACCTGAATGAAAGAGACAAATAAAGCCAGCCTTGCCACCATGCTGGCACCTGGCAAGTGTTGCGATTGTGGTCTCAGATATGCGGTTTTTGGCTTGATGCTAGCAAAGACACCAACCACAAACAGCGGCAAAACAAAGCTTTTGTGGTTAGTTGCTCACTTTTTCTTGTGAGGGAGGTTTGTATTGCCAAGCTCTTTGGGGTGAGTGAGAGTACGAAAGAGTGTGAAAGAGAGGGATTGGGAAGAGTAAAAAAAACTTTTCAAAAAGTTGTGCCAGTGTTTTGAATGCTTGGCCTGTTTTATCGTCTTTGGGTATTTTCGGTTTATTGGCTTATGGCGCTTTATTTTGGCTTACCAAAGCACAGTGGGTAGACCGGTTTATAGTAACCTGGTGGAGAATCGAATAAATTAAGAAAATTATAAATGACAAATAAATGAAACCGGCAGAAAGGTGAAAAATAAAGCACTAGTTTTTGGAATTTGTCGTATATTTAAAATAATTGACAGGTTTGCATCGGTTAATATTGACAATACGATGTTCCTCGAACAACCTTCTGTTCCTCAGAATCTTTGCTGAGTGATAAAATCCATCGCTGACTACGACACCCTCGAATTGACCTCTGTTCTGCCATAGAAGTCAGAGATCTAAACAGATCAGATATGAATATTGGAATTCGGTTGATGAATATCTACACTAAAACGAATCCAATCACCAGTGTTGGAAGGAGTTGCATTGGAATTTTTTTTCGGAAGCTAAATATCTCGATACAATCCTGGACCATCGAATAAAAGGAATACCGTGGAACGGAAGAAGAAATATCTTATTGTACCCTACTCCTGACAGAATTCAATTGGGAAAAGTTAAGTCATACACTGGCTGCATGTAGCCGTGCTGGACTTCTCTGTTGGCAAACACCGGCGTTAGGGCACTACTGTCTTAACTACATAGTTGTTACAGGGCTCCGTCTATTCTGATTAAGCAACGAAAATCACTCGTCAGGGCCTTTTTGAACGTGACCTTAGATCTCCACCATCTGTTAGAGTTTCAGGCTGCGAAGACGAATTTAAGGCTCTGAAGGCCTGCGTACATAAGCTGCCTCGCCTCGTTGCCTTGCTTTCCTACTTCATTTCTGACATAATAAAAATAAAAGAATAAAGAAGGCCGAGCAAATTTCAGACTGGGTTGCCCTTTTCTTTTTTATTCTTTTATCAGAAGCAAGCAAGGTAAGCAGGCTAGGCAGCTTATGTACGCAGGCCTTGAGAGTCAGGATCGTGGCGGGTTTCACATTTTGGACATGTGCAGGTCTTGACACATGCTTCACCTGTGACTCACCCTCCGTAATTTCTCCAAGCTGTAATATTTGGGCTAAGGGTAACTATCCTCCGGACAATCTGGCACAATACACAGATTGATCCACGATGGAGAAAGGGCCCGACGACGACGGTTTTTGTGAAAATCCGTTAATCAACTACCCATTTCCGCTTACTGATAGCTATATAGCAGTTATAGCTGATATCTCTCTTTCAAACAGAGATTCTTGCTATGGGCAAAACTGCATAAACGGTTAAAAGGCTTGAAACCAGCCTTAAAGGGCCGGTTACTATTTGTCGATAGTTATGCGGCCGTTTAGCCTCTCAAGTCATGGACCATAATCTCCAGAGCTTTCAGTAATACGTAATATCTTTAAACTTGGCCGCGTTTCTGGTCATAGTAATATACTGAGGATTGAATTGACAGGAGCTGCCTTTAAATCTATTGTTCTACCAATCCATGAACCTTCTTGAGATGGTTTAGTGTGGAGCATTCATTCGATAAGTTAGGGATGAAAAACCACTGTGGGACTTATTACGGGTCCATGCAGGGTTGGATCTCTAAACAACTGTACATTAGGTGAATGTGCTTAACATTGCACCACGATGTCACCCATTAAAGACCGTGGTCCAAAAAGTTGGACCCGGAAACCTTAGGCACAATGCATAACATATCTAATAGACAGAAGACCTTTCTAAAATCTTTCGACGGGCAGAAAACGACCTTATAGGCCATCTACTGACTAAAGATCTTATTGTAGGCCCACTTATAGACAGGATAGCTTTATAAAGCCCCTCTAGATGTAAATTTTATGGATATAAGATTTTTCTAAGGAACTCTTTCCTGAACACGAGGCTTTTATATATGAAGTCCACCAAAAGCTTTCCAAAAAAATACATTCCTGAAAGGTTCTTCAATGGCCAAGATAACTTTCTGAAGCCATACTATAGACGAAGACCATTCTAAAGGTTTTACATAGGTTGAAGATCTCGATGAGGGCCTCTTCTATGGAAAAGAGATTTTTCTGAAGCCTTTCTAAAGGTTTTCTATAGACCGAAAACCATTGTTAAGCCTTCATGTAGACTGAAGAAAATCTGAAGGTTTTTTATGGACAAGATAACTTCCTAAATGACTTCTGCAGCTAGAATTCCTTACTAAAGATCTTCTATAGACAGAAGATAATTCTGATGTCCCTTCTAACGGCAAACTGTTTTGTTAGGGTTTCCTCTATTGACAGGAAACCGTACTAATGACTTTTTCTAGATGTCTAAAGTCTCTTCCATCGATGAGATACATATGTGAAGGCCTTATAACGACAAGGTAAATTTCTAAGTTCCAGTAAACTCTTCTGAAGACATCTTACGCTTTTCTAAAAACTTTCTATAAACAGAAGAAGATTCATAAGTCCTTCCATAGACAAAAATCCTTTCCTGGTGGCCCCCTTCTATGGACATGAAATCCTTTCGGAAGTCTTCTATAGACAAAAGATCTTTCTAAGACAATATTTATAGACCAGACCTTAAAGAAGGGCTTCTAACCCTTTGAAATGTTTTCTATAACCTGAAGACTATCCATAAGAAATATTATAGTAACAAGTAAAAAGTCGTTAAGTTCGGCCGGGCCGAACTTTTTATACCCTCCACCATAAACTAGTCTTAATTAAAATGGAACAATTAGGGTCCTTTCAGAATTTTAGGTGGAACAACAATGAATAGACTCTTACCGCCTCCCACTATTGCTTAAATTACACTGTGAACACAAATGTTGGGGCAGAGATAATTCCTTTTGGAGATGAAAGCCCTTGGTGTGTGAATATTAAAAACCCCGATGGACAGATGCGCCGTGAGTCGAACTTCCGCGTTATGGCGTGATGAAGTTTTTGCAAGAGACCCAGTAAGCCATCATGAATTAGCATTATATCTATGTTTGTTGTTTTTGTAGAGCACTTAAGCAACAGTGAACAAAGATATAACGCTAATTCCTGATGGCCCACAGGGTCTCTAACAAAAATTTCATCACACCATAACGCGGAAGTTTGACTCACGGCGCATCTGTCCTTCGGGGTTCATAATATACTCACCAAGGCCTTTCTTCCCCAAGAGGAATTTTCCGTGCTCCAGACTTTCACCTCCATTTCGTTGCACAGTGTTATCTAATCTAATCTAAAACAAGTAAAAAAGCATTAAGTTCGGCCGGGCCGAACTTTTCATACCCTCCACCATAAAATATTCTGAACTAAAATGGAATAATTACTTTTTATTCCTGTCCCCAACTTGAAGTGGGTACGTTAAAATGTCAGATAATGTTTATGTACATTTATGCTTCATTCGGGAGGCCCTTTTTTATGGTGCCTATATCTAACTATGTATGTTGACAATTTTTGGTGGGCTAGAAATTGGGAGGTACTGTTATATAGGGGTTATAATAAAACATGGGCCTATGTTGACAGTTTTTGATGGGAGCCTTTAATGTCAAATAACTCCTAATTCGGTTAAAAAATTTAGCTAGAATCTTCAAAATATCGAAAATCGGTACATAACGTGGGAACTTCAAATGTCATTAACAGCTAGTTCGGAAGTATCTGGGCTATACGAAAATATGAACTTAAATGAACCGTTATATGGGGGCTATACCAAAACGTGGACCTATGTCCACAAGTTTTGTCAAATAAGTTTATTGACATTTAAGAACTTTAAATGTCAAATTATAGCTACATCGGTCTGAAAATGTAGCTACAAACGTCAAAACACCGCAAATCGGGGGTACCGTTATATGGGGGCTATACCAAAACGTGGACCTATGTTCACAAGTTTTGTTATATAAGTTTATTGACACTTAAGAACCCTAAGTGTCAAATTATAGCTACATCGGTCTGAAAATGTAGCTAAAACTGTCAAAATACCGTAAATCGGGGGGTACCGTTATATGGGGGTTATACCGAAACGTGGACCTATGTCCACAACTTTTGTTATATAAGTTTATTGACATTTAAGAACCCTAAATGTCAAATTATAGCTACATCGGTCTGAAAATGTAGCTAAAAACGTCAAAATACCGCAAATCGGAGGGTACCGTTATATGGGGGCTATACCAAAACGTGGACCTATGTCCACAACTTTTGTTATATAAGTTTATTGACACTTAAGAACCCTAAGTGTCAAAATATAGCTAAATCGGTCTGAAAATGTAGCTAAAACTGTCAAAATACCGTAACTTGGGGGGGTACCGTTATATGGGGGCTATACCAAAATGTGAACCTATGTCCACAACTTTTGTTATATAAGTTTATTGACACTTAAGAACCCTAAATGTCAAATTTTAGCTATATCGGTCTGAAAATGTAGCTAAAAACATCAAAACTCCGTAAATTGGGGGGTACCGTTATATGGGGGCTATACCAAAACATGGACCTATGTCCACAACTTTTGTTATATAAGTTTATTGATACTTAAGAACCCTAAATGTCAAGTTATAGCTAAATCGGTCTGAAAATGTAGCTAAAAACGTCAAAATACCGCAAATCGGGGGATACCGTTATATGGGGGCTATACCAAAACGTGGACCTATGTCCACAAGTTTTGTTATATATGTTTATTGACACTTAAGAACCCTAAATGTCAAATTATTGCCAAATCGGTCTGAAAATGTAGCTGAAAACGTCAAAATACCGTAAATCGGGGGGTACCGTTATATGGGGGCTATACCAAAACGTGGACCGATATATCCCATCTTCGAACTTGATCTTCCGACGGCTAATCGAACAGCGAAATCGGTCAACAAATGCGACCTGTATGTTGCGAACGGACGGACGGACGGACGGACGGACGGACGGACATGCATAAATCGACTCAGAAAGTGATTCTATGTATATCCCTAGAAGAAACTATGGGTCTATCTCGCTTCCTTTTGTATGTTACATACAAATGCACTAACACATAATACCCCTTACCACATAGTGGTGTAGGGTATAAAAATGTGTTCCGCTAGGTGAAAGGTACCACCTACGGGGAAATATCAAAGAGTCATTCAAGAGTCAAATTGAGGGTAGTTTCATCAAAACAATTTTGACCCTCAAAAATGGACCCATGTTGACGAATTTTAGTGAAGAAATTTCATGACCACTGAAAATTCCCGGAAATCGGGAGGTACAATTATATGGGGGGATATACCAAAATATGGACCTATGTATATTGACGATTATTTTTGAATAGACAAAATTGTAGTTAAAATTCTCAAAATATCGATCATTACAGCTAGTTCGGTTAAAATTGCAGCTAAAATTCTCAAAATACCGCAAATCGGGAGATACCGTTATATGGGGGATATACCAAAACATGGACCTATGTTGACGATGTTTCGTTGGAGATGTTTTATGACCACTAAGAACTTCAAATGTCAAATTACAGCTATTTCGGTTAAAAACTGTAGCTAAAATTCTCAAAATACCGAAAATCGGGAGGTACTGCTATATGGGGGCTATACCAAAACATGGACCTATGTTGACGATGTTTGGTGGAGATTTTTCATGAGCACTGAGAACCTCAAATGGCAAATTACAGCTAGTTCGGTTAAAAATGGTAGCTAAAATTCCCAAAATACCGAAAATCGGGAGGTACCGATATACGGGAGCTATACCAAAATATGGACCTATATTGACGATGTTTCGTGGAGATGTTTCATGACCACTGAGAACCTCAAATGTCAAATTACAGCTAGTTCGGTTAAAAATTGTAACTAAAAATCTCAAAATACTGAAAGGTACGGGAGGTACGGTTATAAGGGGGCCATACCAAACCATGGACCTATGTTGACGATGTTTAGTGGAGATGTTTCATGACCACTGAGAACCTCAAATGTCAAATTGCAGATAGTTCGGTTACAAATTGTAGCTATATTTCTCAAAATACCGAAAATCGGGAGGTACCGTTATATGGGAGCTATACCAAAACATGGACCTATGTTGACGATGTTTGGTGGAGATATTTCATGGCCACTGAGAACCTCAAATGGCAAATTACAGCTAGGTCGGTTAAAAATTGTAGCTAAAATTCTCAAAATACCGAAAATCGGGAGGTACCGATATATGGGCGCTATACCAAAACATGGACCTATGTTGACGATGTTTGGTGGAGATGTTTCATGACCACTGAGAACCTCAAATGTCAAATTGCAGATAGTTCGGTTAAAAATTGTGGCTAAAATTCTCAAAATACCGAAAATCGGGAGGTACCGTTATATGGGGACTATACCAAAACATGGACCTATGCCCATATCCTTTGGGATATAAGTTTGTTGATCACTAGGAACCCTAAGTGCAAAATTATAGCTAATTCGGTCTGCAAATGTGGCGAATAACTTCAAAATACCTTAAATCCGGAGGTACCGTTATATGGGGGCTATACCAAAGAATGGACCGATATAGCCCATCTTCGAACTTGACCTGCCTATGGAAAAAATACCCTCAGGTGCAAAGTTTCAGCACTCTATCTCAATTATTGCGGACGCTAGAGTGATTACAACAGACGGACAGACAGACGGACATGGCTAGATCGTCTTAGAATTTTATCCTGATCAAGAATATATATACTTTATAGGGTCGCAAATGATTAGTTCGATGTGTTACAAACGGAATGACAAACTTAATATACCCTCCATACTATGGTGGAGGGTATAAAAATGCAGTTTATTCTATCTTATCTATGAACGGTAGACTTTAATGAAGGTTTTCTTCAACAAAGAAAGGCTTTTGGGTGTAGTCTTCTGTGAAAGGTAATCTTTTCTGGAGATCTTTCATAAACTGAATATCTTTCAATGGACACAATACCATTCCATAAGCCTGTTATACCTTCCGAAACGATTTCTACAAGCAGATGTACGTTCATAGGGTTTATTAAAGGTCACTTCTGGAAACAGGAGAACTTGTTGGATGTCTTGTATATATAGAAGACTACTCTAAAGTCTGTTTTTAGACATTAAACTTTCTACGTCTTCTGAAAATCTTTCTATAAACATAAAACATTAGGTAAATACCTTTCTCAAGGTCCCTTCTGTGAATCGGATACATTATTTGAAGAAGACTTTTCTTCTATAAAGAGAATATCCTTCGATACATACAATATCATTTCGGAGACCTTTTATACCTTCCGAAAGGCTGCTTCGATACACACAATAAATCTCCGCTGGCTTTCCGAAAGGCTTTCTACAAACAGAAGTTGATTCTCAAGGCTTTCCAAATGCCACATGTACAAGCAAGAGACTGAGATTATCGAACATCTACTTTGCGAGTGCACCTTGTCATAAACAAGAAGACACCGACTACTGGAAAGATACGGTAGAATATCCTATATTATTGGATATCACTATGTAATTACATAGATGAGCATCCTTAAACCTTAACTCTCGAAAGGAGTAAACGATATAGTCCAAAAATTGTACTTCGTAATATTTCTTGCAACGCGTAGCGCACGAGAGAGATACAGGGAGAAAAGGAGAGAGGAGAAACGTCTTTTCCGCAGGAAAAAGAGAGAGATTGAAAAGCGGGAGTGTGAAAAAATCGAGATGTACAGGAGCCAGAATGAAGTCCGAAAATTCTACCAAAGAGTCAAGCATCAAACTGATGGCTTTGGTACAGGCACATCCTCCTGTAGAGACCAGCAAGGTAATTTGGTAACTGATACAGATGGTGTACTCAGAATATGAAAAGAACATTTCTCAAATCTGTTGGTATCCAATAGCAGCGAAGACGACGAAGATACGACAGTCCCAATCCCAGAAGATGGTATTGAATGTATACCGCCCAGCCAAGATGAAGTAAAGACAGCAATAAACCGGCTGAAGAATAATAAGGCAGCAGGAGCTGATGGCTTACCAGCCAGGCTGTTCAAAACCGGAGGAGACACGCTGATAAGGTGTATTCATCAGCTAGTTAGCACCATCTGGCAGGAAGAACGAATACCCGACGATTGGAACCTGAGTACCCTGCGCTCCGTCCATAAGAAAGGAGATAAGACTTTATACTCCAACTATAGTGGCATAAGTCTACTCCCTATTGCCTACAAGATCGTGTCAGGGATATTGTGCGAACGACTAAAGCCTATGGTCAACGAGATAATTGGACCATACCAATGCGGCTTTAGAACTGGCAAGTCCACCATTGACCAGACAGTTACCCTGCGCAAATCCTGGAGAAGACCCAAAAGATGCAGATCGACACCTACCACATTTTTGTCGATTATAAAGCAGCCTTCGACAGCCCGCTGCGTTCAAAGGTATTCCAAGCCATGTCTGAATTTGGTATCCCCGCAAAACTCATCCGGCTTTGTAAAATGACTTTAACTGACACGAGGTCCTCAGTTAAAATAGGAAAGAACCTCTCCGAAGAGTTTGGTACCAAAAGAGGTTTCAGACAAGGAGACAGCCTTTCGTGTGATCTCTCCAAGATCCTGCTGGAAAAGGTTATACGAGAGACAAACGTCAAAAGAAGTGGCACAATCTACACCAATAGTCACATGTTACTTGCTTATGCTGATGATATAGACATCATGGTCCGATCAGTAAAATAAGTAACTGATACCTTTATGAAGGTCGAAGGAGAATCTGCTAAAGTGGGTCTGGCGGTAAACGGTGAGAATACCAAGTTGATGGTGTCGACGCGCAATGCGTCCATTGAGCTCGGACCGACTGTGGAAGTTGGTTCCTATAATATTGAGGTAGTAAAGGACTTCGTCTACCTCGGCACCTCCGTAAACACAACAAACGACACCAGTTGTGAAATAAAAAGAAGAATTGTATTGGCCAACAGATGCTACTATGGTTTAAGTTAGCAATTTAAAAACAAAGCCACATCTCGTCAAACAAAAATAACACTTTAAAAAACGCTGATACTACCCGTGCTAATGTATGGCTCCGAAGCATGGGTACTTGCGCAAGCAGATAAGGCAGTGCTTGGTGTGTTTGAGAGCAAAATTCTTCGAAAGATCTACGGACCAATCTGCGTTGACGGTGAATATCGACGTCGCATGAACCACGAGCTGTATCTGCTATACAACGACATCAATATTGTTAAACGTATCGAGATGCAGCGATTGCGTTGGCTAGGCCATATCATAAGAATGAGCGATGATGAACCCGCTGAAAGGGCGTATAAATACGGACCGCTTAGCGGTGCACGCAGAATTGGCAGGCAAAGGCATAGATGGCGCAAACAAGTGGATGACGAGATGAAAAGGAACGGTATTCCAGAGTGCGAAGCAACAAATAGAGAGAATTGGAGATCTTTTCTCCTGATTATCATAAATGTTTTTATTTTTTGTTTTTCGGCCTCATGTCCATACTTCACAAAAGCTATAAAATTAAGTATCCGATTTGGCCGAAATATTCAAAATGTTATTGCAGTTAGTTGTTCTACTAAGAAATTTCTTGTGGTTTGTATACGGTAGTCAAACCTTTGATAATATTTCACCCAAGCTCAACAGTATTGGTGACTCCTTTTGGGTACTTCCCTATCTTCATCGATTATTGAGCTTGATGTCCTGGTAACAACCATATCATTTTTTGGTCATAATATGTTCGATAATTATATTGTATATACTGTTCGAAGATTATATTGAAATTTCCATGGAAGGTACACATAAACCGATATAATTTTTGCCTGACATAATGACCCAAAAGCTTTATTAGTTCTACGTCAGAGTAATGCATCGATGCCCAAGAGATCGCCCATGGACTCTCAGTGAACGTTTCTATCCACACACACACAACTCAACTAATTGAAAATGCGTGCACTCACATAATGACACCCCCCAGAGTATACATTAGAAATATATTGTGGACATCGCTGATGTAATATCATCGTGTTATCTATAGGAATTTACAATCGCCAGCCGAGGCTAATACTGCAGCTTCATACAAAATCTACAATGTTTATGTTAAACAGATGTGTGGTGCATACTTTTAGGCGCGTTATTATATATTTTCGCCATGTTATTTCACTTGACATTGTAATGCTGACATATTGATTTCCTCTTCATAAATGTATTTAAGAATAACCATGTAAACGAGATTACGAACCAAAGATAAGCTATAATCTAGGGTTTCAGCATAGTAGCTGAGTAAACACAAATAGGGTTATTACATTTGTTTAGTATATCTAATATCAAAAAGAGAGAAAGAGAATTGTTTTCACTGAAGATTTTGTTTTTACATTAGCCACGTTCGGCTTTTCTGTGATATCAGCAAAACAGGTCATCTTCGAACTGGATTTATGTTTGCACAAAATATTACGAGTTGTGTTGTCTGGATCAATTCGGTTGATCCCAGTTAGACTGAGAGTCCGATGGAAGTACGGAGATAAATCGACAGAAGAGGTACACAACCATTGTAAAAACTGGACTAAGGCGTACATTTTGTGATTCTGGGGGAGATATCAGAAGATGACGATAACGAATAAAACCCTCAATTATTCAACACTGGTCATACACTGAACATAAGTGCAAAAAGTTCGAACTTTTGTTCAGCAATCACGGTGTGCCTTAACTAATTTTAAATGAATGGCGCTTACACCTGAGAAGTTTTTGCGGATTCTGAATCTACAATGCTCATAGATGAGAAAAATCACAAAAAAAAACTTCTGAAGGATTTTAGGGTTTCACGATTTTGCCTGGAAACCGCAAATTCTTTTGAAATGTGACTAAAGAAAATGTTATGGTAGTTAAAATTCTCTACAATATTGAACTTTATGATATTTTCGTAGGTTTTACTATTTTGAAATATAGAAGTTCAAATTGGGACTATGTACTGACTGTATCGCCTCCTTATAAAACAATGCCATGTACGGTGCGGCTTAACTAACTTTAAATGAAAACCGCTTACTTCTGGGAAGTTTTTGCGGTTTGTGAAACAAAAATGTTCATAGATAGAATCCAAAAACAAGAAAAAACAAAACGCGGTCATAGTCCAAATTTTTAAGGAAGCTTTAGGTTTTCACGATTTTGCTTCGAAACGGCACGTCATATCTAAGTGAGACTAAACAAAGTATTGCAAAGAATTTTCACTGCTACAACATTGTCTTTGGTTTCATTTCGAAAAGACTTGCGGTTTACAAACAAAATCGTGAAACCCTAAAAAAAACTAAAAATGTGAACCGCGATTTATTTAAGAATCCCCCCGGCATTTTTTTGGTTTTTTTAATTTTTCATTGTAGTTTCAGAATCCGCAAAAACTTCCCAGGTGTAAGCAACTATCATTTAAAATTAGTTAAGGCGCACCGTGCAATTTTTGAGTAGAAAAATTATAAAGGCCAAGTGTTATCTTCCTCCTTCGTTCATCTCAATCTTGTGTCCACTGGGGAGCTACCATTAACACCCGTTAAAGGTAGCGAGCTAACATGTGCCGCGCGTTCACCCATACGAACGTTAAATAATTCGGTTGGGCGTTGGGCTAGTAATTCATCGCTCAAACAACATCGTACTCAAAGAAAAACAAAGGCAAAGAAAACCAAATTCCTCTAAATATAACGACCCCCGCATACTTTATATAGGACCAGGATCTCTGAATCTGCAGCTGGAATGTTCGCACTCTTTATAGAGAAGGTGCAGTTGCACTGGAGCGCACGGCTGATATTACTCTTATACTGGAAGAACGAAGGATTATGAAAGGCGTCATTACAATACGTAAAGGTGACGCAGTGTATTATAGCTATATGATATAAAACGGATTTGTAGCTAAACATCTGGTCTCCAGCTTCACCCCAGTGAATGGAAGACTGGCTATAATTAGGATAACAGCTACATTTGTATACCCTCAGCATTTACTCGGTCTATTGAAGACCTACAAAACGTCTTCTGCCTATAGACGACATTTATTATAAAAGACTTCTAAATGGCAATCATATTTAAGATGTCGTCCGTCTTCCAGAGACCCTTAAGAGGCCTTCTGTTTATGCAAAACCTGTAGGACGTCTTCTTCATATGGAAAGTTTAAAGAAAGTGAAGACTTTTGAGGGGAATTCCGTCTATATAGTCAGTACAGCCCCTTTAACAGCTCTCCTCTTTATAGAAGACCACTTAGAGGTCTGTCGTCTGTCTATGGAACCCTTTAGGGGGCGTGCTATCTAAGGAAAACCGAAAGAAGATCGTTAAGAGGTTGTCTACCGAGGGAAAATCTCTTAGATGATGGAAAAACTTTAAGGGATATTTTTTTCTAAAATTAACTTAAAGAGGTATTTTGTCTATGGAAAATCTTTGGGAGGTCTTCTTTCTTCCGAAGACCTTTAAAGTCTTCTCTCGATAGACGACTTTTAAGAGGTCTTCTGTAGGTAGAAAACTTCTAGGAGTTAATCTATCTATGGAAAACTTTTGAGAGGTATTTCGTCTATAGAAGACCTTGAAAAGGTATTTTCTCGATACAAGTCCTTTAAGAAGATTTCTATCTATAGAAGATCTTTGAGAGGTATTTTGCCTATATAAGACCTTGAAGAGGTCTTGTGTATATAGACAAACTTTAAGAACTTTTCTGTCTATCGAATACCCTTATGAAGTCTTCTGTGCATAGAAGAACTTTATCAAGTTATCTGTCTATAGAAGACCATTAAGAGCTTCTGAAAGACCTCTTAAAGGTCTTCTATACACAGAAGACTTCACAGAGTTATTCTATAGACAGAAAAGTTCTTCTATAGAAAGAAGACCTTCTGTATTAAAAACACCTTCAAAAAGCCTTCTGTGTATAGAAGATATTTAAGGTCTTCTGTAGATAGAAGACCCTTAATAGGTTATTTATGTGTGGAAAACATTTGAGAGGTAGTTTGTCCTAAGAAAACATTCAAGAGGTTTTTCGCCTATAGAAGGCTTAGACAATTCGGAGTTGATTTAGCCATGTCCGTCCATCTGGCTGACTGGAGCGCACGATAACTCTCGAACGGAACAACCGATTCAGTCCAAAATTTGACTTTCGTAATATTTTGGCCAAACTTAGTTTATGTTTGAAGATGGATTATATCGGTCCACTCCTTCCCGCACCTCCCCCACAAAAGTTCGAAAATGTTCGGAAATGTTGTACGCACGATAAATCTTGAAGCGAGTAACCGATTTGGTCCATGCTTTGCACTTCTTAAAATTTCTAGTAGGCTTAGATGAGGTTCACATATGGAATCAATCGGATCACTTCTTCGGGTACTTCCCACACAAAATTTCCAAAAAGTTCAGTTTAGGACCAGCTCTTGAATCGCAGTGATTTTTGTTGCAGCAATTTGTATTTATTGCCCCTCAAACGACGCTACAATTTTCATCGGGGGTAAGTCCATAGTTATTGAGAAAATAGCCTGAAAGTGCATAAAGGTTTTTTTGCACTTTGCGCAAGATAACTCTCAAACGGATCTGCCGATTCGGTCAGAAAATTGGCCTTCGTAATATTTTGTCCAAACTTAGTTTAAGTTCGAAGATAAGCCATATCGGTCAACTCATACAGGTATCTCCCTCACAAATTTCAAAAAGGTTTGGAAAAAATTGTGCGCACGATGACACTTCAAGGGAGTGACCGATTTGGTCCATACTTTACACATCCTAATATATTTCCCAGATATAGACCAGGTTCGAATATGGACTATATTTGTGAACTCCTTCGGGTTATTCCCATACACAGTTCCGGATAAGTTCACTTTAAGACCTGTAGTGCGATTCTCTAACACATTTTTTGAGTTACCGACAAAAATCGGTAAAGTTACAACGCAAAATTATGAATGAAAAGTTCAAATAAAAGTTGACAACACTCTTGCTATCGATAAAATTTTACGACTGCTTTTTATTACCGAAAAAAACATCGGTAATTACCGAAATTATAAGCCTTTCAATTTTACCGACAATTCTCGGTAACTCAAAAAATGAGTTAGAGAATCGCACTACTGTTCTCGAATCACTTTCGTTTTGCCTCAATTACGACGGTAAATGTTTTTTCAGGTCATACTTCTTGAGAAAACAGCCCGAAAGGTGTAAAAAACCTCTATTGCTGAAGAGCACGATAAGTCTCAAACTGATCAACCGATTTGGTTCAAAATTAGGTCATCGTCATATTTTGTCCAAACATAATTTTAGTTCGAAGATGGACAATACTGTTCCACAACCTCCGGTTCTTCCCCCCAATATTTAAAAATGTCACTATACTGGTATACACGATACATCTTGAACGGGGTCACTAATTTGGTCCAAACTTTGGATCTCGAAATATTTTGTCCAAATTGAATTTAAATTCTAAAATGGCCCATAATGGTCCTCTCCTTCGGGTACATCCCCCACAAAAGTTCAACATTTGTGTCTAAGTGCAGTTTAGGGTCTGTTCGAAGATCATTGGGAAATGTATTCCGATGCTGGTATACTGGTCCAAAAGTTATATGATGGCCCACTGAAATGACTAGTGGGAGCGATATCTATCGAAAAAATATGACTCCGAAAAATAGATCCACTTCCATAATGGACTGTGTCGATCCAGGTACGTACACTTCTCAGCAACATTTTTGAACTTTAATCCTAATCTACATTTTTGTCGGCATATTCAAATGTCCAAAAAGGGCAAAAAATTCTGAAAAGACAGTAAATAAAATCGATCTGTTCGTAGATGAAAGTTTCAATTCGCATAGGCGGACAAATATTTTGTTATTTGTTTTCTAATAAAATTGTTGTGGATTGACTTATCGGGGTCTCACTTAATAGGAAAACAATTTTCACCAACATCACTGAGAGTTAAAATTTTGTCTGGGAGGCGATTTCAGACATTCGGTGGGCAGAAGAGCACAGCTGTGGCAGCCAGTTAGCAGAAGACTATTTGGAAAAAAGTTGCAATATTTCTTTTACTTGTTTCTAATAGAATGGTTGTGGATTCTCTTATCGGGGTCTCACTTAATAGGAAAACAATTTTCACCAACATCACGGAGAGTTAAACATTTGCATGTTAAAAGTTTGCCTGGAAGACGATTTCAGACATTCGGTGGGCAGAAGAGAACTGCTGTGGCAGCCAGTTAGCAAAAAACTCGTTGGAAAAAATTGTCAATATTTCGATGGTCTAGCAAACTCTTTATACCATGGCTCTTCTTGTGTTTACCAATGTGAACATTAATTCCACCTTATCTTATGTCTTCTTGGAAGAAATGTTGTTTCAGACGCCCACTGAAATTTACATCTTGTAAGTTTTTCTTGTAGTAGAAGCTAATCAAGTTTTAGTTGTTTTGTCATTCCCAGCCAGCTACAGCTCAAACCCATAGACAACACTTCTTCTTCTTCTCCTGTCTATTTCTAACACCCTTATGCTGCTAATTGTTATTTTTTTATTCTTATTCTTGTGGTGTGGTGTTGTGGTGAGAAAGACGTGTTGTACCTCCCTCCAACAGTCTAAGAATATCAAAAGTTTCTTTACGGTTTTCCTTTTAAAAGTTCCATGGCCTTATAATCGTTAAAAAGTGACGAGTGACACTAATTTGTTGGTTAACATTTATGGTTGCTAAAAGACAGCCCTACCAACCGTACACACACTCGTGCGCACATGTTTACATAAGAGTAGCTATCTCTCTCTCAAAAGTTTCAAATATTGTTGGCATTGTGGCACGTCACATTGTGGCAATTTTGGTTAGCTCAAAAATTTCAACATGTTAGGCAAGCCATTAAAATTAATCTCCAACAACTACAACAGCGACGACGAAAATTATACATTTACATACATATGTTATAAACAAATGTGACGTATGATTATTATTTTATTCATGACATTAAATATTTATCATACGTCATTATGGAACCACCAACGGTTAATGGGATGTAGCGAAACTTTGAAAATTGTTTCTAATGTGTAATAAAATATGTGACGGTTAAGTAGACTATGTTCAACGCCACACACTTTAGAGCATCTTGCCGGGTTAACTTTCTTCAAGAGGATTTAATTGGCGTGAGTATACACAATGGGATTGACATTTGAAGTCCAGAGGATTTATTAAATCCGGTTATATGTAAACGAACTGTTGAATGTAGAACATCGATTTTAGGTAGTTTTTTGAATGTGCCACTGTGGTGCAATGTTAATCATACTCGCCAATCATACTGAATGCCAGGGACCGATTCCCATACCAAATGACATAATATTTTCAAAAATACCCCTCAGAGTAAATTGGGCGCCATTTCCTAGGTATATGCAGTAAGTTATGTAAAACTTCTCCATAAGTTGTGTCTTAAGGAACGTCATTCGGACTCGGCGATAGATAGAAAGGAGGTTCCATAACATTGAGCTAATTGAAGCGGAACGTGTAACTTTATGGTCATAACGCCAGGTATTAATTGTTCCCTCTGCGTTGGTACCTCAAGAATTCATCACATTTTCTCAATTCGAAATTTTACTGAGAATAATACAAAAATATTGTTGCCTTTTGCGACAAGGGTTTGAAAATCGCCACCAAAAAAAAACATTCATTCATTTGAACTTGAAATCAATACCCTGCAAATCATTTTTCCCTTCCGATTATTTCAGCTCTAAAATCAATTACAAGTGCATAAAATTTTTATCCCCATGAACTAGCAAAACTACCTGCAGTTGTTTTTACTTATTTTCATTATTGTTCTACTTTTTTTTCAAATTTACTTTCTAGTTTACCTTATTACAAATAAAACTAAAAAAACATTGGCCCAAATGATTTTTCTTTAGTTTTTTGTTGTTGTTTCTTTTTCTATTTACAGTGGACAAATAGTTAGTAATAAGGGAAGACCAGATGAAATGACCAAATAAAATATGCAAAACAACAAAAAAAACGAAAAAATGAACACAAAGACTAATGATGCTGATGAGAATGGCCAATGATGATGGTATAATAAGCAAAGGTATGTACGTATGTATGCAGTAGCTCATTAGAGGTATGTGGATTACAATTGTGTGCAACAGCACATTGTTATAAATGAAGAGAAATTGTTAAAACAGGAATTAAGTAAAGGCAAGTCGAATCGAATATACCCTAAGACACAAAGAAGCAAGTAAGAAAGTATCAGGCAGCAGTGCCGACGGAGATATACCCTCAGCCTCGGACTTAAAGGTAAGAAGCAAAACACAATACTTCTGACCTCTGTAGGTTGTTTTTAGTTTTCGGGCCAATTTCTTAGGAAGTATGGATTTGCCCTGAAAAAAATGTACCGTTTTACACAACATGTTGCAAAAAGAATAAAAACGATCCTAGACGAGTCCTTAAACTGCACTCTTTGCAAACTTTATGTGGAAGGCAGCCGTAAGTGTGCTCCGATGTAGTCCATATTGGGAAATAATTCGAGGCTGTAAGAAATAATGCGATGTACAACGTTTGGGCCAAAACGGTTTCCCCCTTCGAGGGCTATTTTACGTATTACTCAGTTAAGTTGGTGTGGTTGGAAGTATGGACTTGCCCAAAAAATAAAATGTTCCGTCGTAATGTTGGAAAAAATTTCAAAACGATCCGAGACAAGCTGGGCAACTGCACATTTCGCAAATTTTGTGTGGGAGGTACCAGAAGACCAGGACCGTTTTAGTCCATATACCAATCTGATATATGACTAGATTGAATAATTCGATGTGCAATATTTGGACCAATCAGAAACTTCATGCGAGAGTTATCTTGTAGCTTTGCTTTTATTTGATGCCGCCAGGTGGAGGTTTTAGGCCATTATCAAAGGATGTATGGCCATGTCCCCAAAAAATTAGACCGTCGTAAACGGCTCTGCACAAACAACCTGCTGAAACATGTTTTAAAACGACCCGAGAGGAGATCTTGAACTTCACTTTTTCCGAATTTAGTGTGGGAGGTACCCGAAGGAGTCAACCCATATAGTCCATATTTGAACCCGATGTATGACTGGATGCAATATTACAATATGCAAGGTTATGACAAATTCGGTTACTCTCTTCGAGAGTTTTCGTGCACATCATATTAGCGAAAAATGTTATACTTCCATCTTCGAACTTAAACTATGTTTGGATCAAATATTACGAATGCCAAATTTTGAACCCAATTGGTTGCTTCCTGCGAGAGTTATTGTGCGCACCAGCCAGCCAGCCAGACAGACGGACATTGTTCAATCTACTCCAAATTGTCTGAAACAGATTTCGTATAAACATACTTGGGGTCTAAACCCATTACTTCGATGAGGCACATTTTTATACCCTCAGCCTTTAGGCTAGAGATACGACCAAATATGTGCCTTATCCAAATAACGGTTTTAGACCCCAAGTATGTTTGGATGAAATTCGTTTCAGACAATTTGGAGTCGCTTTAGCCATGTCCGTCCGTCTGTCTGTCTGGCTGGTGCGCACGATAACTCTCGAACTGATCAAACGATGCGAACCAAATTTTGGGTCTCGTAATATTCTGTCCAAACTTTGTTTAAGTTCGCAGATGGGCCATATCGATCTCCTTCGGGTACCTCCCCCACAAAAGTTCAAAATTTTTCTGTAAAATTGTGTGAACGAACGAAGGGAGCAATTGTTTTGGCCGAAACTTTGGACATCGTATTATTCTTTCCAGATATTGATCGGGTTCGAATATGGACTATATTGGTCCACTCGTCCCATGGCCCACACAAGATTCGGATAATGTGAAGTTTAAGAGCTCCTCTCGGATCGTTTTGAAATTTGCTTCAATAGGTTGTCCTTGCGGCTCCTTTTACGGCGGTACCATTTTTTTCTTGCGCAAGTCCATACTTCCTTAGTTATTGGCCTAAAAGCTCCAAGAAACCCTGACGGCACGAACCAAAATGGCAAATCCGCAAGATAATTCTCGCAGGTAGTTTCGGATTGGTGCAGACTTTGCACATCGTATTATTTCATCCAGACGTGTATCAGGTTGGAATATGGACTATATCGGTCGACTCTTTCGGGTCTTCCACACAAAATTCGGAAAAAGTGAAGTTTAAGAGCTCCTAACGTATCGTTTTGATTCGTTTTTGAGAAGGTTGTTCTAGCGGCCTTATTTACAACGGTACAATTTTTGTCCGGAGTAAGTCAATACTTCCTGAGATAGTGGTCCAAGAACTCCAAAATCCTGCCTGCACATACTAAAATGGCTATTGTGCAAGATAAATCTTAAATATTTTCCAAAATTTCTTTCAAATTTAGTTTAAGGTAATTTAACATTTCGAGTCCTTTATGAAGAAGTGGGTTACTAATAAAGTTTGGCATATATCAATGACTTGGTATAGCCCCATATTGCGGTACTTATAGATTTTAAAGCAAGCTGGTGATATAAAATCATTTTTTATATACGGCATAATTATTGTATTTGTTTTTTTTTTGTCATTGGCTGAGGGTATACCTCTGTCAGCACAGCTGGCTGATATTTACTTACTTGTTGGTAGTATCAAAGTGTATATACTAAAAAGGCCTAAAGGATGAGGGCACAAAAATAAAGGAAAAGGAACTTCTCTAAGTTGACGACCCCCGTAAAAGTTTTAAGGACCATGATCTGAGTTCTAGAAAATTATTCTTGGCGATTTTAATGCCAAAATTGGAAAGTAGAATATCATTGGCACAATTGTCGGGAAATTTAGTGTCCACAGTGAAATATCTGACAACAAAATGAGGCTGATACACTTCACAGCGGCCGCAATCCCTTCGCTAGTGGGTTCATTCCTACATGATTGACACGGAACCATAGTGTGTCGGCCAAAGCAGCATCTTATCTATGCTTCTACGTAGGTTTCTATGATGCTACAACAACATGGTAATTAGCAGTACCAGATTTAATCATCTTGACCTTCATAAGGGCAACTGGCCGTCTCCAGACAAAAAACAACTCTTAATCAAAGTGATAGATGGAAGACTTTCACCGAGCGTGTTGGATGTACGATCGTTCCGAGGAGCAAAAATAAACGCGGACCACCACCCTGTTGCAGCAAAGGTACGTACCCCTTTAAACCAGATTTCCGATTTACTCACGGGTGGAAATTTGGGGGAAGATGGTAACTTTTTCTGAGTGCAATTTTTTTGGTGAAAGTGGGGCAGGTTTACTTGAGGGTGGCGTAAGTTTTTGTTTGGTGGTGGGGAGAGGGCAAGTTGCCTCCTTCAATTTGCTCGAATTCGGGAAGAGTTTCACTCGCGAGTGGAATTCGAGTGGGTATGCTGAGCTCTGTTTTAAACATAGCAAATAGAGTACGAACAGACACAACACGGATGTGTGACGTCGTTAAGCTGTAATCACAACAGATAGCCACACCATATTTCCCACAACTGGTCCAATTGCTTAACGAAAGCACTCCTCGTCCTGGCAACATATCAGCACAGTGGCAAAGTGTCGCCCACTTAATGCAGACAGCCTCAAAATACATAATTGGATACCAAGGAACCCATGGTATGAGTGCCGTAGGGCATATAGGGCTACTCTACAATTAGTAGCAGCGCGTAGAACACGAGGGAAGAATAGGGAAGAAGAGAAACGTATTTTCCGCAGGAAAGAGAGGACAATACAAAAGCGAGTGTGTGAAAAAATCGAAATGTACAGGAGACAGAATGAAAATCGAAACTTCTTCCAAGAAACAAAATATCAAACAGATGACGTTGGTACATATAGTGTGCTAAGGATATGCAAAGAACATTTTTTCAAACTGTTGGTATCCAATACCAGGGAAGACGATGAAGATCTGTGGTATTTCATCCCAGAAGATAGTATTGAATATATATACCGCTCGGTGAAGATGAGGCAAAGACAGCAATAAACCGTCTAAAGAAAAATAAGGCATCAGGAGCCGAAGGTTTAGCGCGGAGCTGTTCAAAACCTAAGGCGACACGTTCATAACATCTGGCAGGAAGAACGCGTACCCGACGACCGGAACCTGAGCATCCTGCGTCCTGCCAATAAAAAAAGAGATACGACTGTGTGCTCTAATTATAGGGGACATAAGTCTGCTCCGAATGGCTTATGATATAGTGCGAGGAATATTGGGCGACTAAAGTCTATGGTAAACGAAATAAATTGGTGATACCAATACGGCTTTAGACCTTGCATATCCACCTTTGACAAGATATTTACCCTGATGCAAATCCTGGAGAAGACCCAAAGATGCAGATCCACACCTACCACCTTCTGGTCGATTATAAAGCAGCATTGGACAGCCAAATATGTTATCCCCGCAAAGCTCATTCGGCTTTGTAAATAATTTTAACTGATACCCTGTTCTCAGTTGAAATTGAAAAGAACCTCTCCGAACAGTTGAACCTCCTGCTGGAAAGGCAACCATCAACAGAAATGACACAATATACGCCAATAGCCAAGTGTTACGTGCTTATGCTGACGATATTGAAGTCATGCGTCGATTAGAAAAATAATTAACTAATACCTTTAATGAGGTTAAAAGAGAATCTGCTAAAGTGGGTCTAGCAGTAAATGGCTACAATACCAAACTGATGGTATCGATGCGAAATGCGTCCATAGAACTCAGACCAGCTGGGCATTTGCGCAAGCAGATAATGCAGTGCTTCCTTAATGTGTTCGAGAGAACAATTTTTCGAAAGATCCCCCAATCTGCCAATCTGCGTTGACGGTGAATATCGACGTTGTATGAACCACGAGCTGTATCGGCTATACAACGGCATCTGTATAGTTAAACGTATCGAGATAAAACGATTACGTTGGCTAGGTCATGTCATAAGAATGGGTAATGATGAGCCCGCTAAAAGGGGCGTATAAATATGGGCCACATGGCGGTGCATGCAGAATTCGCAGGCCAAGGCTTTGATCGAGCAAACAAGTGCATGACGAGATGAAAAGGCGTGGTATTCCAAATTGGAGAAATAAAACCACAAATAGAGAGGAATTGAAATCTTTTCCTTGTTCGGCTTAAAGGACAGATTTTCTGTAGGGATATAATTCGACTACACCAAACATAATATGCCTCTTTCTCTATTGGACCCCCATAAACAACCAAAATTTCGTGACCATCCGATCAAAATTGCGACCTGTAGCGTGATTGCAAAAAATGGAAGAATTGGATGCATTACCAACTATTGTGGTATCTCCTTTGTTTGACCACCTTCGCCAACCTACCTTACACCAATGTAAAGGTAATATTTTCTTCTTCCATTGACAGGCTTTGCCGTTGGAATACCCCTACTAGAAGCCAATATATTGACAAAGAATAAAACTTTTAATTTGTCTCCACATGAGTTTTTCCCCATTCCGATCCCTAAATATTATCCGACTATCACCAAAATCAAGAGGCTTCTTCCTCTGTGGGGCCGCAATCAACCCCCAAAATTTCGTGACTATCCGATCAAAATTCCAATCTGTAGTGTGATTACAAAAAATGGAAAAATTGGATATGCTACTGACTTTCGCGATATATCGGTTGCGATAAATCGGTTGTTTGCCAACTTACGCCATCATACTTTGCATCAATATAAAGGACATCTTTTCTTCTTCCATTGACGGGATTTCCTTCGGAATACCCCTACCAGAAGCGGATATATTCACATAAGAAAAAAACGTTGAATTTTCTCCACATACGCTTTTTGCTTATTCCGACTCCTGAATATTATCCGACTATCACCAAATTTAATATAAATAAATAATTTAACTCCCAAAAAATGCATGACGATCCGATCAATATTGCAACGTATAGCGTGATTACAAAAAAAAAAAACGGAAAATGGGATGTATTACCGACTATGCCATTGCCAGGTTTTTCTTTTGATATACCTCTTAAAGAAACAGAGATATTGGCTTTCATCAAAATCAATAGGCTTCTTCCTCTGTGGGACCCCCAATGACCCCCAAAAATTCGTGACGATCCGATCAAAATTGAGACCTGTAGCGCGATTTGGAAAAAAAATAAAAAAGGGATGTATTACCGACTATTGCTATATATCCGTTATTTGGTCACTTACTTTCATAGTCAGGCTTTGCTTTCGGAAGCTTCCCATCTAAAGCTGTGATATTCGTCATTATAATTAAAATCGCAAAAATGAAAAGTTGGGTTGTATTAGCGACTATTGCGATATCTTCACCCAAAATTTGGTGACGATCCGACCTGTAGCGTGATTACAAGGTTGATGGACAGATGACAGACGGACGGACGGATATACATAGCCAGATCGACTCAGTTCGTCAAAACATTCGATGCGTTACAAACTTTTTGGCCAACACCGCCATAGTGGTGTAGGGTATAAAAATCGTCAGAAAAACTTTAGTAGATTACTTTAATTTTTTTTAAATAAGTGGTCATAACCCCTTACCTTAGAAGTTTTCACGAATCTAGAACCATTCAAGTTGCGAAGTAAGATTTAAATATGGCCACTAAATACCGCTGAATCAGTTACAAGCAGTTCGAGCAAAATAAACCCATTTACATTATGATGTAGGGGGATTATGAAAAGTACACAAAACTGTTAATGCAGTAGTACAGAGGCACTTATGAGACTTGATGTCATCATCAGCATCACCAAGAAATACAAAGGCAAGAAGATTTGTTTCTTGGTTTTTTTGTTTTTGTTTTTTTTTCTGCAGTTATAACATTAAATAGAAATATCATCACTCCAAGTAGTTGTGATGAAGTCCAAGAAACACTTGGCTTGGCCTGGCTGGTTGGTGGGTTGGTTGTTTGGTTGGTTGGTTGAATGCCTGCAGAGTTTGTAACACAAAAATGTGACACAGTAAAAGATGAAGACAACAAACAAGTCAGCCAACCAGCAAAGCAGCCAGTCCGCCAGCCAGCCAACAAGGAGTACCTTGACACAGTACCCAAAATAAAACTAAATAAATGACAAAGCCAAAGCAAATAAATACTAAAGAGGAAGTGTGTGTGACGAGTGAGAGAAAGAGAAAAGTAAAAGCTAAATAAGATGGGTGACTGTTATGATGATGGTGATGGAGATGATTAACAAAACAAAACTGCAGAATATTTATATTAAATCTAAGGATATAAATGGGGGGACACCTACTCATCTTACTCAACTCAAGGCTGGAAAGATGCTAACTGGATCCAGGCGTTTAAGTTCCTCTTCTGTTTCTACGTCTTCTTCTTCTTCTTTACGTTCTTACTGCTGTTGTTTGTATAATGTTGAGGCAGGTACTTTATTTATTGTTATTTGTTGCAGTTGTAACATTTTCTAATTTTAATGGCAGCTTTGCATTGGCAGGTCTTGTGATTTTTTTAATTTCTATTTTTCATTCATTCATCAAATTTTTGCCACTCTTTACGCAAATTTACTTCTTTTTGTCACACACTCTTCTGTTGTTTGTTGAGACGACACACTTTTGCACACACACAGAAGTCACTGTACTCAAGTAGAAGATTGATTCATTGAAGGCTATGTTCACTGCTGCAGGCTGTTTGTTTATCGATTGGAAATTTTTGCAATCATCTTTTGTGTGTTTTTCTGCTGATTATTTTGTTTTTTTATTTATTTTCAAACATTTTATGGAAGCACATCATTATGACAGAACAGCAGGAGAATTGGTGTGTGTGTATGTGTTTGGGTAACAATTGAAAAATTCTCATTTTAACTTTACAACAAACAGCAGCAGCATCATCACCACCACTAGCGCGGCCACTACACTCACTATAACACTTGTGTTGTATCTATATTTAACAATGCTTGTAAATTTGTCTGTCTGTCTGTCAGTTGGTCATTTAGTCCACATTTAATATGGGTTGCACATTTATTGGTTGGTGTTTTATTTTTTGTTTCTGCTCTTCTTTCTTTCACTCATTCTTTGCTTGTGTTTTCTTATTTTATTTGTCTTGCTTTGGCCATCTTCCTGATTTTCATTTTCATCATCAGCAGCACTTTTTTTTTTTGTTTATGCCACTCCCGCCTCTATTTTAGCGGTGCTTTTTTCGATAACTCCACAACATGTCCTGGCAGGGGCAGGTTATTACAATAAGGACGAAATACTGATGCACAGTCACTGAAATAAGCTTTGGCACGGTCGGTCGGTCGGTCTGGAGTAGCCCGAGTGTGATGTAAACAACAACAAGAAAAACAACAAGCAAACAGAAAAACAACTTTCGCCTAAAACGACGACGACAAGAACGCTAACGACGACAACGATGACAATAAAATGCTACGAATTGACCGCATGAGTGCTGGTTGGCACAACACTAGGCCGTTGTCTAAGGCCAGCATCCGACACTGCGTAACCGGAGAGTTAATGGGTAGTAGCTTTTTTACCTCTGAACACAGCATAAAAGACAACTCAAATTGCAGAGTTGCAGTTTAGCACAGCAGTAAAGAAGCTTTTCACACTCTTTCTCTCTCACTTTTCTCTGGTATTTTTTTTTCATTCATTTCATCGCAGTAGCAACAACAAAAGACTTCTAAGTTATACCAACAGCCATGGGGGGTTTTGGTAACTTCTTCAGAGCCACAATAATGCAGTGATTTATGACACCAAGAGCAAGTGTCAAACTTTAGTTTATCTCTCATTTCTTCCGCTCCCCACTCATGCGCCCAACTCACTGCCGTTTATGGGTTTGTTTGTATGACATAAAGTGACATTTTGGTCGGTTGAAAGGACAGGCGATAGAAAATTTTGGATTTTTATTGGTTGTGGTGTATTATTCAAAAGACTAAAAACTGTAGTATATTGCCGGGAACTCGAACTAACAACCTTCAGTGTGATAGAAAAAACTGTTTAATTACTGAACTACAATGACAGCTGACTACTCAAGATTTAAAATAAATAAAGTACTGATACATGTTTAATAGAAGCATACGTGAACCCAGACGAGTCAGTGTTGAGCGGAATATTCGTGGAATGATATATTTATATTTCATATTTAATATATTATATTTTGTGTTTTATATTTTAAATATTATATTTTATGTTTTATATTTTGTATTTTATATTTTATGTTTTATTTTTTACCTTTTACATTTTGTATTTTAAATTTTATATGTTATATTTTATAAATTATTTTTTATATTTTAAATATTATATTTTTTATTTTATAAAATATATTTTATATTTTTTATTTATTTTATTTTTTACTTTTTATATTTTATACGTTACATTTTATATTTCATATTTTAAATTTTATATTTTATATATTATAATTTTTATTTTATATTTTATAAACTGTATTTTGTATTTTACATTTAATATTTTTTATTTTTTATATCATACTCTATATTTTTTGTTTTATATTTTACATTTTATATGTTATATTTTATTATTTATATTTTATAAACTATATTTTTTATTTTACTGTTTATATTTTTTTATTAAAGTTTTTAAATTTTATATTTTATTTTTTAATTATTACTTTTTAAAATTCATATTTTTATTTTATATTTAATATATTATATTTTGTATACTTTATATTTTATATTCATATTTTTTATTTTAATTTTTTTATTTTAAATTTTATATTTTATATTTTTAATTTAATTTTTTATATTTTATACATTATATTTTTTTTATACTTAATTTTATTTTTTATATATTATATTCTATATTCTATTTTTTATGTTTTAATATAAAATATATTTTGTATTTTATATATTTTATATTTTATATTTTTTATTTCTTATTTTATATTTTATGTTTTATATTTTACATTTTGTATTTTGCATTTTAAATTTTATATGTTATATTTTATAATTTATTTTTTATATTTTTTAATGTATTATATATTTTATTTTATAAAATAAATTTTATATTTTTTATTTATTTTATTTTTTACTTTTTATATTTTATACTTTACATTTTATATTTCATATTTTAAATTTTATATAATATATTTTTTATTTTATATTTTATAAAAAATATTTTATATTTTAAATTTTATATTTTGTATTTTATGTTTCATATTTTTTGTTTTATATTTTTATTTCATATTTTTATTTTATAAAATATATTTTATATTTTACATATTATATTTTGTATGTTATATTTCATATATTATGTATTATATTTTATATTTCATATTTTATATTTTAAGTTTTATATTTTATGTTTTATATTCTATATTTTAGGTTTTATATTTTTTATTTCTTATTTTATATTTAATGTTTTATATTTTATATTTCGTATTTTAAATTTTATATTTATTATGTTATATTTAATATTTTATAACTTATATTTTATATTATATATTTTTTTTTATTTTATATTTTATAAAATATATTTTATATATTTTTTATTTTATATTTTAAATTTTACATGTTATACTTTACATTTTATATTTCATAATTTTATAATTTATTTTTTATATTTTTTAATGTATTATATTTTTTATTTTATAAAAAAAATTTTATATTTTTTATTTATTTTATTTTTTACTTTTTATATTTTTTTGGGTGACGTAGGGGATGGAAGATACCAAGGAACGTTCCTGACCGGTTTTAACATGGCAAAGCCCAGGATTTATCTTGGTCCCTCTTTCATCTCAAGTGGACACTGACCTCCCCGTGGTGTCACCTGTGGAACTGCCTTTAACACCCGTTAAAGGTAGTGAGCTAAAATGTGCCGCGCGTTCTCCCATAAGAACGTTAAAAATTTGGGTTTGGGCGTAGGTTTAGTTACCCTCCCCTAGAAAAAACAGCATACTATGAAAAAACGAAAGAAAAGAAAAACACCCCCCTCTAAAGTTGACGAACCCCGCAAACGTTTTAAGGACCATGATCTGCGAATCTGCACCTGGAATTTTCGCACTCTTTATAGAGAAGGTGCAGTCTTCGCATTGGCAGACGTACTTGAAAAGTACAAGGCCGATATTACTGCCAAACAGGAAATACGATGGATTGGGAAAGGTGTCACAACAACACCTAAAGGTGACGCACTGTATTATAGCTGCCATGATGTAAAGCATGAGTTTGGTTGCGGATTTGTAGTTAGTCGGAGACTAAAACATCTGGTATCCAGCTTCACTCCAGTGAATGAAAGACTTGCTGCAATTCGAATAAAAGCTAAATTCTTCAACATCAGCTTTATTTGCGCTCATGCTCCCGCTGAAGAAAAGGACGAACAGACCAAAGATATATTTTACGAGCGCTTAGAAGAAACATATGACCTGCCCATGACATTAAAATCATTCTAGGCGAATTTAATGCCAAAATTGGAAAGGAGAATATCTTTGGCCCAACAGTCGGGAAATTCAGTCTCCACAGTGAAACATCTGACAATGGTATGAGGCTTATTTATCAGATTTAATCATCTCGATATTCATAAGGGCACCTGGCTGTCTCCAGATCAGAAAACAAGAAATCAAATTGATCATGTTGTGATAGATGGAAGACATTCATCAAGCGTGTTGGATGTACGATCGTTCCGAGGCGCAAACATTGATTCGGTCCACTACCTTGTTGCAGCAAAGGTACGCACCCCGCTTAAACGTAGCAAACAAAGTACGAATAGACACAATACGAAAGTTAGACATCGGTAAGCTGCAATCACAACAGATAGCCACAGCACATTCCACTCAACTAGCCCAATTGCTTAATCAAAGCACTCCTCATCCCGATAACATATCAGCGCAATGGCAAAGCATTGCCCACTCCATGCAAACAGCCGCAAAATCCATACTTGGATACCAGAGGCCTCCACCAAGGAATCCATGGTATGATCAGGAGTGTCGTGCTGCCACCGAAGAGAAAAATGCGGCATATAGGGATACTTTACAATCCGTAGCAACGCGTAGCGCACGAGAGAGATACAGGGAGAAAAGGAGAGAGGAGAAACGTCTTTTCCGCAGGAAAAAGAGAGAGATGGAAAAGCGGGAGTGTGAAAAAATCGAGATGTACAGGAGCCAGAATGAAGTCCGAAAATTCTACCAAAGAGTCAAGCATCAAACTGATGGCTTTGGTACAGGCACATCCTTCTGTAGAGACCAGCAAGGTAATTTGGTAACTGATACAGATAGTGTACTCAGGATATGGAAAGAACATTTTTCAAAACTGTTGATATCCAATAGCAGCGAAGACGACGAAGATACCACAGTCCCAATCCCAGGAGATGGTATTGAATGTATACCGCCCAGCCAAGATGAGGTAAAGACAGCAATAAATCGGCGGAAGAATAATAAGGCAGCAGGAGCCGATGGCTTACCAGCCGAGCTGTTTAAAACAGGAGGCGACACGCTGATAAGGTGTATTCATTAGCTAGTTAGCATCATCTGTCAGGAATAACGAGTACCCGGCGATTGGAACCTGAGTATCCTGTGCCCTGTCCACAAGAAGGGAGATAAGACTGTATGCTCTAACTATTGCTTACAAGATCGTGTCAGGGATATTGTGCGAACGACTAAAGCCTATGGTCAACGAGATAATTGGACCATACCAATGCGGCTTTAGACCTGGCAAGTCCACCATTGACCAGATATTTGCCCTGTGGCAAATCCTGCAGAAGACCCAAGAGATGCAGATCGACACCTACCACCTTTTTGTCGATTATAAAGCAAACTTCGACAGCCCGCTGCGTTCAAAGGTATTCCAAGCCATGTCTGAATTTGGTATCCCCGCAAAGCTCATTCGGTTTTGTAAAATGACTTTAACTGACACGAGGTCCTTAGTTAAAATAGGAAAGAACCTCTCCGAAGAGTTTGGCACCAAAAGGGTTTTCAGACAAGGAGACAGCCTTTCGTGTGATCTCTTCAACATCCTGCTGGAAAAGGTTATACGAGAGGCAAACGTCAAAAGAAGTGGCACAATCTACACCAATAGCCACATGTTACTAGCTTATGCTGATGATATAGACATCATGGGACGATCAGTAAAAGAAGTAACTGATACCTTTATGAAGGTCGGAGGAGAATCTGCTAAAGTGGGTCTGGCGGTAAACGGTGAGAAGACCAAGTTGATGGTGTCGACGCGCAATGCGTCCATTGAGCTCGGACCGACTGTGGAAGTTGGTTCCTATAATATTGAGGTAGTAAAAGACTTCGTCTACCTCGGCACCTCCGTAAACACGACAAACGACATCAGTTGTGAAATAAAAAAGAAGAATTGTATTGGCCATCAGATATACTACTTTGGTTTAAGTAAGCAGTTTAAAAACAAAGCCACATCTCGTCAAACATAAATAACACTCTACAAAACACTGATACTACCCGTGCTGATGTATGGCTCCGAAGCCTGGGTACTTGCGCAAGCAGACACGGCAGTGCTTGGTGTGTTTGAGAGAAAAATTCTTCGAAAGATCTACGGACCAATCTGCGTTGACGGTGAATATCGACGTCGCATGAAACAAATAGAGAGGAATGGAGATCTCTTCTTAGTTCGGCCTATAGAACAAATGTTCTGTAATGGGCCAGCTAAGTAAGTAGTATTTTATATTTTACATTTTAGATTTTAAAGTTTATATTTAATTTTTTATATTTTATATTTGTATTTTATATTTTACATTTTATATTTTAAATTTTATATATTTTATATTTTCTATTTCATATTTAATATTTATTGTTTTATATTTTAAATTTTATATTTTAATTTTTTATTTTTATTTTATATTTTATGCTTTACATTTTATATTTCATATTTTTTATATTTTATATTTTATTTTACATATAATATTTTTTATTTCATATTTTATAAAATATATTTTATATTTAATTTTTTATTTTTTTATTTGTATTTGTATTTTATATGTTGTATTTTATATTTCATATTTTATATATTACTTTATATTTTATGTTTTATATTCTGTATTTTAGCTTTTATAATTTATATATTTTTTATTTCTTATTTTATGTTTTATATTTTACATTTTGTATTTTATATTTTATATTCTATATGTTATATTTTACATTTTGTAATTTATATATTATTTTTTATATTTTATATATTACATATTTTTTTTAATTTTTTTTTATATAATTTTATTTTAAATTTTATATTTTTTTACTTTTAATTTTTTTATTTTATACTTTACATTTTATATTTCATATTTTTGTTTAATATTTTAAAATTTATATTTTCTATATTTTATTTTATACTTTTTAAAATATATTTAATATTTTTAATTTTATATTTTTTATTCTGTATTAAATATTTCATATTTATTATTTTATATTTTAAATTTTATATGTTATATTTTATATTTTACATATTATATTTAATATTTCATATTTTATGTTTAATATTTTATATTTTATGTTTTATTTTTTAATTTTTATATTTTAAATTTTATACGTTTTAAATTTTATACGTTATATTTTATAATTTATATTTTTTTATGTTTTTTTATTAAATGGTTTTATTTATTTTATATTTTAAATTTTATATTTTATAAGATTTTTTTACTTTTAATTTTTTATATTTTTTACTTTAGATTTTATATTTCATATTTTTGTTTAATATTTTAAAATTTATATTTTCTATATTTTATTTTATATTTTTTAAAATATATTTAATATTTTATATTTTTTAGTTTGTATTAAATATTTCATATTTATTATTTTATATTTTAAATTTTATATTTTTCTATTTTATATTTATATTTTATGTTGTGTATTTTATATTTTATATTTTAAAATTTATATTTTGTATTTTATATTTTATGTTCTATAATATATTGATTTTGTCCCTTCGGGGAAATTTCTTAGAAATAAGTTTTTTATTGTCAATGTAAAAAATATTGCTTATTTTTTTGTTGTTCGTAGTTTTTCAAAAATAAAACCTTTGGAAACTCTAAAGAAGCTTTCAAGCCTTTACAAAAAGCTTTATAGCCAGTAGCTATGAACGGGAAATACCTGGAAATTTGTTGTTCTCGTTGCAGTGCATTTCTCTCTCTCTCCCCCATCACAATGTCTCTTTTAACTACAACAAATAAAATATATGCAAATATGTTGCTTTATCTTGTGTGTGTGTGTATGTGTTGTGGCAAGTGAGTGTGTCAGCATTCAATATCTTATTTGTACTGACAATGTTGTTGGTTTGCTACGTTTCGGTTTGTGTGTCACTGTGACACAGTGACATATACGATACAATGGATTTTAATAAAATTTGCATTGTATACAAAATGCAGTAATACCAGAACACACTGGCGGCACTCACACAGACACAGTTACTGCAAACATTAAGTCACATTTGTATGATGGATTCCAATACTTTGTGTCTTTGTGACAAAGTGGTGGTACTGCATACCTTCTCATGCCAACCATACCAATTTATTGGTGGTGCCACTGCTGCTTGCCTTGCATTTCTGCATTTTCTTTTGAACCTCTTTGAACGTACACACTTGCCCACTTTCGCTTGTATAAATATCAGCAAAAATTTTCACGTGTCTTTTTAGTTTTTATTTTGTACTATTTTCCCTTAATCGCAGCGTATTGAAAAGTAAAACCTGATTAATTGGATTTGATTTAAATCCAACAACAACAAAAAAATAAAAAACGACATGAAACACATACCCAAATAAATAAAACATTGCCTGTAAGTTGCTGCTGCTGTTTTTGCCATCAAACATTTAATGCTTTCAGGCAACTCTGTTGCTCGCTCCATCATCCTCATCATCGGCAGCAAAATTTTACGAATTAAGCCAGAACAATTCAACAACAACAACAGCAGCAACAACAATAATAATAACAAGAAGAATCACATGAAATGAAAATGGGTTAACTCGATGCAATTTAATGAAATCGCATGGAAAATTTGTTTCGTCTGAAACGAAACTACTATGTAGAGATTTTCCAAGGGGAAACAGTGGTTTAGTTGAACTGAAGTTGATGAAAACATGCTATAAATCCTTTTTTACATTAAACATAAAATTATTATCAAATAATAATGTGAATAACTCCTTCTATAGGATGTCAACGTGGCACAATGTACACCCGCCGTGTATACTGAATTTCTGAGTTCGATTCTCAGGCTAGAAAATATTAAATTTTTAGACATTGCCCACAAGTGGAGTCTTCACACAGGCCATAAAAAGCAGTTTCATCGGCGATAAAAGCAGTTTCCTTACCATTGAACCAATATGTCTTGATCTGCACTTGTTTTTATGAGAGAAGTCTCCCTTGTCACTTCCGGGTTGTTTGTGAGGACATCTATAGAGAATGAGACTGTTACATGAAAATAAACTTTAAATAAAAATATTTCGATTTATATTTTAGGGAATAAAACATTTCTCTTTATGACTAAATAAAGGTTATTCATATTGATACGACCTAAAATTTTTCTCATCGAAAGTGAAGTCTAACTAGCTTAAGCGGCTGGTTAATTAGCACTATTCCATCTGCCATCGCCCACCAACATAAAAATGAATGCCACTTATCTAATCGTGTCCTTGTGAGCACAGTTCAGATACAACGGTATATTTTTTTTCCTTAATAAGTCACTATTTCACAAGATATGGCTCCGAATAATAATACAACCACGAATTAGAAATTTATTCCGCTGCTGGATATGCCAGGTCAATATTATTAAAATACTAATTTTAATAATTTCACGTTGGAGTAGAGCTTAATGACCGATAGTTTTTGTAAGTGAAAAAGGAAAGCCGAAGATTCGAACCCACACAATCACCACTGTGTGACCCGTTTCGCCGTTGCTTAAGCGGCTCATCCGTCATATTGGCTGTGGAGTGGCTTTATTGTCATCGAACCTTCTTTCAAATGTTTTTACAGTGGTGGATTTGTCCGCTCAATCTGTATGGCTTCATAGACAGTTCGTATATTCCAGAAAGTTGTTTACTAATATTTTTGCTACATTAATGTGGCTGGAGCCAGAAACCGATAACAGAGGTTAAAAATCACAATTATTTTGGCCATTAAGAACCGTTTCTACAAAGTTCATACGATCTAGAAAGAAGTGTTGATGGTTGTTTGCTTCAATTCTGATTGGTTTGATATCTGTAGACTTTCACCTTTTATTTTATTTGCTCCAAATTATTATTCTTTAAGACGAGAGCTACAACTTTGCTTCCACGAGTAAACTCAAATTCTCAGCGATTTAGAAGATATGAGCCTGATAAAATGATCCCTTTTGACATCAAGGCCTTAGGTCTTTGTGGGCCCAGAACCGCGAAAGTGATAGAGAAAAACTCCGGGACACGTGTTTTCATATTTTTGGTCTTCTATTACGCTGCGGTGTCAGAATATGGTTAATAAATAAACCAGGGATAAATATGGAATAATATGGTAAGTACACTTTGGAAAAAGTACATCTCGTCCTGAATTGTTATAAAATTCAGAGCTCCAAATACTCGCTCGAATTCCACTAGCGATGGAAACTCTTCTCGAATTCCAGAAAGTTGAGGGGGGCAACTTACCCCCTTCCAACTAACAAACAAAAAATTATCCCACCACCAAATAAACTTGCCCCACACCCACAAAAAAAATATTGCACCCAAAAAAAAAAAAAAAAAAAATAACCATCTCCTCCCCAAATTTTCACTCGCGAGTAAATCGGAGCTCTGATAAAATTCTTTAGAACAAGTTTTTCTTGCGGGCCCAAGTTTTCAGGGGACAACTCCAGCCTTCCGGCACCACCTAAACTAGGTAGTACGTTAGATAAACATCGAAACGAGAAAATGATGTGGCCCAAACGTTGTAACTTGTATAACTTCTTACAGACTCGGATTATGTGTGAATATTGACAACAGTCGAAATCGCTTATAACGTCGTCGTTTATAACGTCATATCGGTTATAACGACGATATCCAAAAGTCCCAAATCTCTGGGGCCATTTACAGCCCTATCGCTTATAACGACATATCGGTTATAGCGACAAATTCCGTCGGTCCCTTGACCGACGTTATAAGCGATTTCGACTGTAGTGCAGTTTAAGGACTCTTCTGGGATCGTTTTTAAATGTTTACCCACATGTTGTGTATGCGGCCTTAGTTACGATGGTACTATTTTCGAGGGCAAGTCCAAATTTCCTGAGAAATTGGCCCAAAAACGCAAAAAGTCCTTTAGACATCAGAAGTATTGTGTTTACTTCTTTTCTTTAGAACCGAGGCTGAGGGTGTCGAAAGAGCTGTCTGATTTTTTGTTAAATTGTTATTTTTAATATTATTTTGCACATTACACACAGCTATCCAGGTATCAGTCTCTTCTATCAATTTTCTACCAGCAATAGTTCTCATTAAAAATAAGGGGTTTATATTAATTACAAAACCACATGCTAACCCAATATTTTACCAAAGGCATGATACCCAAATTAAATAGTCATTAAATGTCCAGTAAATGTCGACTAAAACGCTTGTTCTATTTTTAGAATATTACAGGTGAATTTATTTTTAAATCTAGAGCAATGGAAATGAAAATATTTTTTTCGGCAACGATTACGGTAGGAGTATAAGTCGCCTTAAGGGATAGGAATTTCATATAATGTTTCCAAAAAAAATCAGTTAAACACGGAGTTGGCAACCTAATGGCGTGAGACATATTTTCCTAGTATGGTATTCATTTAATATATCACATTACAGATGCAGGGGGTCATTTCGAATACAAAAACATATTGGACGACACAATGTTGACATAAACCGATGAGCAGAAAAACGGTCTACGTCCCCATATGTCAAGGATTGGTTACAGGACAATAGAATGAAATTGCTTGACTCACCTAAGCAGGAATCGGACTTGAATCCAATAGAAAACCTTCAGGGGCATATGTACACAATCATTCCAAAATAAAGATCAACTTTGGAATTTGGATTTGGAATTTTATACAAAAAATGTGGTATTAAATTACATTTGAAAATTACTGTAAACTTCTAAGCAATATGCCAAAAAGAATACAAAAATACATCTCTTGAATCAAATTTAAATGGAAGGTGCTTACTACAATGGTCATAGAAAATCAAAAACAAAAAAAAAAAAATCGCCGGAGCGCTTTTTAAATAAATCGCGATTCAAGTTGATATTTTTATACCCTACACCACTATGTGGGGAGGGTATTATAAGTTGGTTTTGGCCAAAAAGTTTGTAACGCATCGAAATAATGGTCGTAGACCCATACTTATATATATCAAAATGAATGTCTCGACGAGCTGAGTCGATCTGGCTATGTGTGTCCGTCCGCCAGTCCGTCCATCCGTCTGTCCGTCTGTCCATCTAAACCCTGTAATCACGCTACAGGTCGCAATTTTGATCGGATCGTCACGAAATTTTGGGTGTTGATGGGGGTCCCAGAGGGGAAGAAGCCTATTGATTTTGGTGATAGTCGGATAATATTTAGGGGTCGGAATGGGCAAAAAACTTATGTGGATAAAAAGACAACGTTTTTTTCCAAAGCGAGTATCTCAGCTTCTATATGGGGTATACCAAAAGCAAAACCTGACAATGAAAGTAGAAAATATCACCTTTCTAACGATGTAAAGTAGGTTCCTGTAGGTGATCAAACAACGAAGATATCACAATAGTCGCAAATAAACCCCAAATTTTCATGTTTGCGATTTTAGTTATAATGACGAATATCACAGCTTTGGCTGGGGACTTTCCAAAAGCAAAGCCTGGCTATGAATGTAGAAGATTCCACCTTTACAATGATGCAAACTAGGTCGGCGTAGGTGACCAAATAGCGGAGATATCGCAATATTCGATAATACATCCCATTTTTTCCATTTTTTGGAAATCACGCTACTGGGCGCAATTTTGATCGGATCGTCACGAAATTTCGAGGGTTAATGAGGGTCTCACAGAGGAAGAAGCCTATTGATGTTGATGATGGTCGGATAATATTTAGGGGTCGGAATGAGCAAAAACTTTATTTGGAGAAAGTAGAAATCCCATTCGTTGTTAGACCACCTACGACAACCTACTTCACATTGTTGTAAAGGTGATATTTTATATATATTAAAATATCACCTTTACAACAATGTGAAGTAGGTTGTCGTAGGTGGTCTAACAACGAATATATCGCAATAGTCGCTAATAAAACCCAACTTCTCATTTTTGCGATTTTAATAATAATGACGGATATCACACCTTTGGTTGGGGACCTTCTAAAAGCAAAGCCTGACTAAGAAAGTAGAAATCCCATCTTTGAAATTATGCAAAGTAGGTTTGAGTAGGTAGTCAAATAATAGAGATATCGCAATAGTCGTTAATGCATCCCTTTTTTCCACTTTTTCTGCAATCACACTATAGGTCGGAATTTTGATCGGATCATCACGAAATTTTCTCACAGAGATAGAAGCCTATTGATGTTGGTGATGTCAACAGTAGTCAAATATAAAATTAAATATTAATTATTTTGGTTCAGTTCGCCTTAAGTCATTTGCTTTAAGGGCCAGATAGGTGAAAACTTTCGTATCTCCATAAAAGAAATATTTTCGAGTGAAAAGATTATTCACAGAGGTAGTGGTGTAGGGTATCATATAGTCGGCCACGTACCGACTATAGCTTTTTCTCACTTGTTAAAGGTTGTTTAGGTTATTGCAAAAAATGGGAATAAAAAAAATGTTGTAGCTATCAAAATTCTCTACAAGATAGACCTTAATGATATTTTCGTAGGTTTTACAACTTTTGAGATATAGAAGTTGAAATTGGGACAATTCAAATTCAATTCAATTCCGTATCGCCTTCTTATAAAACAATGTCATATCTGCAATTTCCCAACTTAAACTTATAAAAAAATGGTACAACCTAGAAAAAAATTAAGCCAGTCTTGTAGAGAATTTTCGCAGCTATAAGATTTTCTCGGGTCCCATGCCGACAAGTCTTTCCGTATTCAAACAAAATCACGAAACCCTTAACAAAAAATCCTAAAAATGTAAACTGAGCGTCTTTATCTCAAAAATGGAACAGTCTGTGAAGAAATCATAAACGTCAATACTGTAGAGAATTTTCACAGCTACAACATCTTCTTTAGCTCCATTTCGATTGGACTTGCGGTCTCCAAGTAAAATCGTGAAAACCAAAAAATGTGAATTTTGACCGCGATTAATTTAAAAATCCCAACAGAATTAAATCTACAAATATAAATTAGCGATTTCAAAAATGTGCTTATTAGTTGTTTTAAAATTTTTGTTTGACTTTTTCATACTATCGCATACAGAAGTTTAATAACGCTATGCAACACTGAAAATGCAATCAACTTCTAGTATGCATTTTTGTAAAGTACATATTGAGACATAGAACATAAAGACTAGAAAGGGTGCATAATGCAAACATGTTTATGAAACAAAGTATATAAACTTTTTATCAACAATAGGGGTATGTTAATGTTAAAAACCCCATTAAAGCGCAATTCGGATTATACAAATTGTACGAAAGCAAAAATTTGGACTCAGGATTGTATTCCATAGCAGTTTGCAGTTCATTGAGTATGAACTTAGCGGTTAAAATTGCCTGAAATTGCTAACTACTTAATAGAATGTTGTTATGATATCGTAACAACAGAGCTTTACTCCATCTATTGACAAATGTTAACAATTAAGTTTTCCAATCTTAATGTATTTACATCTTTGATTGAGACTACAAAAACCTTAGTAAGGTTTTGCCCTGTCAGATACAGTTTCGAAAATGAGTATGTGGAACTTATTTTCGCCGGTTTGCTCTTTTGACACTTTTACCATTAAAAAAGTACAGGAACGAAGCTAATATATTTTACAGCACGGATTTCGAACACATGTTCTGACATTTTTCCAAAAGAAAACATTAAGAAAAAAATTAACAATTTTGGAGATATGGTGCGAAATGTAAAAAAAAATATGGAAATTTTCGATATTTTATAAAATTTGAGGCAATATATATAGTTTTTCGAGATAATTTTTTGTCCAAATATTTTATTCTTGTCCTTATCTACAAATTTGCTTCAGAGGTCAGATGATGATCCACATAGGTTTCTAAGATATAGCCCCGAATTGTTTTAAAAAGTCAATATTTAACAATGCTTAGATGGGGCCATAAAATCCAAATTGGATCTGACACAATAAAACCCAACTAGGGGTTTTGTCGTTTGGGTCGGTATTTGAAAAAAATCTTCAGCTCAAATTTTTGGCACAAGATTACCTTAAAAATGCTGCAAAGTGTAATCTTGAAGATCTGCATAAAAAAATGTTTTTAAGTACCATTTATTTATAAAAATTAAATTAAAATATTTAAAATTAAAAATAAACTTTTAAGTATTTATTTTCCATATTTTCAATTAGTACACGCAGAAAAATATATGTAAGAAATATGCTTGTATCCAAACAATTATATGTTTGCAATATTTTGTTACGTATCTCAATTTTATTTGTTTGGGTACTAACATATTTTTTATGTTAGAACACATTTTTTATGGGTGGAGAGAGGATGTTTGTCAAAGAGAGTAACAACAGGGCTCTCGCGGCTGCAGAATGCTGTTTCATAAAAAGAGCTGTGTCTATGGTGTAATAGGAGACGCAGAAGCGAAGACGAGAAGCCAGACACGTGAGTTTCTTGCTTTGTTCTTGTTAACCAACGTAGCAAGCGAAGAGGAAAAGAAAAAAACGGTATGAATTATGTCGTTCTTTTTTCTTCAGTTTTCTAAATACAATCGTTGAGTAAAGACGGTAAAGTGAGTGAATAAATCGGTGTTTTGTGTTTTCTTAAATAAATCGCATTTAATATTGGTAATTACATACATACATATGTATTTTTGAAATATGGTTCATTCATATTTATTACAGTATATAATCATTAGATTCCAGATGCCGATTTCCCGCTGATGATATCAACTTTGAGGAAAATGTGTTTTATTTGACAACTAAGGAATTTTTTTTCTTTTTAAAAGTGTGACTTTTTATAAATTATTTCATTCAGTTTTTCTTTTATTAAAGTCTGTTATGTATTTCTTTGGAATTTTTCATATTCCTATGTGTCTGTTGTTGCTTTTGCCGTTCAATAAACCACCACCATTTGTAAATGTGTGTATATGATAAAGATAGTCAGTGAGCGTTTACTGAGAGCAAGTGAGCAAACATTTCAATGTGTTTTACATTAAAATTTACGCTCCCTTGCTCTAAGTAAGTGCCCACTGCATGTGTTCGTTTTTTGTGCCTTTTTGGGTTTTGTGTTTGTTTGCATCCAAACATATAATTTGTTTGCACCCAAACATATATTTGTTTGCACGACCCAAACATATGTTATGTTTGGGACTGATTGCAAACAAATACACTGCCGCTCACTTGAATAGAACCCCCCTGCAAAATTTTTTTCAACCTCCATTTTTTCCGAATTATGCAAGATATGCAGTTTTTAAGTTTTATTATATTTTGCTTCATGTGTTTGGAGTAAACTTAGTCATTCATTTGCATTCAAATCCAATTTGTGTAAGAATTAAGCAAGGAAAACAAAATAAAGTCAAAAATTTAAGTAAAAAATTGGGCTCATTTGAATAGAACCCCCCTTTAAAACTTGGGAATACAGAAAGATTGTATTAGAATATCGATGCATATTCACTCTATATTGAAAACGAAGTACTTTCAGTAATATTCAGTAAAAGTATATCCCTCCTGATTAAGGATACACCCGTATATCCTGCTTTGGCAAGGATTCTTCAAATAATCAGGTGTAATGCCCAACAAAGCTTGCTTTTTCATTCAACAAGTTTATTTTTGGAAATGTGCTGTCTCCTTTAGTCGTATATTTTACGCATAAGTCATTCCCATACAGTTTAGACAATATTTACCACTGTAGAATATGGCGGCACCTCCAGGATATCCGCATTTCTTTTCAAAAATTTAAGTTTTTATGACTCGAAGTGTACAAAAGTTTATAAAATCGTGATGAAATTTCTACTCGGGATATCCAAAAATGTTACTCACTACTGGATATGTCTGTTTCAGAACTCCTTTATAAGTTGTCGTGCACATTTAGGATGAAGTAAATTGACGCCCATGTCCTTAGTAATTAGTAAAGCGTTCCAGCACCATAAAAGCACAATTATCGCTACAGAAACAATTTAGAAGATGGTATTCCATTCAATAGACGCGAAAAAATTAGTTATATAGTTACGCAATAGTTTACTTTATGAGGAGAGTCCTTACTAATTATGAAGGACTTTGGCGTCAATTTCTTTCACCCTAAATGCGCTCGACAATTTACAAAGGAGTTCTAAAACAGGCATTTCCAATAGTGGGAAGCATTTTAGGATATCCCGAGTAGAAATTTCATCACGATTTTATAAACTTTTGTACACTTCGAGTCATAAAAACTTAAATTAAATGCGGATATCCTGGAGGGGCCGCCATATTCTACAGTGGTAAATATTGTCTAAACTGTATGGGAGTGACTTATACGTAAAATATACGACTAAAGGAGACAGCACGCTTCTAAAAATAAACTTGTTGAATGAAAAAAGCAAGCATTGTTGGGCATTACACCTGATTATTTGAAGAATCCTTGCCAAAGCAGGATGTACGGGTGTATCCTTAATCAGGAGGGATATACTTTTACTGAATATTACTGAAAGTACTTCGTTTTCAATATAGAGTGAATATGCATCGATATTCTAATACAATCTTTCTGTATTCCCAAGTTTTAAAGGGGGGGTTCTATTCAAATGAGCCAAATTTCTTACTTCAATTTTTGACTTTATTTTGTTTTCCTTGCTTAATTCTTATACAAATTGGATTTGAATGCAAATGAATGACTAAGTTTACTCCAAACACATGAAGCAAAATATAATAAAACTTAAAAACTGCATATTTTGTATAATTCGGAAGAAATGGAGGTTGAAAAAAATTTTGCAGGGGGGTTCTATTCAAGTGAGCGGCAGTGTATATGTTTGCTGCAAAATTTGTTTGGTAAATATGTTAGAGAGGCCTTTTTTTCCTCCGTGTATAGTAATAGACTCACCCAAGTAAATTTCAAAACATATTTTAGTTCAACATTGTGCGTAGATTAGGGTTATGACTTTTCGAATTCAAAAATCACTTTCTGCACGGATGCAAGAATTTTTATACCCTACACCACACTGTGGTAAGGGGTATTATGTCTTTGTGCATTTGTATGTAACAAACAAAAGGAAATGAAATGGACCCATAGTTTCTTTTGGGGATATACATATAATCACTTTCTGAGTCGATTTATGCATGTCCGTCTGTCCGTCTGTCCATGTATTTTAGTTCGCAACGTCGCATTTTTTGTCCGATTCAGCTGAAAATTGAAGACTATAATTTTTTAGCCATAGGAAAAATGCTATTACTTTTGGTGAAAATGGGTTCAGATTTGGACATAGCTCCCATATATATTTTCGGCCGATATCACGTATTTTCTGTACCAAACACGTTATATATGTCCGATTTCAATGAAATTTGGAATGTGTGACTGAATTCGGTCTAGAAATAAACGTGGCAAGTTATATCGAAATCGGTTCAGATTTGGATATAGCTCCCATATATATTTCCGGCCGATTTCGCATATTTGCGGAACAAAACACGCTATATAAGTCCGATTTCAATGATATTTGGAATGTGTGACTGAAGTCTGGAAGTAAATGTGCGAAATTATATCGAAATCGGCTAAGATTTGGACATAGCTCCCATATATATAGGGTGTTTTTTTTTAAGCTAGATAGAACTTTAAATTGTAAAAAGTAACACAAAAAATTAAATTTTGATGAAACTTTTTTTTATTTGTTTCAGTATACTCTGACAAATCATCATGAATAGACTCACGCTTGAACAACGCTACGAAATTATCCAAATTTTCTTTGAAAATCAGTCGTCGATTCGGTCCAGAGCAGTTGGCAAATGACCCGTTGTTTTATCGCAAAATTGTGTTCAGCTATGAGGCGCATCGTGTTTGTTAATAAGCTAAATTGCCGCATATGGAGTGAGACCAATCCACAAGAGACCCTACAGACTCCATTACATCCAGAAAAATGCACCGTATGGTGCGGTTTTCACGCTGGTAGCATCATCGGACCTTATTTCTTCAAAAATGAGGCCGGAGCTCGCATTATGGTCAATGGAGATCGTTACCGCACCATGATCAATGATTTTTTGTTTGAAAATATGGATGACATTGATCCGGAGGAGATGTGGTTTCAACAGGATGGCGCTACGTGCCATACGGCGAACGCAACCATCGACTTATTGAAATCAAAATTTGGCGATAAGTTGATTTCGAGAAGTGGACCTGTCAATTGGCCTCCAAGGTCGTGCGATTTGACACCTCTCGATTATTTCCTGTGGGGCTACGTGAAGTCACTGGTTTATGCTGATAAACCAGCAACAATTGATGCCTTGGAGGCCAGCATTGTTCGTGTTATTCGTGACATACGGCCAGCAGTACTCGAAAAAGTGGCCAAAAATTGGACGTCCAGAGTGCACTTCGTCAAGAACAGCCGCGGTGTCCATATGCCCGAAATCATTTTCAAATGTTAATGTCACGTATTGATCTTTCGAAAAAAAAATTTGATTGCAATTTAATTTTTTGTGTTATTTTTTTACAATTTCAAGTTCTATCGGGCTTAAAAAAACACTCTATTTTACATATTCACAGTGGTGTAGGGTATCATATAGTCGGCCCCGGCCTACTTTGATCCTTTCCTTACGTGTTTCTATTATATAACGTCTATTCCATTGAAATATATAAAAAATCACTCACAAATCGATTTTAATTTTTTTGTTTTTTTTTTTTTTTTTTTTTGAATGAATAAACAAAGGCCTTCTAATAACTAAAATAACGTGTATTCCATTCAAATATTGGAAAAGGTCATGCACCAACCACTTTTGAAAAAATGTTGAATTATTATTTTTTTATTTCTTTTTTTATTTTATTTTATTTTTTTTTTTTTTTGTTAAAAAGGAAATAAGAGGAATCATTGGAAAGAAGCGTTTACGGCATTTTTACGATTGTCAGAATTAAAGAAAATTAGTGAGAAACAAATGCTTTATCAGTTGGATTATCTCATGTGGCTCTAAAGTCTGCTTACAGTGACTTCACAAAGTTGCCCATAATTCTGATAAATTTAAATTTTAAAATCATTTTGCACGTGAGGGTTTTTCAACAAATCACATTATAATTAAGAATTTATGTAATCTTATGTAGAAAATTCATAACCCTAATATACATAGATATGTACACAGCAACATTTATTTGAAGTTGTTCCTTGTGAAGTAGTGATTGAATAGCTTTTTTTGAAGCAGTCCACGCAGAGTCATGAAAAATGCAGTCCGTTCTTCACATTTTGACAATGTCCGATTTGAATCCATTTCATAAATTTTTCACATTTTAGAAATTTCAAAATTTTGCAAAAAAAACTTAAAAAGACAAAGAACATAATTTGTTTCTTGTTAATTATAATAACTGCAATATGTTTGCATCCATAAAAAGTAATTTGTATACAAAAAATAATAAAAGTGATTTCGAACTACATCTTTGTTTGTAGCCAAAGAAGTAGTTGAATCATATGTTGTTGTGATTTATTCACTACAAAGAACTAATGCAAAATGTGTGACAGTAGACAGTATCCTCACTGCACCATGCCCTTGTAAAAATCATGACTTCTTTCACGTAAAAAGATGTAGTCCGAAATCACTTGCACTCATGATTTAACTACTTCTTTGGCTACAAACATTTTGCTGGGTAATTTCCTCTAAACAAAACATGTAGGAACAAATTTAACAACACTGCGTATACATTACATATACATAATTCATTAATGTTATGTATACGTCCAAGGTTCGGATTAATTGAATTATGTGAATATTTTTGCGGAATTGTGCCAATCTAGATCATTATGTAGTGCCAATCGATCGCACGTTTTGTATGAAAAAAAATGGGAATATGGATTTCCTTTCTTTATGCTAATGACATCACTCATACGCTCAATTCTAATATATTTATATTATTAACAAATTTGTAAAAATACAACTTACCTTTTATGTGTTTCAGCGTGACAACTGACCAGCTTTAAAATTTATTATTCTAATATTTGTTGTAACACATAGTTGACAACAACTTATAAAATTCTTATTAACTAATATAAATTATATAAATATATTTCCTATTGAAAGTTTCTATAAGAAAGCAAATTTGTTTAAGTTACCACCAAAATTCTGTAATTGCAGAATATTTTTGTTTGATTTACAATACATGTGAATCAACTATGTTTAAAAAAATTGTCGTTTGTTAGTAATTCGAATGTATTTTGTTTGTAATCGTCTTAGAAAATTATTTCTTCATTATTTTTTTTTCTCCTTCATTATTTGCCAAATCGATTTTCGAATTTATTGCAACCAATAGAATTCTTTCGTTTACACGATATCACAATTTAATAGATATTTTCATTAATTATTAATAATAATTGTTTTTTTTTTTTGTCGATTGAGTTTCGAGTTTGCATTAGGATATAACAACAGTTATTATATACATACATTTATTTTCAACTTACCTCAGACGATGTTAAATAGCACATTCTCGAATCGGTGCTCTCAATGGAAGCCTGTTGCACAATGCCATAACGTGAATCACGATCACTCAAATAGTCAGATCTTAAGCTATCTTGACGTATAAATTCGCCTCTGCTTTGGAAAAGAAGAAAATTTAATGTTATAATTAATTGTGAATTGGAATACATTATTTAAAAAATCCTGAGATATTTAAGGGATAATTGAATAAAACCACATACATTATACTTCTATATTGCTGTTGAACTAAGTAATGTCCTTCGCTCTAACCATGTGAATTTTGAAAACAGTAGGAGGGTTAACTAATACAAACGTAAAACATATAAGTGTAATAGCGACACCTCCAAGTAATAGTATGCTAAGTCTAAAAAGTGAGTTTTGCAGGAGAAGGTCTCAAAATGTGGACATTTTTTTGAACTTCAGTCAATGAACTAAGTCAATATTTGTTTATAACTTCTGTTCGGATTGACCGATCATTACCAAAATTTGACAGAATTTAAGTTAAAGGACATTCGACACCTCCAAATAATAATTTGCTAATTCTGAACAGTGAGTTTTGCAGGACAAGCTCTAAAAGTTTGGAAATTTCTTTGACCTTCAGTACTATGTTAAGTAAAAATTTGTTTATAACTTCTGTTCGGATTGTCCGATTATTACCAAAATTTGACAGAATTTAAGTTAAAGGACGTTAAATATAAAAATGTAAAGAACATGAAAACATGCTAAGTCGACTTAGCATACTATTATTTGGAGGCGTCGATATATTCCCAATGAAGATGTGACACAAACGACAAAGAAACGAAACTTCTATGCCTTCAAACCGACATTATTACAGTAAAAAATATCAATCTAAACAAATCCAAAGACAAACCTGTCTCAAATTTAAACTGATTGTTATCCATCTATGACTATAGATACCAAGCAACGGACCAAAGTGGATTTAACATGTCAATGTCCTAGACTAATACTGGTCCCTCTGCTAAACATGTACAAACATATGTTGCGCAACACGTTCCCCCGAAACAAAAATAAACACTTGAAGTTACGTAGAGTTTTGTAACCCATACAATATCTTTGTACAAAGTTTGAATAATGCAAAGAAATCACTTTTAATGGTCACCTGAAATACCCGAACTGTTTGAATAGAAGAGACAAGAGCGAATAAAATCCAATTTTAATTAGAACGTAATTTGGAATTCTGATTGCAGGTATTAAAATAATCAACAACCATATGCGCGACTCAGTTAACCAACCTGTTTCAAGAAGGGGGCTTAAGATTACAATGCCCTCTATTAAGGGGTGACCCCCACTTGCAAAGCACACAAAATTCAATTTTTGATAATTTTTCCCAAGAAAACTATCAAACTTTTTGTTTTTTTTTCAGAAAATATTTTGTGGTTCTGTGGCAAGAGGCCGTCCACAAAACCCTTTTATTGAATAAGCATTTTGCGGTATATATTTTTTTGGGGTTATTTAGAACATAAAGATCTAGTCCTTCATCGATCGATTTTTAAAAAAAATATTAGATTTTACTGATGTGGTGGACCAAAAAGTCAATATTTCAATTTTTGGCCAAAAAAACTGACGTTTTCAGGTCACAAAAATTTGTTAAAAAAAATCGTTCGATGAAGGACTAGATTTTGATGTCCTTGATAACCCACAAAATTGTAAAACAATCGGTACATTAGTTTTCGAATGAGAGTTGGCACCGATTTCAAAATGGCATTTCGAGAAAAATGCGTTTTTAATTTCGATGCTCCATACAAAAAACAATAAATTTATTCCTTTCAACGCTCATATCTCCGACAATGAAAATGCCGAATGAAAAAAATAAACAAACAAACCTTTTTTTCGATTTTCTGAAGTGGGGGTAACCCTTTAAACCTATATGTTGATTGAAGAGAAGATTATGCAGGTAATAATCTCTTACCAATTAAACAATGGAGCGTAGTTGATACCTAGCACATGGGCTAGTACAAGTCTTAATTGTCGTGTTCTAATCATGGCAAGGGAGAGCTATGTCTCCAATGGATGATACGAAAATTAAAACAACCCTAAAAAAAAACAAAATAGTACCCTCATTGAAGACCACTACTATGACCACGGGCAACGTAGCACCTGCTGCAAAAATAGACGCAAACTAGGGACGACAAATCTACGCCGTTAATGGACATTGACAGACACGCAATAGACCCCCAGAATAGGGAATAACTCCATATCCTGAGAGAAAGCGAAACTCTTGGACTAAGTCAGAAAAATTCCGCCTAAACAACTGGGAAGATGGATGCTACAATTATCCCACCTTAATCGTTTTGAGATGTGCTTCCTCAGCTGCACATGGAAGTACAAACAGAGTCAGCGAGAGTTAACATCCCTTAGTGGATATGATATCGGTCGCAATCGATTGGTCCACCCTTCCCAGACACCATACTCTGTGTATGGCATATGACTGTGTAGATGGAAATGGCCCACTTCCCCACATCCCCAACCCTTAAGAATTGTAAGGCCTGGGAAAGAAAATAAGGACATTTCTTAAAATGTGCAGACCAGTCTGGAAGGACATTTGTTGGCAAGAACCCGAGCTACATCACCGAAGCAGAATTTTGGAAGATCAGTTTCAAACTCTGATTCGTGAGGCGTTTCGGGAGAAAATATCATCACATTGAGAAACGTTTTCTTTCGATCGATCGAATTCCAACCTCTGTAGTCTTTAGCCCAACGACTGTGATGACTGAACCGGTGGTGTCGTGTCTCCGGCGGTGTCTGGCAGCAATTTGACTCCATAGGCCCTGAACGCAAAACCTACTATTGTCGGCGAATCTGAGTGGTAAGGGGCAGATGAATCAGCCACACAAGGTCTCATCCAGTCGGATTGCTTCATCTGCGACTGTCTCAAAAACTGTGAAAAATGGCCAGGAGCAAGGTCGGAATCTCAAAGGAAGGAGCTGGAGCTGAAAGGAGGAAAGAGGATGATGAGACCAGAAGTCAAGTGTCTGAAGCGACTGACATCATCCTCAACATAACCTAGTGGAAAATTGAAGACCTCTTCACAGCAGGCATGGGTAAAGAGGGTATGATCTTCTATGAATTCAAATCCAATTGCCAGGCGGATGATGGAACGTCAGTCGGCTTCATGTGGCCGCTTGCCAAACATTAGAAAGGACCCAACCTTGGACGGCCTAAAAAGGCAGCCTAGCTCTCACAACTGTCTGGTGAAAGGACACACAGCCCATACAAACCTACACGCATGATCGCCCCCAGATGACCTTCTGGTAGAAGTCATTGAAATGTGTGATCCTAAAGGCAGGATCAGTGGGGATCATTGGTTGTAAGTAGAAAGTCGTCTAAGGAAGGTCATAACTTCTGATGATGTGGAGGACAGGAAGATCGGTTTTGGCCAGCAACTGCCAGGACAAGGAATCGATAGATTTCCTAATCCAGATAGTAAAGAACACTGATGCACTTTGGGATGGCTGCAAGTTAATCGCGATCTCAACTGCAGACATCCCATACAGAGTTGTAGCTATGACATGGGTGATACCTCCTGACTCCGATCTGGCAGAGGTGTTGAAATTGATCCAGAAGCAAACAAATGTCTCGAGATTGATAGTAGAGAATTGGTCAACTTCTTCCATGATGGGAGTGAAATTGTAATGAAGTTCACAATGAATAGTGCGAGTGCGAACTACATCAAAGAATGTAAAGGAGAGGGTGACTCAACAGTAACAACATTACACTAGGTTATGGGTTAAATAGAAAACAACACGGATGACTCGAATCACACCTTGGCTGTCTTTCTAGACATAAAAAGAGAATTTAATAATGTGAAACTTGAATTCAAAACCATTTAGCTCCAGAGCGACTGAGTGTCCGCTCTATTGTAACCACTTTAAGGATTGCTGGAATGAAGATTAATCAATCCAACTATAGCGAGTTCTGTGAGGAAATCAGCCACTAGAGGCATCCCACATGAAGGAGTTTTATCAACTTTGCTTTGGCTTCAGGCAGTGACGTGAATACTCAAGGAATTTGACAGACTAAGAACTACGGTACTTGCCTATGTAGATGACGTAGTCATAGGATTTTGTGGAAAACTTTTATCTACGCTGTCTGAACTGATGCAAGGTGCACTAGTAAATGTCTCTCGCTGCGCTTCCTCTATTCTATAACAGAATACTTCTTAAAGGTCTTTGGTAAACAGAAGAAATCTTCTTCTATAGACAGAAGACCTCTTTAAAGGCCTTCTAAAGACAGAGGATCTCCTAATTGTCTTCTTCTATAGACAGAAGGCCTCTTAAAGAAGAAGACTTCTTGAGGGACTTCTTCTATAGACAAAAAAAAAACTCCTAAGTTCTTCTATAGACAAAAGATCTCTTATAGGTATTCTTCCATAGATACAAGGTATCTTAAAGGCCTACTGTAAACAGAAGACCCCCTTAAACTTCACCTATGAGCAGAAAATATCTTTAAGGTATTCCATACATAGTAAAAGGGTGTCACCGTGGTGCAATGGTATGCACACCTGCCTTGCACGTTGAAGGTCGTAGGTTCAATTTCCTGCCAAGCAACATCAAACAATTTTCAACGGTGGCAAAATACCCCTCAGTAATGCTGGCGACATTTCCTGAGTATTTCAGCCATGTAAAACTTCTCTACAAAAGTGGCGTCTTAGACACGCCGTTCGGACTCGGCTATAAACAGTAGGTCCCATATCATTGAGCTAAATATGAATCGGGGTGCACTCATTGATATGAGAGAAGTCTCCCTTGTCCCATCTGAGATGTTTATGGAACAATTATTATTATACATAGTAGAAGAACCTGTAGAGGTCTTCTATATACAGAAGACAACTCAAAGTTCTTTTTCTATAACCTCTAAAAGGCCTTCTATAGACAGAGGACCTCCTAAATGTCTTCTTCTGTAGACAGAAGACCTCTTCCATATACAGAAGACCTCTTAAAGGTATTTTTCTTCTTACATTTGTAAATCTATACACCGAGAACTTCTTAAGACTCTTCTTCTACTCGTTAATGTTTTTTACAGACAGCAACTTCATAAAGGCTTTCTATAGGTAGAATATCTCTTATACATAAGTCTTCTTTTACAAAAAGACATCGCCTTAAACGTCTTCGATAGACAGAATACCTCATATGGGTCATCCTTTATAGAGAGAAGATGTCTTCAATACCTCTTCTATTGTCAGAAGACCTCGTAAAAGTCTTCTATAGACAGAGGACCTCCTAAATATCTTCTTTTAAAGACAGAAGACCTCTTGCATGTACAGAAGATTTCTCAAAGGTAATTTTCTATAGACAGAAGACCTCTTAAATTTGTAAATCTATACACCAAGAACCTCTTTAGGCTCTTCTTCTACTCTTCTTAAAGGTCTTTATCTCTAAAGACCTCTAAAAAGCATTCTATAGACAGAGGACCTCCTAAATGTCTTCTTCTGTAGACAGAAGGCCTCTTCCATATACAGAAGACCGCTTAAAGGTATTTTTGTTCTTAAATTTGTAAATTTATACACCGAGAACTTCTTAAGGCTCTTCTCCTACTCGTTAAAGGTTTTTACAGGTAGCAACTTCATAAAGGCTTTCTATAGGCAGAATATCTCTTATAAGTTTTCTTTTACAAAAAGACATCGCCTTAAAGGACTTCGATAGACAGAATACCTCATACCTCTTCAAGACCTCTTCTATTGTCAGAAAAAGTCTTCTTCTATAGACAGAAGACCATTTAAAGGTCTTTTATGGGCATGAGATATCTTAAATGTTTTCTTCTAAAAGGTCTTATTCTATTAACAGAAAACAACTTAAAGGCCTTCTATACAAATCAGTCCTCTAAAAGGTCTTCTATAGACAGAAGATCTCTCAAGATCACTCTCTCTTAAAGGTCTCCAATTGAGAGAATATCTCTAATAGGTATTCTATAGACCCTAAAGGTCTTCTATGAACAGAAACCCCCTTAAAGGTATTTTATAAACAAAATACCTCTTAAACGTCTTTAATAGACAGAAGACCTCTTAAAAATCTTCTATGGACGGAGGACCTCTTCCAATGTCTTCTATAAAAAGAAGACCCCCAAAGGTTTTCTATAGGCAGGAGACCCTCCAATGTCAAAATACCTCTTAAAGGTCTTTAATAGACAGGAGAACTCTCGAATGTCAGAATACCTCTTAAAGGTCATTAATAGACAGAATACCTCATAAAGGTTTTCTCTATGCAAAATACCTCTTAGAGATTTTCTATAAGCAAAAGACCTCTTAAAGGTTTTCTCCTATAAGCAAAAGACCTCTTAAAGGTATTTTATAGACAGAAGACCTCTTCAAGGTATTCTATTGACGGAAGATCTCTTAATGGTCTTCTTTGGACAAAAGGCCTCTTAAAGGTCTTCTATAGACAGAATACCCCTTAAAAGTTTTCTATAAGCAGAAGACCTCTTAAATGTCTTCTATAAGCAGAAGGCCTAATAAAGGTCTTCTATAGACAGAATACCTCTTAAAAGTTTTCTATAAGCAGAAGACCTCTTAAAGGTTTTCTATAAGCAGAAGACCTTTTTAAGGTCTCCTATAAGCAAAAGACCTCATAAAGGTACTTTATAGACAGAAGACCTCTTCAAGGTATTCTATAGATGGAAGATCTCTCTTTGGACAGAAGGTCTCTTAAAGTTTTCTATAAGCAGAAGACCCCTTAAAGGCCTTCTATAGACAGAAGACCTCTTAAAGGTGTACTTTAGACAAATAATCTCTTAGAGGTCTTTTATCTTTAAGAAAAAGTTTTATCGTAATACGAAAATAACTCACCGTTGTTCCAAAGAATCAGCCCGGGCACTCTTATAACCCGAATCATTTAAACTGCTATCCTGGCGTAGAGAGGGCAAAGAGTCCCAAGGAGAACGTTTGGTGCCTGAACTATTGGTTTGTTGTGACATTAGACCTTGGCCAGAACCAGAACCAATGGTTGAGCTGCCAGAACGCCAACCATCCGAGTGGCGGAACCATTGGGCACGGGCCGATTCACCAATACAAGAAGCACAACGGGAATTTGAAAAGCTAAAACAAGCAGACATTTTAATTATTACACTTCACGATTTCTCTCACTTTTTTCACTTACCTTGTATTGTGATCCGACAAATAGCCCCTTTCACGTTCTCTTTCACGCTCCCGTTCACGTACCAATTCATTGCGATCACTGTAATAGCCATCACGTTCACGATCACGCTCTTTTTCGCGCACTGTGGACATAGGACGATGTGGAGGCAAAGGTAGAGTAGAAGATTTAGCACTTGTAGCTACAGAATTCGAAAGACATTGGAAGCGGTTTTATGTTTGGATTTTAGAGAGACAGTTTCATTTTGCAGGAAAACAAAAAACAAGAACGGAACAAAACAAAAGACCGTGTCAGACTGGTTTTCATTTTTTGTTTTGGTTTCTATTTTGTTTTTTTTTTTATTAAAATGTGTTTGTGTGTGTTTAACTATTGTTGTGCATTCAAGAAAATCAGGAAATCAGTGCAGCAATTTTGGTTTTGATTTCTTTTTTTGCTTAATTCAATCCTTAAAATTTATTGTTAACAAAACTAAGAACAAAAACACAAAAATCTCTCTCAAGAAAAAAAGAAAGGAAGACACGTGCATCACAAGTCGCTTCCACATGAACTTAAAGTGGCAAAATGAACTGACATTTTCACTAGTTTTCGAATTGGCATTGCTTGCGATTTCATTATTTTGTTTTTGTTTTTTTTTAATATGTAGAGTAAATTATGAATACTATGTTGGTATACTTACGCCTACGCATGGGAAATGGGCTACGTTGCATGGATCCAGGTAGACTCTCGGCAAATTCTGTCAGTTGTGACAGTTTGAGTGTTTTTTGATTTTTTAGATGGAAGCAGTGGTCAGTGGTGTGAGTTTTTTTGAAAAACATGTTTTAATGGAGTTTCGCAAGTGATTTCAATGCACGTTTCAATTGATGGCAAAAGTGGTTTTTGTTGTTTTTGTTCGGGGTGGTGGTTGAGTTTGTGTGACATGAAAATACAATGAATGATGTTAATGATTATGCTTCAAAAATTTTTTTAGTTTATTTTCTATTAAAATCTAGAAATAATTCAATAAGAATAAAGAATAGAAACAAAAGAAAAACAACACAAATGCTACCACACAAAGCATACAAATTCAAAAGAAATTGCTAAGATTTTTTTATGTCTAAAGAAAAATTTAGAAACTATTAACAAAAATATTTGTCTGTAAATGGATAATGTTTAATAAGGTAAGTAGGACTATAATAACCATTGAAACAGGACATTCCCCAATTGGGGTGAAAAGTGGATTAAAAAATCAAGTAAAAAACATTAAATTCGGCCGGGCCGAACTTTTTATACGTCCCACCATAAAATATTCTGAATTAATGGAATAATTAGTTTCCTGTTAGTTGTCAAAATTGTTTGACCATGGATACCCCAAATGCCTAAATTTTGTAACACAATGTATTTTAAAATTTCTTCAATCTATTGGGGGCTATACCAAAAAATGGACCAATACCCAGCAAAAAAAAAAAACTCTAAAAATAATGGGTTTTGTAAGGGATTTTTGGCAGCAGCAACTACTTACAAAACGCTGTAATAAGCCATTATTTTAACAAGAGCATGGCACACTGAATTACTAGTTATTCTATGACCACTAGAATAACCAGTTATTCTATGGCCATTGGAAGTTGAAAAACAAGCTATAGGATAAAAAAAATATTTTTTTATTTATAGAATTTATTTTACTATACACTCAGCATATATGCTAACGAGGGTATATACACTTTCATATGGGCAAAATGTGCCTCGTCGAAATAATGGTTTTAGACCCCAGGTATGTTTGGACGAAATGTGTTTCGGACAATTTGGAGTCGATTTAGCAATGTCCGTCCGTCTGGCTGGCTGGTGCGCACGATAACTCTCGAACGGATGAACCGAATCGGTTAAAATGTTGGCTTTCGTAATATTTTGACCAAACTTAGTTAAAGTTCGAAGATGGGCTATATCGGTCCACTCTTTCCGGTACCTCCCACACAAAAGTTCGAAAAATGTGTGCGCACGATAACTCTTGAAGGGAGTAACCGATTTGGTCCATACTTTGCATATCCTGAAATGTGTACCAGACTTAGATAAGGTTTCAATATGGACTCAATCGGTTAACTCCTTCGTGTACCTCCCACACAAAATTTCGGAAAAGTTTAGTTAAGGACCAGCTCTCGCATCGCTTTGATTTTTGTTTTAGCACCTTGTATTCACTGCCCCCCATACGACGGTACAAGTTTCATTAGGGGCAAGTCCCTACTTCCTAAGAAATAGCATGAAAGTTGCAAAAAAGTCCTATGACACCGCGTGAGGTGGTTGGAGCGAAAGATAACTCAAGAACGGATCTGCCGATTCGGTCCAACATTTGGCCTTAGTAATATTTTGTCAAAACATAGTTTAAGTTCGAAGATAAGCCATATTGGTCCACTTCTTCAGGTGCCTCCCTCACAAAAGTTCAAAAATGTTCGGAAAAATTGTTCGTACGGTAACTCTTGAAGGGAGTGGCCGAATTGGTCCATACTTTACACATCCTAATATATCTACTAGATATAGATCAGGTTCAAATATGGACCATATTTGTTCACTCCTTAAGGTACCTCCCACACAAAATTTCGGATAAGTTCACTTTAAGACCTGCTCTCACATCACTTTGATTTTTGTTGAAGCAACTTGCATTCGCTGCCTCAATTACGATGGTAAATTTTTGTTCAGGGGCAAGTCCATACTTCTTGAGCAAATAGCCCGAAGGTTGAAAAATCCCCTATGGCACCATATGTAGTGGCTGGAGATCCACTTCCATAATGGTCAATGTAGTTCCATTCCTTTTAGTTTCTACTCCGCAAAACTTTTGATCTTTAATCCTAATCAACATTTTTGTCGGTTCAAATGCCCAAAATTTTTAAAAACCCCTAAATACATAGGTTTTTTGGAAAAATTGTTTCAGTATACACAGGCTGAGGGTATATCTCAGTCAGCAAAGCTAACTGATACTTTTTTACTTGTTATTTTATTTCGATTTTTGTTGGATTTGAACACACGAACTTCTGGTATGTAGCCGAACACAGTACAAACCAGGCATCGCACACGGATATTAAGGGTTGTTTAAACGCGTACATGTGCACAACCAACTGTTTTTTGTTTTTTTTTTTAACAAAAAGTACCCGACCGGCGGTGAGCGTTGAACACACCACCCTCTGATTTGTTGTCAGACACGCACGCTCTGTACCACCGTACTCATAACTTAGTAAGGACTAATATAAGTAGTCTTCTCCCTATTGCCTAAAAGATAGTGTCAGGGATATTATGCGAAGGACAAAAGCTTATGGTCAATATAATAGGACCATACCAATGCGGCTTTAGACATGGCAAGTCTACCATTGACACCATTAAACGCCATATCCGTACATATCAGTAGAGGACTGAACCAGAAAAGGCCGTGCGACCGAACAGTCATGGTGGCTCGATACCGTCAACCATGCCAAGCTGTTCGAGGATATAGATAAGACTAATCTCCAGCCATGTTTGAAACGTTAGGTAATCAACTATATGTGCGGACGCCAGTCGTTTGTGGAATTCAGAAACAAGAAGTCCAATCCCGTAGAGTGAAACAGGGAGTTCCCCAAGGAGGGGTGATATCTCCAGAACTGTTTAACCTCTACCTCTTTTTGAAATTCCACACCCTCCAGACGTTATAGAGATCGTGATGTATGCGGATGATTGAAAGATCTTGGCGTCGGGACCTATCATCGATGACATATGTGATAGGTTAAATGTCTACATAGCTGACCTAGTGCAGTTCTTCCATCTGAGGAATATGAAAATATCCGCTGCTAAATCCACTGCCACACTGTTTACCACATGGACGGCTGAAATGAGGCTCCCACTGAACATATTGGTCGATGGTGCACTAACTACCCCAAAATACTGGGTATAACGTTCGATAGCATGTTTAAGTCGTCCGCGCATGCCACAACTATTTGCGATAAGATCAGAAGTAGGAACAAGGTGCTCAAGTCGCTGGCCGGCAGCACTTGGCGTACTGACAAAAAGACCTTGTTGACCACCTACAATACAATAAGCCGGTCTGTGGTAAGATATGCGGCGCCAGCGTGGCCTGCAAAGGTTAGTACCACGCAGTGGAAGAAGATTCAAACCTGCCAGAATGCTGCCCGGAGGACTGCAACAGGTTGCCTCCTCATGACACCAGTGGAACATCTTCATGAGGAGATGAAGATTTTACCGGTGCGTCAACACAATAAGATGTTGTCGATGCAGTACCTGCTTGGGTGTTATCGCAGTGAACATCCCTGTCACGATTTAATGGACAGGCTTCCTCCACCCAGGCACGTCGGGAGAGATGTTCGTGATCTAGAGAGAGAGGTCCAAATGTATAAAAGAGAACGAGCTTATCAGGCAGGCTTGGATAGCATTCACACTGACATGGTTGCGCAGGCAGTACAGAGATACAGTATGAATGCCGTACTTGGAGACCACCCCCCATCCATCGCAGATGAAGAACGCCAGCTGCCAAGGCAAACACGTGTGTTTTTAGCCCAGTTAAGATCCGGACAATGCAGCCGCCTCAATTCGTATTGGACCCGAATTGACGCCATGATATCCAACACATGTCCAGCGTGTGGATTGGGACCACACGATACACTGCATTTGTTTAGCTGCCCAGCTAACCCCACTCACCTGCGTTGCTACAACAACAACAACCATTGACAAGATATTTACCTTGCCACAAATCCTGGAGAAGACCTAAGAGATGCAGATCAACACCTACCACCTTTTTGTCCATTATAAGGCAGCCTTCGACAGCCACCTACGCCCAATGATATTCCAAGCCATGTCTGAATTTGGTATCCCAAATTTGACTTTATAAGATTACTTTAACTGATACTAGGTCATCAGTTAAAATAGAAAAGAACCTCTCCGAACAATTCAGTACCAAAAGAGGTTTCAGACAAGGAGACAGCCTTCCGTCTGACCTGTTCAACATCCTGTTGGAAAAGGTTATACGAGATGCAAATGTCAAAACAAATGGCACAATATTCAACAACAGTCACATGCTACCTGCTTATACTGATGACATTGACATCATAGGACGATCACTAAATGAAGTAGAAGGTCGAAGGAGAATCAGCAAAAGTGGGTCTGGCATTAAACGGCAAAAAGACAAAGTTGATGGTGTCGACGCGCAATGCGTCCATAGAGCTAGGACCAACATTGAAAGTTGGTTCCTATCAATTTGAGATAGTAAAAGACTTCGTTTACCTCGGCATCCCCGTAAACACAAAAAACAACATCAGTTGTGAACTAAAGAGAAGAATTGTGTTGGTCAACAGATGCTACATTGGCTTAAGTAAGCAGTTTAAAAACAAGGCCACATCTCGTCAAATATCTCGCTTTACAAAACGCTGATACTACCCGTGCTAATGTATGGCTCCGAAGCCTGGGTACTTGCGCAAGCAGATAAGGCAGGGCTTGGAGTGTTTGAGAGAAAAATTCTTCGAAAGATCTACGGGCCAATATGCATTGACGGTGAATAACGACGTCGTATGAACCACGAGCTGTATCTGCTATACAACGACATCAGTATAGACAAACGTATCGAGATGCAACGATTGTGTTGGCTAGGCCATATCATAAGAATGAGCTATGATGAACCAGCTAAAAAGGCGTTTAAACACGGACCACATGGCGGTACATGCAGAACTGGCAGGGCAAGGCTTCGATGGAGCGAACAAGTGAAAAAAGAGATGGAAAGACACGGTATTCCAAAGAGTGAAGCAAAAAACAGAGAGAATTGGAGATCTTTTCTTAGTTCGGCTTATGGAACGAATGTTCTGTAATGAGCCAGCTAGTAGGTAAGTTAAGTAATAAAAGTAGTTATTTTTGTTTACATCACTTTGTTCTGGGTTACATAATGACTAACGGATTCGAATTTTTGCTGGGTTAAAATTTGTAGCTAAAATCCTTAAACTACCGAAAATTGGGGGTACAGTTGGGGCTATACCAAAACGTGGACGTATATTGACGTTTTTTTTTTTTTGTGGAGAAGTTTCGGGACCACTGAGAACCTCAAGTGTCAAATTACAGCAAGTTCGGTCAAACACTGTGTGTGTGGTTGGAGCGCAAGATAACTTTCGAACGGATTTGCCGATTCGGTGCAAAATTTGACCTTCGTAATATTTTCTCGAATATGGACTTTATTTGTCTACTCATTCTGGTACCTCTCACACAAAATTTCGGATAAGTTCACTTTAAGATAAGGCTGCTCATACAACTACACACATATTTTGTTATTGTGTTGGTTTTAAAACACAAACATTTTGATAGTTTCCCAACATACCATCCAGTCTGATTTTATAAAATTTACGAAAAACAATTCGTATAAATACATTCTACAATTACACAGATAAGCTTCGGTCAAACAATTTAGCTAAAATCCCCAAAATACCCTAAATCGGCAGGTACCTTAAATATGAGGACTATACCAAAAAATGGACCTATGTGAACGATTTTTGATGACGAAGTTTCGGGACCATGGAGAACCTAAAATGTCAATTTCATATTTTCATATTTTTGTTCGACAGACAACACTCTGCATCATTCTATGGAAACGGAACTTTGTTCCAAGCTGTTCCCTAAAAGTTCTAGTCCACTATACATGGAATTTCACAAAAATTTAGTACCTGAGGAAAAATAAAATAGCTCACTTCGTGTAAACGACACGGTAAATTATTAAAACGACTCTTAACAAGCAATAATACTACCTACTTAACAAAAAAAAAAAAACTATGAACACAATATCTGCTACAGTTCCTGAGAAATAGCCGTTTCTTTCTCCAGAAATTTGCTAAAATTACGTATTTTCCAATATTGGGAAACATTTTTCGTCTTTAGGAGCACGCCACACCCACACCTTCCAATATTTTGATATAATTCTTTTGCTTTCCTTACCCAGCAAACCAAATGTCGGATGTCCGACATATCGGAACAATTTCGGAAGCAAAATCGTTCAGATTACGTATCGATTTCTATAAGATTTTTCGTAGGGGGATTCGTTCAGATTTTGTTCCGATTTCGGAGAAAATGTCGGAAGTAAATTTCCCTTCGAATTAGCTAATGTTTTTCTTCCGATTTCGTTACGCATTCGGATCGATATGTCGGAAACAAATTTCCCTTCGCACAACAACCACCTTTTGTATATATTTAACAAGCAACATTTTAGTTTGTTGTCGAAAAACAAAATGGTTGGTTATAAAATTCGCATATACATTTTTTAAATATTTTAAATATAAATGCAACATATAATAATTCAAGCTAGTGCTGACTTAACATATTCGTACACAAAGTTTACATTGTTCTACTATAACTACAAAATGATAACAACAGTGAAAATCATTAGATATCTTTGAAATTATAATCTTCCAATAAAAAACATAACAAAGAAAATTTACCAATAAAAAATTGGCATCAGAAAAAAATTTTTTCCTTCGACAACAGACGAAATTATTCCAAAATCGCCCAGAAATCTTTACGAAAGTTCGGAAGGAACCTCAGATTTTCATACGACATTATTCCGAAATCGTTCAGAAATCTGTACGAAAATTCGGAGGAAGAAATTCGAATTCCGAATTTCCCAAGGATTTTCTTCCGATTTCCTTGCGAATTCTGACCGAAATCGATCCGATTTCGCTCCGACATTTTGTTCCGAAATTATGTCAACCACTCCATACAACTTTCGTTAAGATATCGTTACGATTTCGGATCAGATATCGGACGTAACGTCCGAAATTTGTTACGATATCGGTACGATTGGTTTGCTGGGTAGTTTCAATATGTTTGCTATCGAATCTCATATATAAGTTAACAATCGGTGATGGCCAGGAAAATCGATTTCTGAACCACTGTGCGCCGAAAACTTTCAAAACTTATTTTGTTATCACCTACGAAAATAATAATTATTTTTAATTTAGGTAATAGTTCATTTAGGCCATGTTTATATTATGGCCTTTTGCAGGGTTAACTTTCTTAATGAGGATTTATTTGAAATATAAGCAATGGAATTGCCATTTGAAACCCAGTGGGTTTGTTAAATCCGATTATATATAAACGTCCTATTAGGTCCACTCCTCTTGTTATTGTTTCTTGTATAGTCATAGACAGAGGGTATGATGTCGCCAAAGCCAACTGATTCTTCAAAATTGGCTTTTTCCGTATTTATACCCTCAGCCTTTAGGCTAAAGAGGGTATTTACACTTTGATACGACCAAATATGTGCCTCATCGAAATAATGGTTTTAGACCCCAGGTATGTTTGTACGATATCCGTTTCAGACAATTTTGAGTAGATCTAGCAATGTCCGTCCGTCTGTCTGTCTGTCTGTCCGTCTGTCTGGCTGGCTGGTGCGCACGATAACTCTCGAACGGATCAATCGATTCGGTTCAAATTTTGGGTATCGAAATATTTTGTCCAGATTCGATTCAAGTTCGAAGATGGGCCATATAGGTCCACTCCTTCAGGTACCTCCCCCACAAATGTTCAAAAATTGTCGCAAAAATTGTGCGCACGATAACTCTTGTAGGGAGTAACCGATTTGGTCCATACTTTGTACATTATGAAATTTCTCCCAGACTTAGATGAGGTTCCTATATGGACTCAATCGGTCCACTACTTCGGGTACATAACACACAAAATTTCGGAAAAGTTCAGTTTAGAAGCCTGGTCTCGAATCGCTTTGATATTTGTTTACGCAAGTTGTATTCGCTGTCCTCTATACGACGCTGTAAGTTTCATTAGGGGCAAGTCCATACTTCCTGAGAAAATAGCCTGAAAGTTACAAAAAACCTATGGCACCGTGTGTAGTGGTTGGAGCGCAAGATAACTCTCGAACGGATCTGCCGATTCGGTCCAAAATTTGGCTTTCGTAATATTTTGTCCAAAGTTAGTTCAAGTTCAAAGATGTTTGTGCGATATCCGTTTCAGAAAATTTTGAGTAGATCTAGCATTGTCCGTCCTTCTGTCTGTCTGTCTGTCTGTCCGTCTGTCTGGCTGGCTGGTGCGCACGATAACTCTCGAACGGATCAATCGATTCGGTTCAAATTTTGGGTATCGAAATATTTTGTCCAGATTCGATTCAAGTTCGAAGATGGGCCATATAGGTCCACTCCTTCCGGTACCTCCTCCACAAAAAAATTCGAAAATGTTCGGAAAATTTGTGCGTACGATAACTCTTGAAGGGAGTAACCGATTTGGTCCATACTTTACACATTATGAAATTTCTACCAGACTTAGATGAGGTTCCAATATGGACTCAATCGGTAAACTCCTTCGAGTACCTCCCACACAAAATTTCGGAAAACTTCAGTTTAGGACCTGCCCTTGAATCGCCGAAGGTACAAGTTTCCTCAGGGGCAAGTCTATACTTCCTGAACAGATAGCCTGAAAGTTGAAAAACAAACCCTATGACACCATGTTTATGGGTGGAAGCGCAAGATAATTCTCGAACGGAAATGCCGATTCCGGCCAAAATTTGGTCTTCGTAATATTGTTTCCAAACTTACTTTAAGTTCTTTAATATCGGTCTACTCCTTCATTATTTGTCCACTCCATTCCGTATCTCCCACACAAAATTTTGGATAAGTTCACTTTAAGACCTGCTATTAAATCACTTTGATAATTGTTGAAGCAACTTACATCATGCCCCAATTACGATAGTAAAAGCTGTTTCAGGGGCAAGTCCATACTTCTTCAGAAAACAGCCCGAAGGGTGTAAAAAACCCCTATGGCACCCCCATGGTCTATGTCGGTCCATTCCTCTAAGTACCTTTTCCGCAAAATTTTTGAACTTTAATCCTAATCAACATTTTTGTCGGTTCATACGACCAAAATTTTGAAACCCCCTAAATACATAAGTTTTTTGTGAAAAAGGTGTTTCAATTTGCACAGGCTGAGGGTATATCTCTGTCTGCAAAGCCGACTGATACTTTTTTACTTGTTTTTCGTTTTTGTGTGTACATTAGGGCGACCAAAAAAACAAATTTGTTTTAACTTCTACCCCCTAATTTGTTTCCACTTGATCCAAAAACCTTATATATGAACATTTTATGGCGATCAGTTAATGTTAAACTGTGGCAATCTAGTGATCTTTGTTTCCATAGAAATGTTAATGGGCATTTTCACGAAAATTCTCTAAATGCCCAATCGATGAAAAAACGTTACCTCTTCATTTTTGTGACTAAAAAACGAATACTACTCAAATTGTTGAAAGTCGAATCGATATTTAATATAGCTATATAGAGCACTAAATACCCAAAAATCGACTAAAAATTCATATTGGCGCTATATCAAAATCTGATGCGATTTTCACAAATTGTTGTAAGAGTAGTTTTTTAGTTTTTTCCAGTATTCGGAAAAAAACTTTATGAAATGTTTGCAAACGTTTCGTTTCGTATTTTTCATAGGAACAAAACAGAACGAAATGTTTAATTAAATTTTGTTTACATTCGTGTGCGAACAAAACAAAAAATTAAAAGTTCCCAACTTCACAACAACTCATAGAAAACGAAACCGTACAATACACACTGCAAACGTTTGGTGGTTTTTTTGAAACTTCCACCGCAGTATATTCCAAGTATACAATGCTAGCTTATAGGGTTGTTAAGCAATCAAATGTATGTTTGTCTGTATGTTTCATTGATCATTTCTCACAGCAAACGTTTGTAAACGATTCATTTTTTTTCGTTCGTGAATGAAACAACTCGGAACAGCATAGCCAAAGTACATTTCAGCAATCGTACAGTTTTGTTGTTCTTCATTTGAAAAGTTTGTGTTTTTGTTTTGAGAACGAAACGATTCAGAAAAATTGAAAAGTTTGTGACTTTGTGTGAATGGTACGGGAATCGTTTTGTTTGCTTGCGTTTATTTGGTTTCACTTTCATACGGGCAAAATGTGCCTCATCGAAATGATGGTTTTAGACCCCAAGTATGTTTGGACGAAATCCGTTTCAGACTATTTGGAATTGATTTAACCATGTCCGTCCGTATGCCTGGGTGGAGCGCACGATAACTCTCGAACGGATTAACCGATTCGAAGATGGGTCATATCAGTCCAATACTTCGGGTACCTACCCCACAAAAGTACGAAAATGTTCGGAGGAATTGTGCGCGCGACAACTTTTGAAGAGAGTAACCAATTTGGTCCATACTTTGCATATCGTGAAATTTCTGCCAGACATAGATGAAGTTCCAATATGGACTCTATCGGTCCACCCTTTCGGGTACTTCCAACACAAAATTTCGGAAAAGTTCAGTTAAGGACCTTCTCTCGAATCGCTTTGATTTTTGTTGCAACAACTTTTATTCGCTGCCCCGATTACGAAGGAACAAGTTTTATCAAGTTCCTGACAAAATATCCTGAAAGTTGTAAAAAAACCCGGATGACACCGTGTGTAGTGGTTGGAGCGCAAGATAACTCGCGAACGGATCGATTCGGTCCAAAATTTGGCTTTCGTAATATTTTGTCCAAACTTAATTTAATTCGATGGTAACATATATCGGTCCACTCCTTCAGATACCTCCCCCACAAAAGTTCAACAATTGTCGGAAAAATTGTGCGCACGATAACTCTTGAAAGGAGTGACCGATTTGGTCCATACTTTACACATCCTAATATGTCTACCAGATATAGATCAGATATGAATATGAACTATATTTATCCACTCCTTCGGGTACATAATTTCGGATAAATTCACTTTAAGGTCAGCTCTCGCTTCACTTTGATTTCTGTTGAAGCAACTTGCAACTTGCTCCTTTACATCGGGAAGAGTTTTATTCCAGAGGCAAATCCCTACTTCTTGAGAAAATAGCCTGAAAGGTGCAAAAACCACTATAACACCGTGCGAAGTGGTTGGAGCGCAAGATAACTCTAACTGATCAACCGATTTGGTTCAAAATGTGGCCTTTGTCATATTTTGTTCAAACTTAGTTTTAGTTCGAAGATGGGCAATACAGGCCCACAATTTCCGGTAGTTCCCCCCAATATTTAAAAAAAATCACTAAAATTCTAGGACGATATCACTTGAATGGGGCAACCAATTTGATCCAAACTTGGGATCCTTTAATATTTTGTCCAAATTTAGTTTAACTTCAAAAATGACCAATATCGGTCCTCTTCTTAGGGTACCTCCCTCAGAAAAGTTCAACATTTGCGTCTACGTGCAGTTTACGGTTTCTTCGAACTTCGAAGATCATTTGCAAATGTATCGTCGTGGTTCTGTATATCACATATTATATTTTCTGTGGACAAGCCCATGCTTCCTGTTCCTAAAGTTATACGATGACCCACTGAAATCACTTCAAATATAAACACATCAGTTAAAGCGGTACTAATATCTAAATTAACAAAACAAATCACTAGACTTAAATTGAGAACTAATTTTCAAAAATTATTAATAAACAAAATAACACACAAAGTTGGCTAAGAAAAAATGCATCACAAAGTCCGCTCAAAATAAACCAAGTCAAACAAAATTAAAGCGTCTTCATCTACTTCGAAAAAAAAGCTTCAAAAATTTTCTGCAGCATACTACCAACAATGTTTTTCTCTCTGTAATACTTACCCAAATTTTCCATACTCTGCGACAGCAATGCTTCAAATGTGTGCAAGCTGTACGATTCAGCATCCATACCCTTGGCCAGGGTGTTGCGTAAATGCATTTCATATTCCAACAATAGACGTGATGTGGGACTACCCGGTGTGGGTGTAACATTCGGTCCCTGATGACGATGAGGATGTCTCTGACCTGGCCCACCCACCACCGGACCACGTTGCCCGTACGATGATTGATCCTGATCCGAGTTGCCATTACTTGAACTCGGAGTAGTGGCATAACATTGATTATCGAACATAACGTTATCGGATGGTGGTGAACCCTCGATGCAGCTACGTTCACGTTCCAATTCCAAGTAGAGGTTGCGTGGTGTATAACCACGGCCAATTTCATGAGAAGATCTGTGAGCACCAGCCGCGGGGCAAGAGGGTAAATTCGAACAACAAATAAAACGAAAAGAAGAGAAAAAATTAAAAATATAGTAACACGTTTTACGAATGGTAGCCGACGCCGTTGTGGTCGTATGTTTACTGTTTGACTTGTAAATTGTTACTAGCAAGTGACACGCGTTTGTTACAACATTAGCAACGTAGAGCGAGTTGTGCACTTTGGTTTTTTTTTTATTTTATTTCCCAGTCTACGGCCGCTTACCTTGATCCCGAAAATCGTGACGATTGATTTGCATTGCGACCGGCACCTAATCCCAATGTGTTGTTGTTGTTCATAATGTGATGCATGCCAGCCATGCCACTAGGAACGCCGCCTGGTGGGCCACCACCGCCACCCATGCCTGCAGCCATGGCGGCAGCATGTTGATGCATGTGTTGCGGACCAAATGTGTTCGTTGCATTGGCATTGTAATAATTGTAGCGACGTCTACCCATCTCCGGTGAGGTCACGGGGCTTTCGGTGCTGGTCATGGGCTTTAGCATACGTTTCAAAGTGCTGGTATCGACATTCATGTCCTCGGTGCTTTTAGTTTTGCGTCTGGTATTGTTGTTAATTATGTTGTGCTGGTGTTGGTGCTGGTGTTGGTGCGGGTGCTGGTGCTGATGCATATCGTGCCCATGTGGATCGCGTGCCTGCAATGAAAGAAAAAATAGCGGAAAAACACATATAAATATATTAGTGAGGAATTGGTGGCTGAGGTTTATGTCACCAAAAGTAAAGGAAAATATACATTTCCTTTTCCATACGCAACAACATGCCTATGTAAGCTATGCGATATTTACAATCTGTTGCATGTGCGAGACGTCCACAGTTATTTGTAACAATTAAGAGTTTACTGACCAATAAAAGTTAAATGACCAGTTGGAGTTAACGCAGAAAACATAGACCACCCTTACGGTGTCTATAAAGACTCCCTTTTGGGCGTATACAAAATACTCCCTCAGGTTGCCCATATAAACTCGCATCCACACGTCTATAAAGACCAACTTCAACGATTATATAAAAACTCCCTTCAGAGAGTCTATAATGGATCCCTTCAGAGAGTTTATAAAGACTCCCTTCAGTAACCTTTCTTTCAGAAAGAGTCTTTAGGAGCACCCTTTCTTTGAGAAAGGGTCTATAGAAGCATCCTTTCTTTGAGAAAGGGTCTATAGAAGCACCCTTTCTTTGAGAAAGGGTCTATAGAAGCACCCTTTCTTTGAGGAAGGGTCTATAGAAGCACCCTTTCTTTGAGAAAGGGTCTATAGAAGCACCCTTTCTTTGAGAAAGGGTCTATAGAAGCACCCTTTCTTTGAGAAAGGGTCTATAGAAGCACCCTTTCTTTGAGAAAGGGTCTATAGAAGCACCCTTTGTTTCAGAAAGGGTTTATAGAAGCACCCTTTGTTTCAGAAAGGGTCTAAAAAAGCACCCTTCGTTTCAGAAAGGGTCTATAGAAGCACCCTTTCCTTGAGAAAGGGTCTATAGAAGCACCCTTCGTTTCAGAAAGGGTCTATAGAAGCACCCTTCGTTTCAGAAAGGGTCTATAGAAGCACCCTTTCCTTGAGAAAGGGTCTATAGAAGCACCCTTCGTTTCAGAAAGGGTCTATAGAAGCACCCTTCGTTTCAGAAAGGGTCTATAGAAGCACCCTTCGTTTCAGAAAGGGTCTATAGAAGCACCCTTTCCTTGAGAAAGGGTCTATAGAAGCACCATTTCCTTGAGAAAGGGTCTATAGAAGCACCCTTTCTTTGAGAAAGGGTCTATAGAAGCACCCTTTCTTTGAGAAAGGGTCAATAAAAGCACCCTTTCTTTGAGAAAGGGTCAATAAAAGCACCCCTTCTTTGAGAAAGGGTCAATAGAAGCACCCCTTATTTGAGAAGGGGTCTATAGAAGCACATTTTCTTTGAGAAAGGGTCTATAGAAGCACCCTTTCATTAAGAAAGGGTCTATAGAAGCACCCTTTCATTGAGAAAGGGTCTATAGAAGCACCCTTTCTTTGAGAAAGGGTCTATAGAAGCACCCTTTCTTTGAGAAAGGGTCTATAGAAGCACCCTTTCTTTGAGAAAGGGTCTATAGAAGCACCCTTTCTTTGAGAAAGGGTCTATAGAAGCACCCTTTCTTTGAGAAAGGGTCTATAGAAGCACCCTTTCTTTGAGAAAGGGTCTATAGAAGCACCCTTTCTTTGAGAAAGGGTCTATAGAAGCACCCTTTCTTTGAGAAAGGGTCTATAGAAGCACCCTTTCTTTGAGAAAGGGTCTATAGAAGCACCCTTTCTTTGAGAAAGGGTCTATAGAAGCACCCTTTCTTTGAGAAAGGGTCTATAGAAGCACCCTTTCTTTGAGAAAGGGTCTATAGAAGCACCCATTCTTTGAGAAAGGGTCTATAGAAGCACCCTTTCATTGAGAAAGGGTCTATAGAAGCACCCTTTCATTGAGAAAGGGTCTATAGAAGCACCCTTTCTTTGAGAAAGGGTCTATAGAAGCACCCTTTCTTTGAGAAAGGGTCTATAGAAGCACCCTTTCTTTGAGAAAGGGTCTATAGAAGCACCCTTTCTTTGAGAAAGGGTCTATAGAAGCACCCTTCGTTTCAGAAAGGGTCTATAGAAGCACCCTTTCCTTGAGAAAGGGTCTATAGAAGCACCATTTCCTTGAGAAAGGGTCTATAGAAGCACCCTTTCTTTGAGAAAGGGTCTATAGAAGCACCCTTTCTTTGAGAAAGGGTCAATAAAAGCACCCTTTCTTTGAGAAAGGGTCAATAAAAGCACCCCTTCTTTGAGAAAGGGTCAATAGAAGCACCCCTTATTTGAGAAGGGGTCTATAGAAGCACATTTTCTTTGAGAAAGGGTCTATAGAAGCACCCTTTCATTGAGAAAGGGTCTATAGAAGCACCCTTTCATTGAGAAAGGGTCTATAGAAGCACCCTTTCTTTGAGAAAGGGTCTATAGAAGCACCCTTTCTTTGAGAAAGGGTCTATAGAAGCACCCTTTCTTTGAGAAAGGGTCTATAGAAGCACCCTTTCTTTGAGAAAGGGTCTATAGAAGCACCCTTTCTTTGAGAAAGGGTCTATAGAAGCACCCTTTCTTTGAGAAAGGGTCTATAGAAGCACCCTTTCTTTGAGAAAGGGTCTATAGAAGCACCCTTTCTTTGAGAAAGGGTCTATAGAAGCACCCTTTCTTTGAGAAAGGGTCTATAGAAGCACCCTTTCTTTGAGAAAGGGTCTATAGAAGCACCCATTCTTTGAGAAAGGGTCTATAGAAGCACCCATTTTTTGAGAAAGGGTCTGTAGAAGCACCCTTTGTTTCAGAGAGGGTCTGTAGAAGCACCCTTTGTTTCAGAGAGGGTCTAAAGAAGCACCCTTTCTTTGAGAAAGGGTCTATAGAAGCACCCTTTCTTTGAGAAAGGGTCAATAAAAGCACCCCTTCTTTGAGAAAGGGTCAATTAAAGCACCCCTTCTTTGAGAAAGGGTCAATAGAAGCACCACTTATTTGAGAAAGGGTCTATAGAAGCACATTTTCTTTGAGAAAGGGTCTATGGAAGCACCCTTTCATTGAGAAAGGGTCAATAGAAGCACCCTTTCTTTGAGAAAGGGTCAATAGAAGCACCCTTTCTTTGAGAAAGGGTCTATAGAAGCACCCTTTCTTTGAGAAAGGGTCTATAGAAGCACCCTTTCATTGAGAAAGGGTCAATAGAAGCACCCTTTCTTTGAGAAAGGGTCTATAGAAGCACCCTTTCTTTGAGAAAGGGTCTATAGAAGCACCCTGTTTTGAGAAAGGTTCTATAGAAGCATCCTTTTTTTGAGAAAGGGTCTATAGAAGCACCCTTTCTTTGAGAAAGGGTCTATAGAAGCACCCTTTCTTTGAGAAACGGTCTATAGAAGCGCCCTTTCTTTGAGAAACGGTCTATAGAAGCGCCCTTTCTTTGAGAAACGGTCTCTAGAAGCACCCTTTCTTTGAGAAAGGGTCTATAGAAGCACCCTTTTTTGAGAAAGGGTCTGTAGAAGCACCCTTTGTTTCAGAGAGGGTCTATAGAAGCACCCTTTCTTTGAGAAAGGGTCTATAGAAGCACCCTTTTTTGAGAAAGGGTCTGTAGAAGCACCCTTTGTTTCAGAGAGGGTCTATAGAAGCACCCTTTCTTGAGAAAGGATCTATAGAAGCATCCTTTCTTTGAGAAAGGGTCTATAGAAGCACCCTTTCTTTGAGAAAGGGTCTATAGAAACACCCTTTCTTTGAGAAAGGGTCTATAGAAGCATCCTTTCATTGAGAAAGGGTCAATAGAAGCACCCTGTTTTGAGAAAGGTTCTATAGAAGCATCCTTTTTTTGAGAAAGGGTCTATAGAAGCACCCTTTCTTTGAGAAAGGGTCTATAGAAGCGCCCTTTCTTTGAGAAACGGTCTATAGAAGCGCCCTTTCTTTGAGAAACGGTCTTTAGAAGCACCGTTTCTTTGAGAAAGGATCTATAGAAGCACCCTTTTTTTGAGAAAGGGTCTTTGTTTCAGAAAGGGAAGCACCCTTTGTTTCAGAGAGGGTCTATAGAAGCACCCTTTCTTGAGAAAGGATCTATAGAACCACCCTTTCTTGAGAAAGGATCTATAGAAGCACCATTTCTTGAGAAAGGATCTATAGAAGCACCCTTTCTTGAGAAAGGATCTATAGAAGCACCCTTTCTTGAGAAAGGATCTATAGAAGCACCCTTTCTTGAGAAAGGATCTATAGAAGCACCCTTTCTTGAGAAAGGATCTATAGAAACATCCTTTCTTTGAGAAAGGGTCTATAGAAGCACCCTTTCTTTGAGAAAGGGTCTATAGAAGCACCCTTTCTTTGAGAAAGGGTCTATAGAAGCACCCTTTTTTTGAAAAAGGGTCTATAGAAGCACCCTCTCTTTGAGAAAGAGTCTATAGAAGCACGCTTTCTTTGAGAAAGGGTCTATAGAAGCACCCTCTTTTTGAGAAAGGGTCTGTAGAAGCACCCTTTGTTTCAGAGAGGGTCTATAGAAGCACCCTCTTTCCCCGCAAGGGTATTCTCTGAAGAGGATAACGGGAGTAACGACCCCGCGGACCCTAGTTTTGGCAGGTGTGGAGAGCGTACCAAAATGGTACAGGTGCTCTGTGAAACCCTGTGTCGGGGCGAATGAATACCGCCCACAATTAAGTATTCCACCATATGGGCACACCTCATGAGAGGTTTGGAAAGGAGGTGACGACTCCATGGTTTTCCCTAGTCAAAACCTACACAAAGAAGAAAACAAATCCCTGCCGAAAGGCATCAAGATCAAGCCAGCACGATCTTGATTATGGCATTACTGGACTACGATTTGGAATTGATGAACCCTGGGCTGACGGCTGTGGTATTCTGGAACCTGAGTATGTCGGGGTGAAACCTTACAGAAATGGCTTTCAGGCTAATGCCACAGCTGCCTCCGTCCCGTTAAAATCTGGCAAGTCTCAAAGTACGTTCAATGCTCGTCCCATTAAGTTGGCAGTGCAGGTTCGGATGTACATTCCCGATTAACACGGATCTGGCTCTGAACGGGAGATCTCATAAGGGTCTCCCGTCAACCCTCGCATGGACCTAGGAATAGGGACCCATGGGATCTTTACGTGACTACACATTTTACGAGCGGCGATAGCGGCTTTGAGTTGGGACCACGAAACCTAAAATGAACGAAGCAAATCAAGAAACAAGGAGAACAAATATAGAGGTTGAAGAAACCCCACTGGGAAGATGCTCGGGTCTACGAGTCGAAAACACGGGAGGTGTAAATTCCCCATTAGAAAGGAGTTCGGTGATTGTGATGGCGACACCGACTAATAATTCAGGCGAAGAAGCGCCTAAAAACAAAAGTCCTGGAAGTGAAAATCTAAGGAGGCTCGGAAGGAAAATAGCTCAGCTTGATGAATTTGTCAAATCGAAAAATAACATCCACAAAGATATCCAATCTATGATGAGAGAGATACAGGCAATATATTTAAAAGTAGCCGATGATATGAATAAGGAAGCTGAAATACGTCAAATGGGCCAGTTAGACAATAAGCAGACCCAAACCGAAGCATGGATTAAGCCTAAACAACCAGGAACCCCAACAACACCTGCGTTGAAAAGAGGCCCCAAGACCCAAAGCCCGAAGGAGAATAGGACAAAAAAGAAAAAAGAAGTAGTACCTAAAATTCAAGAGCCAGATTCTGTAAAGACAATAGAAGAGACAATCAACGAAAATGTGGGAAAATCCGATACCGTACAAAATGCGGCAGCATGGAATAAAGTTCAAACAAGATCTAGAAGGAAAAGGAAACCAAGTAAACCAGATGCTTTAATAATTAAAACATGTGGAGATTCCTCATATTCAGACATTCTGAAGCAAGTGAAAAGTGAAGCAAAGCTGGCTGCGTTAGGCAAAAATGTGAAGACAATTCGGAAGACAGAGAAGGGTGAGCTATTGTTAGAACTAAATAAACCAGCACACCAGAACACAAATGACTTTAGAGAAGCCATTGAAGAAGTCTTAGGCCCAACCGCTGAAGTTCGTGCCTTAACCCAGGAAGTACAACTGGAAATTAAAGATATAGATGGGGTGTCTAATAGAGATGATATTCTCCAGGCTATCAACGACGTTTCGGACGATTTTAAAGCATTGCAAGCATCTGCAATAAAATCACTACGAAAAGCATATAGAGGCACACAAACTGCTACAGTTTCCGTAAGCTCGTTGCTAGCGAATATTCTTTTAAAGAAAAGAATACTACGTATTGGATGGGCGGATTGTCGAATACGTGAAAAATTGACACCAATGAGGTGTTATAAATGTCTGGACTTTGGTCATACAGCAGTTAGATGTAAAAACCCGAACGACAACTCAGGTCGCTGCATTTGCTGTGGAGAAGCGGGTCACAAGGTTGCTAATTGTAAAAACCCCCCCAAGTGTATGCTATGCAATGAACCATCAACAGATCGTAGCCACATCACTGGGTCGACTGTGTGTCCGAAATACAAGGAAGCTCTACGCCAACTTAGAGGATCTTAATGAAATTTATACAATTAAATTTAAATCATTGTGAAGCTGCCCAAGATTTGAACAGACAGTTCGGGAACTAGAGGTCAATCTAGCAATTATCAGCGAGCCCTACAAGAACATAAGCTCAGCAAATTGGTTATGTGATAAGTCCGGCACAACCTCGATCTGGTCCTTAAACAAACCAATACAAAATGCTTTGAATTCTGCAACTGGTTTTGTCCGCGCTACTTTCGCCGGATTAACAGTCTACAGCTGCTACATACCACCAAGATATGATATTGAAGATTACAGAAGAATTGTAACTGACTTAACAAATGATGCCGCATCCAGAGGGTCCATTTTGATAGCGGGCGATTTTAATGCCTGGGCCACAGAGTGGGGTTGCCCTAGAACAAATGAAAGGGGCCGAATATTGTTAGAATCCTTTGCCCAATTAGATGTGGAAATTTTGAATTCGGGGAGTAATCCAACATTCAGTCGAAATGGTGGGAGTTCCATAATCGACATTGCGTTTGTCAGTACTAACATCTTCAATCAGTTTAACTGGCAAATCAGTGATATGTTCACTTATAATGATCATCAGGCTATAATCATTAATCGTAATGACGCGACAACAGTAAGAAGATCGGTTCGAACGCCCGAAATATCTGGTTGGAAAAAAGGCTCATTTGATAAAGACATATTTGCGCTATGTATGGAAGACACAGAACTGCAGGGAACCCCCGAAAATATGGCGGAAGAGCTTATTCTTCGAGCAACACAAGCATGCAACGCATCGATGAAAAAAAGGAAGAGGGGTGTCAACAAAGCCCCAGTATATTGGTGGAACGCTGAAATAGCTGAACTACGTAAAGAGTGTCTTCGTGCGAGAAGACGTTTTGTAAGAACTCGTGATAGAGAAGACAATGAAGCGTATAGACAGGTTCTCAAGATGAAGAAGAAAGCCCTCCAAAAAGCCATTCATGCAAGCAAAAGATCGTGTTTTCTCGCTATTTGCGATGATGTAGAATCCCAGCCGTTTGGACTCGCGTACAAGATTGTGACTAAAAAACTGAAATGCTTCGGCTCAAGTACACCTACGGATGCTAAAACATTAGATAACATTGTGAATCACCTTTTTCCTCACCAAGCTGTAACATCATGGGCAACTTTTGACCCTGGGGGACATTTTGCCCACCCCCCGGTTACACCAGCGGAGATAAATATTGCCGTCTCTAAATTCGATGACTCTAAAGCGCCTGGTCTCGATGGAATTCCCAACTACGTTCTAAAAGAGATTATAAGTTGCTGTGGAGAACAAATGCTTAAATTACTGAGCTCCTGCTTAGAATATGGATCCTTTCCATCGTTATGGAAAAGGCAAAGACTAGTCCTATTGCCCAAAAACGGCAAGCCCTTGGAAAATCCTTCATCATACCGCCCGCTATGTATGATAGATACATGCGGAAAACTCCTTGAGAGCATTATCCGCGACAGACTTGAAGAGTACATAGAACGTGCAAAGGGGTTATCTGAAAGCCAATTTGGCTTCAGAAAAAAAAGATCTACGATCGATGCAATAAAAATGGTAACAGATATCGCAAGGGAAGCAATAAATGGCCAAAGCTGGAAAAAAGAGTATTGTGTTGTCATAACACTAGATGTTAAAAATGCCTTTAACACAGCTAACTGGGAGAATATTATAAACGCTCTGAGACGGTTAAACGTCCCGGCATATCTTGTGGCTATACTCAAGGACTACTTCCGCAACAGAATACTAATATACCAAACTGAGGAGGGTTTAAAAGAATACCGAATATCAGGAGGAGTACCACAAGGATCTGTTCTTGGACCTCTTCTGTGGAACGTAATGTATGATGGTGTCTTAAAGCTAAAACTCCCGGAGAGAGCAAATATTATTGGATTTGCAGATGATATTGCGCTAGTTATAGTTGCAAAAACAACCGAAGAAGCAAAAAATGTCTCAGAAGTCAGCATACAGTTGGTTAAATCGTGGCTGTGTTCACAAGGCCTAGCATTAGCCGATCAAAAAACGGAAGCTGTATTAATTACAAGCCGCAGAACTGTAGAAAGGATAAATATTCAAATCGGAGAATGTACAATCACAACAGCGGAAAGCCTGAAATACCTAGGCGTTATTATAGACAATCGTTTATCTTTCAAGGAGCATTTGAATTACGTAAAGGCGAAAGCCGGAAACACTTGTAAAGCGCTGTGCCGTATAATGCCAAACACGAGAGGTCCGAGATACTTAAAGAGAAAAATTCTGGCAGGAGTTACCAAAAATATTATTCTTTATGCAGCACCAATATGGGCGAAATCCTTGAGGTATGCCACTTATTACGAAAAGATTGGTACAGTATACAGACTGGCAGCACTACGTGTATGCTGTGCATATAGGACTGTTTCTGACGATGCAGCCTATGTTATCGCAGCTATAATTCCCATAGATATTCTTGCAAGAGAATCAGAATACGTATACAACTCAAGAAGCTCACAGGAAATAGATAATGAATCCGACGTCGCAAGAAGACGTAGCATTACCGAATGGCAAAGTAGGTGGTCAGCATCTACAAAAGGCAGATGGACGTATTCTCTGATAAGAAATGTGGACACATGGTCAAATAGGCGACATGGAGATCTAAACTTCTATCTCACCCAATTTCTCTCCGGACATGGCTGTTTCAGGTCCTATTTATACCGTTTTGGACTTGACTGCTCCCCTGATTGTCCCTGCTGCGTGGAACATGTAGAAGACCCATACCACGTTTTCTTTCTGTGCCCGCGATTCAGTGAAGAGAGGACAAATGTAGAGCGGCAAGTTGGTAGTGAGATATGTGTAGAAAACATAATCGAAATTATGATGACGTCTCTAAGCAATTGGGAGTATGTATGTGAGTACGTAAAGACAATAATATTGGAATTAAGGAGGCAAGACGATATTCGAAGAAGAATAACAAATAGAAATGTTCTATAGAACATTCCCCCCTGCGACGAAATGCCTGTACGGCGGTACCGCAGGGATGGTGGATCAGAGTAAAGGGGTTATTTTAGCGTGTTAAAGTCTCGCACAACTGGCGAAATCATAAACCAGGTAGCCAGAGTCTTTCGATGATTTTTTCCCCGACCAAAAAAAAAAAAAAAAAAGAAGCACCCTCTTTTTGAGAAAGGGTCTGTAGAAGCACGCTTTGTTTCAGAGAGGGTCTATAGAAGCAACCTTTCTTTGAGAAAAGGTCTATAGAAGCAACCTTTCTTTGAGAAAAGGTCTATAGAAACACCCTTTCGGTGTGAAAGGGCCTATAGAAGCGCACCCCTTCTTTGAGAAAAGGTCTATAGAAACACCCTTTCTGTGTGAAAGGGCCTATAGAAGCACCCTTTCTGTGTGAAAGGGTCTATAGAAGCACCCTTTCTTTGAGAAAGGGTCTATAGAAGCACCCTTTCTTTGAGAAAGGGTCTATAGAAGCACCCTTTCTTTGAGAAAGGGTCTATAGAAGCACCCTTTCTTTGAGAAAGGGTCTATAGAAGCACCCTTTGTGTGAGAAAGGGTCTACGGAAACACCCTTTCTTTGAGAAAGGGTCTATAGAAGCACCCTTACTTTGAGAAAGGGTCTATAGAAGCACCCTTTCTTTGAGAAAGGGTCTATAGAAGCAACTTTTCTTTGAGAAAGGGTCTACAGCAGCTGCCTTTCTTTGAGAGAGGGTCTATAGAAGAACACTTACTTTGAGAAAGGGTCTAAAGAAGCACCCTTTCATTCAGAAAGGGTCTATCGAAGCACCATTTCTTTCAGAAACAACCAACCTTTTTATCAGAAAGGGTCTATAGAATCAACCTTCTTTTAGGAAGGGTCTATAGAACCAACCTTTCTACAAAATATTATCTATAGAAGCACCCTTTCTTTTAGAAAGGGCCTTTTCTTTCAGAAAGGGTCTATAGAAAGTCCCTTTCCCTTTCGCTCGTCTGTAGAACTCCCCTCAGCTCGTCTACAAAAACTGCCTTCATGTCGCTTGTCTAAGAAAATTCCCGTCAGCTTGTCTACCAGATTTCCTTTTAGCTCGTCTGTTAGCGCTCCTTCCGGTTGTCTATAAAGACTCCCTATTATAGCTTCCTTCAGTTCGACTACACAACTCTCTGCAGCTTGTCTATAAAGACTCGCCAGTGCTTGTCTATAAAGACTCCGTTCAGCGAGTCCATAAGAGTTTCTTTAGAGTCTATAAAGACTCTTTTCTTATCACATATAAAGACTCTATTCCCCTTAAAAATTGTGCTAAATTCCCTCCATCCTACTTACCATATCTTCATTATATTCCTTGGTTCTGGTACCAGTGGATTTTGTTGATGTTCCCACCGACTGATGCATTGGCCCACCGGCCTGAGTACCTTCGCTCTTTGGCATATCAACATCACTTTGGCCGGCCATGGCATCTTCGGGTCCGGCCTGGGAGCCAACGTGATTTTGGGTACAAATATCACCAGTACTAGCACCGGCACCTCCAGGTGCTGCTGCTCCAGCACAAACAGTTCCATTTGCGGTGGTGCTTGTGTCTTGAGGCTTAATTTGGCGTCCCAAGGTATCTGAAGATATGAAAATAAAAATTAATTTTAATACAATTTATTATTGCTTTTGTTGTTGCTTTTGTCGTTTGTTTCAACTTACCACCACCTGTGCTAAGTGTTTGACCGCCAGTACCGCCACTGGCAACATTGTCATACAGTGAAGTGCTACTTGTGGCATTTGTAACCCTTTGATGTGTTTGGCCATCGGCTTCAGAGGCAACCTTCGAGCCAACATTGCGTGGCAATGTAGATGAACCTGTCATAAGTTGCAAGTGGTTAGCAATGGAAAAAGAACTTTTGGTTTGTTTGTTGTGCCAATACTTACCCCTTACCCTGGGATCATTTCGCAAGCGTGCATACTGTTCGGCTGTCATGCATGTACATTGTGGCTCACTTCGAACACGGGATGGCGAGGCTGGTGTACTCAGCGGCTTTCGTTTGGCTTTCACTTTACTCTTGCCCGGCGGATCCAATTTCAGCGAATAACTCGAGGAGGCCTTTCGTGAAAATTTGAAAGAAGGCGACTGTAAAACGTCGCACTATCATTAGGTTAGTTGTATGGGATTAACAAGGTTCGGTGTGTGCGTTTCTTGATTTTTTTTTTTGCGTTTTGTATACTGTATACCGTTTTATTTAGTTTGCATTTTTATTTAGTTGTTGGTTTTACTTCGTTTGGATTTTTAGAATTTTGAGAATTTTTCCAATTTGTTGGTGCATGGAGAAAAGGAATTTAACCACAAAATCCTTACTAAAATTCTCATCGATCGTTCACAAATATCCAATTTGCCGGAAACCTCAAATCAAGAGAGGGTTAGTTTTTTGTTTGAATTGGCGTTTCCACAAACATGGGATATCTGTGTGTGTGTTTTAATTTCGATGGGATTTTAGGATTGATGCCCGTGCATATACAAATATTTAAATGGTGCAACGACGATTTTGAGAAAAATTGTGAATTTAAAAAATAAATGATATCTTATTATTTTTGAAAACTAAAAATATACCTAAAAATACCAACATAGGTCGTTTATAAAAATTCCCCTCAGGTGGTCTATAAGTTCATATTTATATTAGGTATTTTTCCTTGCGGCAATCCTACAATAGAAGCACACTTTGTTTCAGTCTTTAGTTCAGAAAGACCCACCCTTTGTTTCAGAAAGGGTCTATAGGAGCACCTTTTTTAAAAAGGGTCGATAGAAGCACCATTTGTTTCAGAAAGGGTGGATAGAAGTACCCCTTGTTTCAGACCCTTTCTGTTCCACAAACATCCCAGGCGGAAAAAGCGAGACTTCTCACATATCAATGAGTGCACCCCGATTCCTATTAGCTCAATGAAATGGTACCTACTGTTTACCTCCGAGTCTGAACGGCGTGTCCTAAAACACCACTTGTACCTAAGTTTTACATGGCGGAAATACTCAGGAAATGTCGCCAACATTACTGAGGGTTATTTCGTCACCAGTGAAAATTTGATGTTACCTAGCCGGGGAATCGAACCCACGACCTTCTGCGTGCAAGGCGAGTGTGCATACCATTGCACCACAGTGGTACCCATAAAGACTTTATACCTTCTATAAAGATTGTCTAAAAAAGTTTCTTCACCTCGTCATTGATTTTTTGTGGGAGGTAGTCGAAGGAGTGGACGGAAATGTTCCGTTCCGGTACTTGACCTAAATTTTAGAGAAATATTACATTGTGTAAAAGTTAGACCAATGTAAGTCACTGCTTTCGATAATTATCGTTAAGAAGGATTACACCTTTCTAAAGCTATCGTTGCCACCAGTCATTTTGTCAGTTTGTGATTCTTTGGAGCTTTCAGGTCATTATGTCAGGAAGTAGGATGTTGCTCAAGAAAAAAATATATCGTTGTGATCAGGACCACAAAAACTACCTTCGGTGAAAAACTGCAAGCCAAACATATGCGTAAATTTTAAACGTTTATGAGGGTAGTAACCGAGCTTTCGGGCCATTATATCAGGAAAGAAAAACATTCACACTACCTTTAGTGAAAATTTCAAACCGATTCTCGAACAGACTTTATACCGCACATAAGCGAATATCTTGCACTTGCACCAGTAGAAGTTGTCTTATTTTAACGTTCCTTGGCTTAAATCTAGTTTAGTAAAAACTCTCCGATTTTTTCGAAATTTTTTCCATAGGTAGATATTTTTACGCTGATTACGGGAATGTAAAATTTTCTTGGGGGACGGACCCGGTTACCCGGTTATTCGACCCGAAAGTCCGGGTACCCGGTACCCGATAGACCCGGTTCTACTGAACCGATTCTTACAAAATGGGTATCGTTGGAAAGCTTATGAAGTGGTCATATGATGGGGTTATCTCCAGGGGTTCAGAAGTTATAACCAAAATACCTCTTTTTGGACCCGGGTTTTTCCATAAAACCCTCAAAAAGTCGAAAAAGGGCCCATTATGGGTGCTCAATTAATTCACGTAATTTTATAGCTCATACTTCAACCTTTCCAAAATGGTGCCATTTGTTATAATACCTTCACTGGGTCCAGAGATATTGACCTTAGAATGAGAGAAAAATTTAAAATTTAGAAGAAAATGTTGTTCCCATTCCCTAGATTTGAACTTGTCCATAGGAGAAAGTCTTAAATCCCCGGCCGAAGGCCGGCTACTTAGAGAAAATTTATACTTTAAAAGAAAATGTTGTTCCCATTCCCTAGATTTGAACCTGTCCATAGGAGAAAGTCTTAAATCCCCGGCCGAAGGCCGGCTACTTAGAGAAAATTTATAATTTAAAAGAAAAAGTTGTTCCCATTCCCTAGATTTGAACCTGTCCATAGGAGAAAGTCTTAAATCCCCGGCCGAAGGCCGGCTACTTAGAGAAAATTTATAATTTAAAAGAAAATGTTGTTCCCATTCCCTAGATTTGAACCTGTCCATAGGAGAAAGTCTTAAATCCCCGGCCGAAGGCCGGCTATTTAGAGAAAATTTATAATTTAAAAGAAAATGTTGTTCCCATTCCCTAGATTTGAACCTGCCCATAGGAGAAAGTCTTAAATCCCCGGCCGAAGGCCGGTTACTTCGAAAAAAATTTACTTAAAAAAAGTGATGAATTTAGAAAAACTCTGGACCCAGTGAAGGTATTATAACAAATGGCACCATTTTGGAAAGGTTGAAGTATGAGCTATAAAATTACGTGAATTAATTGAGCACCCATAATGGGCCCTTTTTCGACTTTTTGAGGGTTTTATGGAAAAACCCGGGTCCAAAAAGAGGTATTTTGGTTATAACTTCTGAACCCCTGGAGATAACCCCATCATATGACCACTTCTTGGATAGGTAGTTTCATAAGCTTTCCAACGATACATTTTGTAAGAATCGGTTCAGTAGAACCGGGTCTATCGGGTACCGGGTACCCGGACTTTCGGGTCGAATAACCGGGTAACCGGGTCCGTCCCCCAAGAAAATTTTATATTCCCGTAATCAGCGTAAAAATACCTACCTCTGGAAAAAATTTCAAAAAAATCGGAGAGTTTTTACTAAACTAGATTTGTTCCCGTTCCTTAAACTGGATTGAAGCACAAAAGTCTCCAACTTTTGCTGAAAAGGTACCCGAAGAAATGGTACCCTCTTGTAACTGGATTTCAGTTTTGGAAGTCATTCCTTTCCATAGTTTCGTGCTCTCCAGCCATTTTAATTGCATACCCTAAGATTTTTAATTATTTTCGGTAATTATGCTAAGAAGCATGGTCTTGCTAATCAGAAGGGCTACTTTCGATGAAAATTTCCTCTAACAAACTGCACTTAAGCGAATATTAGCAAGGTAAATACCCGAAGGAATTGTCCGATATAGACCTTCTTGGAACTTGATGTACTTTAAAAAAAATACAAAAATTTTGGACCAACTCGGATAGCCAATTTCTAAGTTATCGTGCTCATCAGTAATTTTAGTTGGCGCAGTAAGGGTTTTCATTGCCTAAGCAAATATGGACATTCTTCCAAAAATTGTAATAATTGGAGTCTAAAATTAATTATTCGACGAGGCTAAATACATACATCGACATACGTACATAGATGAACGTGAAGATGGCTAACATAAATTAAACCTTGGCCATTTTAACAGAGGTCTAACCCATACAAGCCTAACTTGTCGGTAGACGACCTTCAAATGGTAATCTGTTAATCGAAAACCTTCGAAGGGTCTCCTAAAAACTGAAGACATTCAAACAATATTCTTTTTGGTCCTTCAAAAATATTTTTTTAATACTCTAGCCTTCAAAAATATTTTTTAAAAACTCCTAGTCCTCTTTGGTCCTTCGAACATTTTCTAATACTTCACGTTCTTTTGGATCCTTCAAAAATAGTTTTAAAAACTCCACGTGGTTCTGGGTCCTTCAAAAATATTTTTTAAACACTGCACGTTGTTTTGGGTCCTTCAAAAATGTTTTTTAATACTACACGTTCTTTTGGGTCATTTAAAATTTTTTAATACTACACGTTCTTTTGGGTCCTTCAAAAATATTTATTAAAAAATTCTTGTCCTTTTTGGTCCTTTAAAAATATTTTTTTTAAAAAACTCCAAATCCAAGGTCCTTAAAAATATATTTAAAAAAAAAATTAAAAATTTAAAAATAATTTTTAAAAAATCATCATCATTTTGTTCTTTCAAAAATAATTTTTAAAAAATCCACGGTCTTTCAAAAATGATTTTGATAAAATCCACGGTCTTTCAAAAATAATTTTTAAAAAATCCAGGGTCTTTCAAAAATAATTTTTAAAAAATCCACGGTCTTTCAAAAATAATTTTTAAAAAATCCACGGTCTTTCAAAAATTATTTTTAAAAAATCCACGGGCCTTCAAAAATATTTTTTAAATCCACGTCCTTTATGATCCTTTAAATATATTTAAAAAAAAAATCATGGTCCTTCAAAAACCATGTTTAAAAAATCCACGGTCCTTCAAAAATAATTTTTAAAAAATCCACATCCTTTTGTTCTTTCAAAGATAATTTTTAAAAAATCTGGTCTTTCAAAAACAATTTTTAAAAAATCCACAGTCTTTCAAAAATAATTTTTGAAAAATCCACGACCTTCCAAAACTAATTTTTAAAAATCCACGGTCTTTCAAAAATAATTTTTAAAAAATCCACGGTCTTTCGAAAATATTTTTTTAAAAAATTCACGGTATTAAAAAAAAAATAAAAAATCATCTGTCCTTCAAAACTAATTTTTAAGAAATCCACGTCCATTTTGGTCCTTCAAAAATATTTTTTATAAAATCCACGGTCCCTAAAAAATGTATTTTAAAAAATCCACGGGTCTTCAAAAATATTTTTTTTTAAATCCACGTCCTTTATGTTCCTTCAAATATATTTTTTAAAAAAATGCATGGTCCTTCAAAAAACCTTTGTGAAAAATCCACGGTCCTTCAAAAATAATTTTTAAAAAATCCACATCCTTTTGTTCTTTCAAAAATAATTTTTAAAAAATCCACGGTCCTTCAAAAATAATTTTTAAAAAATCCACGGTCCTTCAAAAATAATTTTTAAAAATCCATGTCCTTTTTGGTCTTTAAAAACATTTTTTAAAAATCCATGTCCTTTTTGGTCTTTAAAAACATTTTTTAAAAAATCCACAGTCTTTCAAAAATAATTTTAAAAAAATTAACGGTCTTTGAAAAATAATTTTTAAACAATCCACGGTCTTTCAAAAATAATAAAAATAAATAATAATTAAAAAATCCATGTCCTTTTTGGCCCTTCAAAAATATTTTTTTTTTAAATCCACGTCCTATTGGTCCTTCAAAAATGTTTTTTTTTAAATCCACATCCTTTTTGGTCCTTCAAAAATATATTTGAAAAAATGCACGTCGTTGTTGGTCCTTCAAAAATAATTCTTAAAAAATCCACGGCCCTTCAAAAATAATTTTTTAAAAAATCCACGTTAATTCAACAATAATTTTTAAAAAATCCACGGTATTTCAAAAATAATTTTTTAAAAAATCCACGTTAATTCAACAATAATTTTTAAAAAATCCACGGTATTTCAAAAATAATTTTTAAAAAAATCCAAGGTCTTTCGAAAACAATTTTTAAAAAATCCACAGTCTTCCAAAAAACAATTTTAAAAAAATCCACGGTCTTTCAAAAATAATTATTAAACAATCCACGGTCTTTCAAAAATAGTATCTAAAAAATCCATGTCCTTTTTGGTCCTTCAAAAATTTATTTTTTTAAATCCACGTCCTTTTTGGTCCTTCAAAAATGTTTTTTTAAATCCACATCCTTTTTGGTCCTTCAAAAATATATTTTAAAAAATCCACGTCGTTGTTGGTCCTTCAAAAATAATTCTTAAAAAATCCACGGCCCTTCAAAAATAGTTTTTTTTAAAAAATCCACGTTAATTAAAAAATATTTTTTAAAAAATCCACGGTAATTCAAAAATAATTTTTAAGAAAATCCAAGGTCTTTCAAAAACAATTTTTTTTAAATCCGCGGTCCTTCAAAAATATATTTTAAAAAATCCACGTCCTATTTGGTCATTCAAAAGTATTTTTTTTTAAACCCACGTCCTTGTTGGTCCTTCAAAAATACTTTTTTAAAAATCCAAGTGTTTTTTGTCATTCAAAAATATTTGTTTTAAAAAAAATCCGCGTGCTTCTTGGTCCTTCAAAAATATTTTTTTAAAACTCCACGTGTTTTTTGTCATTCAAAAATATTTGTTTTAAAAAAATTTGCGTGCTTCTTGGTCATTCAAAAATATTTTTTTTTAAATCCACGTCCTTTTTTGCCCTGCAAAAATATTTTCAAAAAGTTCAACACCTGTTTGGTCCTTCAAAAGTATTTTCAAAAAATCCACGTCCTTCTTCGTGCTTCAAAAATACTTTTTTAAAAAAATCCACGTCCTATTTAGTCCTTCAAAAATGTTTTTTTTTTTAATCCACCTCCTTTTTGGTATTTAAAAAATGTTTTTTTTTGGAACCCCGTCCTTTTTGGCCCCTCAAAAATATGTTTTAAAAAATCCACCTCCTTTTTGGTCCTTCAAAAATATTTTTACAAAAAATACACGTCCTGTTTGGTTCTTTAAAAATATTATTTTAAAAATCCACGTCCTATTTGGTCACTCAAAAAAATACTTTTTTTTTTAAAATCCACTTCGTTTTTGGTCCTTCAATAATATTTTCAAAAAGTTCACCTCCTGTTTTTCAAAAAATCCACTTCCTTTCGGGCCATTCAACAATTGTTTCCAAAAAAAATCACGTCCTTTCTGGTCCTTCAACAATATTTTTTTAAAAAATCCACGTCCTTCTACAGGTCTTCTACTGATTTAAAACGCTCGGGCCTTTTATGAATAGATAGTCTTCCAGAGGTCTTCAAAGGGCAGAAGACCCCCTAAATACCTCAGATCTTTTGGAGATTTTTGGAGATAAAATTTTCTTTCTATTATTAGATATAAAGAAGCAAATAGAAAATTTCCATTGAAAGTTGTTTCACTTTTGGGTGAGCCCACACGGCATTGGTCTTAATTTATCTCGCGGTGTTCCGTTTTTCTTTTTTCTTGGGTTCTTTGGCACACACACTTTTAGTGTCGCTTTTGACTACATGCCGTCACATTACGGTAGGGTAAGATTATGACCTAATATTATAAAGAAGGTATGCTATTTTGTAAAGTCGACTACAAACCTAATCTACCCGGGCCTAAGATAACTCTGTACTATTAACAATACATAGAAATAAAAAGAAATACAATTTAAAAAAATATTTTGTAAAATTTAAAAAAATTTTAAAATTGTTTACAAAATTTCTTTTCAACATTAAAGTGCACGAATACAAAATTAAGGTGAAGTTCTGATAGAATATAAAAAAACACATATTAATTCAAAATCTCTTAACCGATATATTAGCAAATTTTCTGTGTTTTTACTCTGACTTAAAGGCCGAATTATTTCAATGATCGTTAGAATCTTTTCAGGATTTTGTTTCGATGGATTTAATCAAATAATTTTCATTTAAATTTTGTTTTTTAGTTGTGATTAAATTTTGCACTCGGAACCTTGCCAATACTCGGTTAAAGCAAAGCAAACATGGAGGAAGCAGGAAAAGTAAGCGTAGAAGGGGGAAGTTAGAGATAGAAGATAAGACAGGTGGACGGACGACACTCGGGCTGTAATATCCTGGAGAGGCTGGACAGGTGATGTGGTGTGAGGCAGGCATTCCTTGCGTTGATGGGTTTTGATTGGTTGGTAGATTGCTTAACATTATTGTTGTTGGAGTTTAAGTTATTTAGTTTTGTTTAAATTTATTTTTTTATTTGTAGTTGGTGTTGTAGGTGTTTGTTGTTGTTTATTATTTTGAAAAATAGGGGAAAAATTGTTGGTGGTTGTAGGAAGTAATAGAAGAGTAATAATTGTTGTACTAGAAATAGTTGTTGTTGTTGTAGTAGTAATCTAATGTTGTTGTTCTTGTATAATTTACTACATTCTTGTAGATGTTCTTGATGTTGTTCTTGTTGTTGATTTGTTTTTGGTTTATTCCAAGTTGGCTTTGCTTTACCGTTTAGGTTAATACTTACACAGCATTCGCGAAATTGTTTAGCATCAATGGGTGATGTGAAATTTAAACCCCACGTATCATTTGTCATGGGATCTTTCCAATAGACAAAACATTCTGATGCCTGACCGATACGTGTACCTGGAAATTTCAATAAGGGTGTTAGTAATTATGGTTACTCATGTGGACGTAGAGAGCCTTCACCTGGTTGTACGAGTCTCACATCCAATATCTTATCCACTTGACTGTTGTAGGCCGTAATGTGAAACACACATTCGGGTGTATCTTGTATGCATGAGATATTAACAGGAACCAAATCTTCAGATACTTGCTGCCATTTAACTGTTCCAGCTCCACTGGCCGATACATGAAATACTTCTGCCCATAAACGGAATGAACTGAAAGGAGGGAAAACAATTGATAATTATGAACATTAATTAACATTGACATTACGAAGAAGAAAATGTCTGAGGACGAAAAGGCTTTTAGAAATGTTTAACCCTTCAAATGACAGTCTGCAGATAGACTCTCTAACCCCCAGTTTATGTATTTCGAAACGAAAATGTGTGCGCATGAAACACACCCAAACTTTAGTTTTTGAAATTTTATTGCCTTTGCTTTTACTTCAAAACAAAAAACAAATTTGAAAAACACACTCAAATTTAGTAGTCTTTCTTGCGCATTCATTTTCTTATCGACATACATGAACAGGCTGTTAGTATTTAAAATGTAAAACACTTACGAAAGACCAAGACCTAAAGGTGCTCTATAGATGGCAAACATCTCTCTAGACAAAAGACCTTCGGAGGATCTTTCTTGTATAGGAGGACTTATGTTGATACATCCCCTTATTGGTCTCTTTTATGGATATATGACCTTACAATGACCTTTTTATGTGCTTTCTAGGAATAAGATACCTGCAGATAACTGTTAAGGGTCTTTTATTGACAAAATAACTTGTATATGTATATTGTTCTTCTGTAGAAATAAGTCATCCTGAAGAATTTCTGTGGAATAAATGACCTTCTGAATGTCTTTTGTAGGTAAAATGTTCGAAGGGTCTTCTCCCAAGGGTCTTCGAACGACAGAAGATTCCCAAGCATCTTTTAAAGACTGAATACATTGTATACCTATTGTCTGTAGGCAAAAACAACTTTTTAAGCTTCATCTTTGGTAGAAAACCTTCTGCGGGTCTTCTGAAAGCAGAATATCTTCTATGGATAGAAGTCCTTCACAAGATCTTCTATGGATGGAACTCCTTCAAACGGTCTTATGATGAAAGAAGTCATTACGAATTTCAATGAATACATGGATCTACTGTAAGTAAACGATCCTCAAAAGGGGGGGTTGCACAGGGGGAACATTTTGCTTCTAAACTGCCGCCCTCAAAAACTAACTGACTTCTATATGTAGGCCTTTGGTAGAGTAAAGCCTTCAGAAGGACTAAGAAATTCTACTTACAAAATATTAATATTGCAGAAAGGATCTACAGAAGCACCCTTTCTTTTGGAAAGGGTCTATAGAAGCACCCTTTCTTTTGGAAAGGGTCTATAGAAGCACCCTTTCTTTTGGAAAGGGTCTATAGAAGCACCCTTTCTTTTGGAAAGGGTCTACAGAAGCACCCTTTCTTTTGGAAAGGGTCTATAGAAGCACCCTTTCTTTTGGAAAGGGTCTATAGAAGCACCCTTTCTTTTGGAAAGGGTCTATAGAAGCACCCTTTCTTTTGGAAAGGGTCTATAGAAGCACCCTTTCTTTTGGAAAGGGTCTATAGAAGCACCCTTTCTTTTGGAAAGGGTCTATAGAAGCACCCTTTCTTTTGGAAAGGGTCTATAGAAGCACCCTTTCTTTTGGAAAGGGTCTATAGAAGCACCCTTTCTTTTGGAAAGGGTCTATAGAAGCACCCTTTCTTTTGGAAAGGGTCTATAGAAGCACCCTTTCTTTTGGAAAGGGTCTATAGAAGCACCCTTTCTTTTGGAAAGGGTCTATAGAAGCACCCTTTCTTTTGGAAAGGGTCTATAGAAGCACCCTTTCTTTTGGAAAGGGTCTATAGAAGCACCCTTTCTTTTGGAAAGGGTCTATAGAAGCACCCTTTCTTTTGGAAAGGGTCTATAGAAGCACCCTTTCTTTTGGAAAGGGTCTATAGAAGCACCCTTTCTTTTGGAAAGGGTCTATAGAAGCACCCTTTCTTTTGGAAAGGGTCTATAGAAGCACCCTTTCTTTTGGAAAGGGTCTATAGAAGCACCCTTTCTTTTGGAAAGGGTCTATAGAAGCACCCTTTCTTTTGGAAAGGGTCTATAGAAGCACCCTTTCTTTTGGAAAGGGTCTATAGAAGCACCCTTTCTTTTGGAAAGGGTCTATAGAAGCACCGTTTCTTTTGGAAAGGGTCTATAGAAGCACCCTTTCTTTTGGAAAGGGTCTATAGAAGCACCCTTTCTTTTGGAAAGGGTCTATAGAAGCACCCTTTCTTTTGGAAAGGGTCTATAGAAGCACCCTTTCTTTTGGAAACGGTCTATAGAAGCACCCTTTCTTTTGGAAAGGGTCTATAGAAGCACCCTTTCTTTTGGAAAGGGTCTATAGAAGCACCCTTTCTTTTGGAAAGGGTCTATAGAAGCACCCTTTCTTTTGGAAAGGGTCTATAGAAGCACCCTTTCTTTTGGAAAGGGTCTATAGAAGCACCCTTTCTTTTGGAAAGGGTCTATAGGAGCACCCTTTCTTTTGGAAAGGGTCTATAGAAGCACACTTTCTTTTGGAAAGGGTCTATAGAAGCACCGTTTCTTTTGGAAAGGGTCTATAGAAGCACCCTTTCTTTTGGAAAGGGTCTATAGAAGCACCCTTTCTTTTGGAAAGGGTCTATAGAAGCACCCTTTTTTTTTGGAAAGGGTCTATAGAAGCACCCTTTCTTTTGGAAAGGGTCTATAGAAGCACCCTTTCTTTTGGAAAGGGTCTATAGAAGCACCCTTTCTTTTGGAAAGGGTCTATAGAAGCACCGTTTCTTTTGGAAAGGGTCTATAGAAGCACCGTTTCTTTTGGAAAGGGTCTATAGAAGCACCCTTTCTTTTGGAAAGGGTCTATAGAAGCACCGTTTCTTTTGGAAAGGGTCTATAGAAGCACCCTTTCTTTTGGAAAGGGTCTATAGAAGCACCCTTTCTTTTGGAAAGGGTCTATAGAAGCACCCTTTCTTTTGGAAAGGGTCTATAGAAGCACCTTTTCTTTTGGAAAGGGTCTATAGAAGCACCCTTTCTTTTGGAAAGGGTCTATAGAAGCACCCTTTCTTTTGGAAAGGGTCTATAGAAGCACCCTTTCTTTTGGAAAGGGTCTATAGAAGCACCCTTTCTTTTGGAAAGGGTCTATAGAAGCACCCTTTCTTTTGGAAAGGGTCTATAGGAGCACCCTTTCTTTTGGAAAGGGTCTATAGAAGCACACTTTCTTTTGGAAAGGGTCTATAGAAGCACCGTTTCTTTTGGAAAGGGTCTATAGAAGCACCGTTTCTTTTGGAAAGGGTCTATAGAAGCACCGTTTCTTTTGGAAAGGGTCTATAGAAGCACCCTTTCTTTTGGAAAGGGTCTATAGAAGCACCCTTTCTTTTGGAAAGGGTCTATAGAAGCACCCTTTCTTTTGGAAAGGGTCTATAGAAGCACCCTTTCTTTTGGAAAGGGTCTATAGAAGCACCCTTTCTTTTGGAAAGGGTCTATAGAAGCACCCTTTCTTTTGGAAAGGGTCTATAGAAGCACCCTTTCTTTTGAAAAGGGTCTATAGAAGCACCCTTTCTTTTGGAAAGGGTCTATAGAAGCACCCTTTCTTTTGGAAAGGGTCTATAGAAGCACCCTTTCTTTTGGAAAGGGTCTATAGAAGCACCCTTTCTTTTGGAAAGGGTCTATAGAAGCACCCTTTCTTTTGGAAAGGGTCTATAGAAGCACCCTTTCTTTTGGAAAGGGTCTATAGAAGCACCCTTTCTTTTGGAAAGGGTCTATAGAAGCACCCTTTCTTTTGGAAAGGGTCTATAGAAGCACCCTTTCTTTTGGAAAGGGTCTATAGAAGCACCCTTTCTTTTGGAAAGGGTCTATAGAAGCACCCTTTCTTTTGGAAAGGGTCTATAGAAGCACCCTTTCTTTTGGAAAGGGTCTATAGAAGCACCCTTTCTTTTGGAAAGGGTCTATAGAAGCACCCTTTCTTTTGGAAAGGGTCTATAGAAGCACCCTTTCTTTTGGAAAGGGTCTATAGAAGCACCCTTTCTTTTGGAAAGGGTCTATAGAAGCACCCTTTCTTTTGGAAAGGGTCTATAGAAGCACCCTTTCTTTTGGAAAGGGTCTATAGAAGCACCCTTTCTTTTGGAAAGGGTCTATAGAAGCACCCTTTCTTTTGGAAAGGGTCTATAGAAGCACCCTTTCTTTTGGAAAGGGTCTATAGAAGCACCCTTTCTTTCAGCAAGGGTCTATAGAAGCACCCTTTCTTTCAGCAAGGCTCCATAGGAGCACCCTTTCTTTCAGCAAGGCTCCATAGGAGCACCCTTTCTTTCAGCAAGGCTCCTAGAAGCACCCTTTCTTTCATCAAGGGTCTATAGAAGCACCCTTTTTTCATCAAGGGTCTATAGAAGCACCCTTTCTTTCATCAAGGGTCTATAGAAGCACCCTTTCTTACATCAAGGGTCTATAGAAGCACCCTTTCTTTCATCAAGGGTCTATAGAAGCACCCTTTCTTTCATCAAGGGTCTATAGAAGCACCCTTTCTTTCAGTAAAGGTCTATAGAAGCACCCTTTCTTTTAGAAAGGGTCTATAGAAGCACCCTTTCTTTTAGAAAGGGTCTATAGAAGCACCCTTTCTTCTAGAAAGGGTCTATAGAAGCACCCTTTCTTTTAGAAAGGGTCTATAGAAGCACCCTTTCTTTTAGAAAGGGTCTATAGAAGCACCCTTTCTTTTAGAAAGGGTCTATAGAAGCACCCTTTCTTTTAGAAAGGGTCTATAGAAGCACCCTTTCTTTTAGAAAGGGTCTATAGAAGCACCCTTTCTTTTAGAAAGGGTCTATAGAAGCACCCTTTCTTTTAGAAAGGGTCTATAGAAGCACCCTTTCTTTTAGAAAGGGTCTATAGAAGCACCCTTTCTTTTAGAAAGGGTTTATAGAAGCACCCTTTCTTTCAGCAAGGGTCTGTAGAAGAACTCTTTCTTTCAGCAAGGGTCTATAGAAGCACCCTTTCTTTTAGCAAGAGGCTATAGAAGCTTCTATAGACCCTTGCTGAAAGAATAGCAAGGGTCTATAGAAGCACCCTTTCTTTCAGCACGGGTATATAGAAGCTCCCTTTTTTCAAAAAGGGTCTATAGAAGCACCAACTTTTTCAGAAAGGATCTATAGAAGCACCCTTTTTTTCAAAAAGGGTCAATAGAAGCACCCTTTTTTTCAAAACGGTTCCATGGAGCACCCTTTTTTCAGAGAGGGTCTATAGAAGCACACTTTTTTCAGAAAGGGTCTATAGAAGCAGCCTTTTTTCAGAACCATTCTAGAGAAGCACCCTTTCTTTCAGAAAAGTTCTATAGAAGCACCCTTTCTTTCAGCAAATGCCTATAGAAGCACCCTTTGTTTCATCAAAGGTCTATAGAAGCACCCTTTCTTTCAGCAATGGTTTATAGAATCACCCTTTTTCAGCAAGGGTCTGTAGAAGCACCCTTTCTTTCAGCAAAGGTCTATAGAAGACCCCTTTCTTTCAACAAGGGTCTACGGAAAACCCCTTTTTCAGCAAGGGTCTATAGAAGCACCCTTTCTTTCAGCAATGGTCTATAGAAGCACCCTTTTTTTCAGCAAGGGCCTATAGAAGCACCCTTTCTTTCAGAAAGGGTCCATAGAAGCACCATTTCATTCAGCAAGGGTCTATAGAAGCGCCCTTTCTTTCTTCTATAAAATCTCCCTTTTGCTCGTCTATAAAGTTTTTCTTGAGGTCGTCTATAAAGGATCCCTTTCCCTCGTCTATAAAGACTTCCTTGATATCGTCTATAAATACTCCCTTGAGGTCGCTTATAAAGACCGCTTCTCTATAAAGAGTCTCTTTTGCCCGTCTATAAAGTTTCCCTTTCGCTCGTCTATAAAAACTCGCTTTTGGTCGTCTATAAAGACTTCCCTGAGGTCGTCTATAAAGAATCCCTTTCGCTCGTCTATAAAGACTCCCTTGATATCGTCTATAAATACTTCCTTGAGATCGCTTACAAAGATCGCTCCTCTATAAAGAGTCCCTTTTGCTCGTCTAAAAAGTTTCCCTTTCGCTCGTCTATAGACACTCCTTACCAGTCGTCTAAAAGGACTCCTTTTAGACCTCAATCTCTTCTCTTAACGCTTCCTTTAATTTCTTTTTAAATGCTCTTTATATTTTGTTTCATTATTTTCTTACTTACCTCAACAGATGACCATCTCGTCGTCGTGAACTTTGCCATGGTGAATCTTCATAACGATAGCCTCCTTTGCGCATAAGGGGCGCACATGAACAGCTCAACTTGTTGCCCATGGCACAGCTGGCACAGCCACTAGTTTGAGCTGCTTAGATATTGAAACGAGTTTAAATTAAAAATCAAAATTGCCACAAAAAGTTAAATAAACGAAATAACACAATAGCCTTCAAAGGCGAAAAGTCATAGCCGCCAACGCTGTACGACCACCACTTACCTGATGCACCCCGATGTCACCACATCCCGCTTACGTCTGCCTGTGATAGAGTTTGGCCGCGATTTAGCGACTGAGAGCGTTGATTATGACGATAGTTGTGATAGCGGCTGCTCCTCTGCAAAGACACGAAAAGAAAAATAAAACAAAAATTACTTCTACATCGTTAAAGGAGAAACAAAAAAAGAGAAAAAATATCAGCGCCAAAATCAAAACAAAATTGTGTGTTTTTGCCTTTTTCGTCTTACTGACTGACTAATTGCTTAAGTTATGCGCTAATTGATGTTTACACCATCATCGTTTCAGCCAACCATTCGCCGTTGCATTTATTTGCAAATACCTGTCAACGATAGATGTTACAGTGGGTACACTATTGGGGATTTGGTTTAATGAATATGGAAAAGTAATTGATTTGAACATTTATATTTAGTTTTGATCTATTTCTACAAAGGCTCCCTATGCCTTGACTTATCCCTCAATATGAAGCAAATAAAATATTGTAAGGCCTTTAAAGCATTTCTTTCAAAGTGTCTTCTTATTGTTCAAAGAATCCCCATTTGCCCATCCATAAAAATTTACTTTTCTATGTCTTTATGATCCCCCATAAATTCTCTTTGCTGTAGTGTTTAGTGTTTTGTTTCATTTATTTTACTGTATCATCTCCCAATGTTCAACGATGTGGGTTTGCATCCACAAACATATTATTCAGGTGGCTTCAAGTGTTCCCATTTATAGAAAGTGCATCCAACCACATGCCATTATACAAAATAAAGACTTACATTGCACTCAAAATTTTGTTGTTTAAAACACAACAAGTTGTTGTTTTATACGAAAGAGTAAAGCGCAAAGGCCAAACAAACCAACAGCCACCACCTAGACACGGCAAAATTCCTTCTATTCCCCAACAAGCCTAAATGCCAGCTGATTACACGATTGATCGATCATTCAAACGACTAGACAAGACTGCACGTGTTGATCACTGTGGACGTTACAAACAGATGTTCTCTTTTTGGGGGGATTTCCTTGAGGTTTGTTTGGATTAGAAAAATGGGACATTAAAATTGTTGATAGTCCCACAAAAACAATAACAATTACACGTATATTTTTCGGATCTATTCTAGATTAGATTTCTTGTTGATGTCATCAATTTCTTTTGGTTCGGTTCCGTTTGGCATGGTTTAGTTTTCAGTCTGTCTACTTGGCAATATATTAGCCAGATTTCAATAACGGACACAAATTTTCGTTTTTTGTTTGTGTTTTTGCGTGTGCCTTCGTGATTTGTTTGCCCACATGTTGAATGTGGTGGCACAGTGGGTTGTTTTCTAACCCGGCAAACCAATCGTACCGACATCGTAAAGAAATTGGAACAAAATTCGGACGCAACGTCCGAAATCGTAACGATATCTTAACGAAAACTGTATGAAGTGGTTGACATAATTTCGGAAAATAGGATAGATTTCGATCAGAACTCGGAATGAAATCGGAACAAAATCCTTGGGAAATAATGACTGGAATAATTTCGTATGAAAATCGGAGGTAGCTTCAGAATCTCCGTAAAGATTTGTGAACGATTTTGGAATTGTAGTATGAATATCGAAGGAAAACATTTTTCTCTGACTCCTCTTTTTATTGATAGATCTTTGTTATGTTTTTATTGGAAGATTGTAACGAAATTGGAACAAAATTCTGACGCTACATCCGATGTCGGATCCGAAATCGTAGCGATATCTTACGAAAGTTGTATGAAGTGGTTGACATAATTTCGGAACGATATCGGACGAAAATCCTTGGAAAATTCGAAAGTGGAATTTTTTCTTCCGAATCTTCGTACAGATTTCTGAACGATTTAGGAATAATGTCGTAGGAAGATCGAAGAAACAAATTTTCTCTGACGCCTTTTTTATTGACCAATTTTTCTTTGTTATGTTTTTTATTGGAAGATTGTAATTTCAAACGTCGTAATGATATTTCCATTCTTGTTACTACCCAGCAAACCAATCGTACCGACATCTTAACGAAATCGGAATAAAATTCGGACGATACGTCCGATGTCTGATCCGAAATCGTAACGATATCTTAACGAAAGTTGTATGAAGTGGTTGACATAATTTCGGAACGAAATGATCCGATTTCGTAACGAAATCTGAAGAAAATCCTTGGGAAATTCGGAAAGGAAATTTCTTTCCGACATTCGTTCCGAAATCGGAACGAAATCGATACAAAATCTGAACTATTTCCGCTCCGAAAAATCGTTTAGAAATCGGAACGAAATCTGAACGACGTTGCTTCCGAAATTGTTCAGACGTGTCGGACATCCGACATTTGGTTTGCTGGGTATTTAGTAGCTATAGTAGAACAAAGTCAACTTTGTGTACGAATATGTTGAGTCTATCAGCACTAGCTTGAATTATTATATGTTGCATTTATATTTGAAATATTTAAAAATTGTATATGCGAATTTTATAACCAACTCGTTTTTTCTTTTCGACAACAAACTAAAATGAAATTAACCCTTACTGTTAGTTACATACAAAAGATGGTTATTGTGCGAACGGAAATTTGTTTCCGAGATCTCGCTCCGAAATTGTACCGAAATCGAAAGAAAAACATTGGTATATTCGAAGGGAAATTGACTTCCGAAATTCTCCCCGAAATCGGAACGAAATCTGAGCGAATTCCCCTACGAATAGAAATCGGAACGAAATCTGAATGATTTTGATTCGGAAATTGTTTAGATGTGTCGGACATCCGACATTTGGTTTGCTGGGTTCAAACGTTTCTCTAATGATTTTCAATGTTGTTATCATTTTGTAGTTGAAGTAGAACAATGTAAACTTTGTGTATGAATATGTTGAGTCTATCAGCACTAAATTGAATTATTATATGTTGCATTTATATTTAAAATATTTAAAAATTGTATATGCGAATTTTATAATCAACCATTTTGTTTTTCGACAACAAACTAAAATGAAACCAACCACCTTTTGTATATATTTAACAGCAAAGAGTTAGATATATACAAAAAGTGGTTGTTGTGCGAAGGGAAATTTGTTTCCGACATATTGATCCGAAATCGGAAGAAAAACACTGGTATATTCGAAGGGAAATTTATTTTCGACATTCTCTCCGAAATCTGAAGAAATTCCCCTACGAAATCCTGTGTAGAAATCGGCACGAAATCTGAACGATTTTGCTTCCGAAATTGTTCAGATGTGTCGGATATTTGACATTTGGTTTGCTGTCAAATTACTCTATCTATCTTTGGGAGAAGAATGAATTTATTGGAGGAAAAAAACACCACTGAGGAAAATATCGTCATAGTGAGCACGGTGCTCTTAAAGCAAATTTAAATGGAAGGTTCTTGCACCTGAGAAGTTTTTGCGGATTCTGAAACTACAATGTTCATAGATGAAGAGAAAAATCAAAAAAACAAGTGAGCCATGGCTATAGTCGGGCCGACTACGTGATACCCTACACCACTATCCCTATGCATAAACTTTTGACGGGTAAAATTCAAAATATTAAAATTGGGATAGCTTAGCGCCTTTGCTCTGAATGTCTTCATTAATACAGGTCAATTGTGTTGAAACGCTTTTAAGTGTATCGACAGTACAACTCAAATAAAAATATGGAAAAATGGGATGTACGTCAACCATCAATAAGCTTCTTTCTCTTGAGACCCCCATCAACCCCCGAAATTTCGTGAGGATCTGAACAAAATTCCGACCTGTAGTGTGCTTGCACAAAAAATGGAGAAAGGTATGCATTACCGACCATTGCGATATCTCTGTTGTTTGATCACCTATGAAAACCTACTTCACATCGTGGTAAAGGCGATATTTTGTACTTTCCTTGCCTTGCTTTCGATATACCTCTTACAGAAGAGAGATATTCGCTTCGAAATAAAACTTGGGCCTTTTTTCCGAATAAGTTTTTCTCACATTCCGACCCCTGAATAATATCCGACCAGTACCAAAATCAATAGGGGTTTTCCTCTGTTGGACCCCCCATTAACACCCAAAATTTCGTGACGATCCAATCAAAATTGCGACGTGTAGCGTGATTACAAAAAAATTACAAATTGGGATGTATTACCGACTATTGCGATATCTCCGTTATTTGGCCACCTACACCAACCCGCTTTACATCATTGTGAAGATGGGATTTTCTACTTTCATAGCTATTGCGATATCTTCGTTGATTGACCACATACGATAACCTACTACGTTACATCGTTGCAAAGGTAATATTTTCTACTTTCATTAGCAGGTTTGCTTTTGATATACCCCATATAGAAGCGGAAATATTCGCTTTGAAATAAAATGTTGACTTTTTCTCTAAATGAGTTTTTTGCCCATTCCGACCCCTGAATATTATCCGACCATCAACAAAAGTAATAGGCTTCTAGGCTGTGAAATGTTGTAGCTAACGAAATTCATGCGATCAAAAATGTGCCTTAGTAGTTTCTACGAAATCTGTTTCACACAATTTAGAGGGGATTTAGTCCTGGTAAAAAACTTTGAACCCCATAATATTTTGTCCAAACTCAGATGAACCGAAGATGGGAAATAACGGTCCACTCCTTCGGATACTACCCCAACAAAAGTTCAAAAATGTTCTGTGAAATAGTGCACACGATAACTCTCTAAGGGAATAACCGATTTTGACCAAATATGCTCAACGCTGTATGTCTTCAGACATAGAAAAAAGGAACGAATATTGTCGAATAGCCATGCACTTCTTCTTTCAAAAATATCGCAAAAGTGACGTTTAAGGATATGTTTCCTTGATCAGGATAAAATTCTAAGACGATCTAGCCGTGCCCGTTTGTTGTAATCACTCTAGCGTCCACTATAATTGAGATAGAACTCTAAAACTTTGCACCCGAGTGCCCACTTTCCATAGGCAGGTCAAGTTCGAAGATGGGATATATAGGTTCACGTTTTGGTATAGCCCTCATATAACGGTACCACCCGATTTAAGGTATTTTAGCTAAATTTTTTGGCCGAACTAGCTGAGGTTCCCAATGACCAAGAAATTTCTCCACTAAAAATTGTCAAAATAGGTCCACGTTTTTCTATTGTATTGAGGATGTTTGCTAAATTTTCCGCCAAAATTGGCTCTAATTTGACACTTGGAATTTCAAAAGGTCAAAAAACATCTGCACCAAAAATGGTGGAGATAGGACCACTTTTAGGTAAAAGGCCCATATAACGGTGCCTCCCGATTTAAAGTATTTTGAGGATTTTAGCTATATTTTCAGACCGAATTAGCTGAAAGTTGACATTTGATGCTCCTAATGACCAATAAACGTCCCCTCTTAAATTTAACAAGATAGATTCACGGTGTGATATAGCCCCTATATAACATTACCTCCCGATTTATGGTATTTTAGGGATTTTAGTTAAATTTTTTGATCTGTAATTTGTAATTTGACATTTGAGGTTCTCAGTGGTCCCAAGCTTCTTCACCAAAAATCGTCAATATAAGTCCATGTTTTGGGATAGCCCCCATATAACGGTACCCCCCATTTTCGGCATTTTGAGGATTTTAGTTACAATTTTTAACCGAACTAGCTGTAATATAACACTTGAGGTTTTCAGTGGTCACCAAAAAATCGTTAACATAGCTATTTGTTTTGGTATAGCCCCCATACAACGGTACCGCTCGATTTTCGGAATCTTCTCCGCCAACACTTGTACACATAGATAGATCCATGTTTTGGTATATCCCCCATATAAAGATTCCAACAGATTGAAACATTTTTGGATACATTTTTTGACCTAATTTAGGCATTTGGGGTATCCGTGGTCGAACAATTTTTGCACCTAATAGGAAACTAATGATTTCATTTTAGTTCAGAATATTGTATGGTGGAGGGTATAAAAAGTTCGACCCGGCCGAACTTAATGTTTTTTTACTCGTTTCCATTAGTTTGGCCTTGCGACCCCTATTACGACAGTCCCTGAGAATATTGCTCATAAGCTCCAAACTAGAATGTATGATTAGCACGAGAACTTACGAATTTAGCATCCAATTCGGACGAAACTCTGAACTCTGTAAAATTTCTTCCAACATACGTCATGTTCCAAAAAGGTCTGTATCATACAACTTCTTCGGGTAACTCCCTCACAAACGCTCAACAAAAAAAATCCTACGGTGACCTTCTAAACTGTGATGACTCTCAAAATTAAGAAGGATTGGTCCATTCCTTCTGGTACCTCCTGTTTTAAGTTCAACACAATTGCACTTTAACGCAGTTTAAGGTCACTTTTCTATTCTATTCCCAGGAAACTTTGCAAAGGTCTTTCAACCTTAGAAAAACTCAAAAAGAAATTCTCTTCGTAGAAAAATCTAAACGTAGAAAATCTCAAAAAGACCTTCTCGCCGTAGCAGTCATTTTAAGTCCATCTATCCTTAGAAGACCTCATAAAAGTGTTCTGTTCTAAAGGTTCTTATCTTTAGAACAGTCTAAAGGTAGGTCACATTAGACAAATATTTGCTCCAGCAACCGGCAGTATGCGCTTACTGAGAGTAAGTGAGCTTACATTTCAATGCATTATTTACGCTCACTTGCTCTCAGTAAACGTACACTGCCGGTCGTTGGAGCAAATATTTGCCTAATGTGACCTACCTTTAGACGACTTTATAAAGTTTTGCTGTCCGTAGGGTCCCTTATAAGGGTCTTCTATTCCTAACAGACCTATTCAACTAAATATCTTCTATCCGTAGAAGACCTCATAAAGATCCTCTAACCGTAGAAGATTTCATAAGGGTCTTCTATCCATAGAATACCGTCTAAAAGTATTCTATACGTAGAAGACTTCCTAAATTTCTTCTATCCGTAGAAGAGCTCATAACAATCTTCAATCCGTAAAAGACCTCATAACGGTCTTCTATCCACGAAAGACTTCATATAGTAACTATATTCATAGAAGACCTCCTAAAGGTATTCCGTGTGTACTTGAACTGATAAAGACCTTCCATACCTCGTTAATGTCTTCTATCGGTAAATACCTCATAAATGTATTCTATCGTTTATCCTTAGAAGACCTCCTAAAGGTTTTCTATCCGTAGAAGACCTCATAAAGGTATTCTATCCATAGAATACCTTCTAAAAGTCTTCTAAAAGTAGACGACTTCCTAAAGGTTTTTTAGGTCATCTATACGTAGAGTACCCATGCAGGTCGAAGGGAACCTTAAAAAGGTACTCTATCTGCAGAAGAACTCATATAGGCTGAAGGGAACCTTAAAAAGTTTTCTATCCGTATTTTATCCCTAGAAGACCTCTAGCAGTAGAAAATCCCATAGAGGTATATTAGAAAAACTCCTAAAGGTATTTTATCCGTAGTAGACCTTATAAGGTTCTAAAGGTCTTCTATCCGTAGGAGACAGCATAAAGGTAGAAGACCTTGTAAAGATTTTATATCTGCAGAAGCTCTCATTAGAAACTTCTATGTATAGAAGTCCTCTTAAAGTCGTTCTTTTCGAAGAAGACCTCCTAAATGACCTCCTAAAGGTCATCCACGAAGAAGACCTCCTAAAGGTGTTCTTTTCGAAGAAGACCCCCCAAATCTTCGTAGAAGACCTCCTAAAGGCCTTCTATCCGTGGAAAACCTCCTAAAGGTGTTCTATCCGTAGAATACTTTATAAAGGTCTTCTATCCGTAGGGAATCTCATAACGGCCTTCTATCCTTAGAAGACCACATAAACGTGTTCTATTGGCAGAAAACCATTGGAAACGTCCTAAATGTATTCTATCAGTAGGTGACCTCCTTAAGATCTTCTATCAGTAAAATACCTCCTACAGGTCTTATATCAGTAAAAAAAACTCCTAATGGTCTTCTATCCGTAGAAGAACTCCTAAAAGTCTTTCATGAGTAGAAGATCACCTAAAAGTCTTCTATCGTCAGGGGACCTCATAAATGTCTTCTATCCGTAGAAGACCCCATGTAGGTCGAAGGGAACCTTGAACAGGTCCCCTGTCCGTAGAAAAGCTCCTAAAGGGTTTAGTATTGTCTCCGTAGAAAACCTCCTAAAGGTATATTATCCCTAGAAGGTCCTAAGGGTCTTCTAAACGTGGAAGACCTCCTAAATGTCTTCTATCCGTAGAAGACTTCTACGGACCTCATAAATTTCTTCTTTTCGTAGGTCTTATATTTCGAAAGGTCTTATATTTCTAGAATACGTCCTAACGGTATTCTATCTGTAAAAACCAAGTGCGGAAAGAAGACCCTACTTTCCGCACATGGGGTCTTTTAAAGGTCGTAAAAGATATTTGTAAAACACCTCATAAGAGTCTTCTATCTGAAAAAATACCTCATTTGTATAGGTCTTCTCCTCGCATAACCCCTTTTAAAGGTCTCCTTTCCATAGAGGATCAAATAAATTTATTTTATCGTCATAAAGATCTTCTGTCCATGGAAGGTCTTCTAGCTATGGAAGGTCTCAAAAAACCTCATAAGGGTCTTCTAATCATTGCATACTTAATAAATAAATGTTTTTTTTTTTCTGTAGAACACCCCAGGAATAAGGAAATTGTCTGGAAAACTTAAAAATCTTTTTAGAATTGAATGCCTCAAGGTCTTTTTAAAGTTTTGGTGTAAATCTTGTATCTATTAAAGTCCTCATGGTGTCATACAGGTACACTTCATAGCTCAACTTATCAATTTTGTTTATAAAAATCCGAAACCATTTCCAACTTTTTTCATTTCATTTTATTTATTATTATTTTTGTTTTGTAAATTTTCCATCAATTTTTCTCACATTTCTAAAATAATTATCATTCATACCGGTAAATTATTCGAATAAGAAGCATTCACTGTGCGGCAAGCGAATAAACAAAAACACATTCACACTCACACACTAATTTTCAAAAAAAAAAACGTTTTGTTTATACAGACACCGAGGAGGAAACTATTTTTAAAAGAAAATACGAAAAACACGAAAACTATACTGAATGAAATAAATCTTCACGACGAATTCATCAAATTTATGTTTCATTGCCCGCTCGAATATCCGGCATTTACAGCACAATGTCTGTGCAGGCTGATGGCGGCTACACGATCAACTGAAAAACAAAACGAAAAAAACATGGCAGTGATTGAACATCCAATGTGCACCAAAAAAGAGAGGTGTGTCGAACCAAAAACACCATTAAGGTGCGAACATCAAGTAATGAGAAGCAGCCGAATCCCACAACAATATTTAAAATGACGTAGCTTTCTTGCTTACAGCATCATCAAGTGTTGGGATCCCTGATTGTCTTGGCCATAATAAACTTACTCTCATTCTTTCTCTCTTTGTGGACGTTGCCACAAGTCTTTATAAAATTTTCGGCGAATCTCAAGCTTTACGCCCACTCAAACAACAAGAAAACATTAAAGCGCCCCAAACTCGAACACACACAATTACATACATACAACATTGCTTCTTTACAAATAGCTTATACGACCTGATGGAGGGGATGCCCCACCAGAAATTCATCCAACTCTCAAATGAACAACGATGGTGGCGCGGCAAACATCAACCGATCACAAATGAAAAAAATATGAGTAGTTGAATGAGTTAGTGAGTGAACGAATGTCAGCCGGACAGACAGCCATACAGAGTGAGTGAGTGAATGAATGAGTGTCATATGTGTGGCATCCAAGTACCAACTTGCTACATGCTTGCCTGCAACACACATCATCTAGTTGTGGACACTGTTGTACGAATTTTTATTAGGCTGTTGTTGTTGTTTGTTTGGTATGAAAGTGAAATGAAAATGAAGACAGCCAACAATGACGACGAACACAGAAATGTAATTCACAACTAGATGACTCTGTTGGAGGGTTGCCAGTTGGGAAATTTATTTGTTATACCAAATAATTGACCAAATACATGACCATTTATCTATAGAACGAACGATTACACTGTGTAACCAGATTTTAGGGGGGTGAAAATTCCTTTTGAGGCTGACAGCCATAGCGTTGGTATATTGAGAAATCAAAAGGAATTGTGGTAATGTTTCTTTATTCTGACATTGCAGCACATGTTTGAGATAACATATCTCTAGTCAAATCGAATGAGGAATATATTTTCTTCCTCTTTTAAGACTCTTTTTAGAGCTGAGATTTTTTGTAATCAAAATATTCTAGAACAATTGTTCCTTTTGGGTGCTTAATATACTAACTAAGATATATTGAATCTCTTTATTTGCCAATACCAGAAGATGGTATTGAATGTATACCACCCGGCCAAGATGAGGCAAAGACAGCAATAAACCGGCTGAAGAATAATAAGGCCGCAGGAGCTGATGGCCTACCAGCCGAGCTGTTTAAAACCGGAGGCGACACGATGATAAGGTGTATGCATCAGCTAGTTAGCTCCATCTGGCCTACACGACGATTGGAACCTGAACATCCTATGTCCCGTCCATAAGAAAGGAGATAATACTTTATACTCCAACCATAGGGGCATAAGTATTCTTCCTATCGCCTGCAAGATAGTGTCAGGGATATTGTGCGAACGACTAAGGCCCATGGTCAACGAAATAATTGGACCATACCAGTGCGGCTTTAAACCTGGCAAGTCCACCATTGACCAAATATCTGCGGCAAATCCTGGAGAAGACCCATTAGATGCAGATCAACACCTATCACCTTTTTGTCGATTATAAAGCAGCTTTCGACAGCCCGCTCTTTCAAAGGTATTCCAAGCCATGTCTGAATTTGGTATCCCCGCAAAGCTCATTCGGCTTTGTAAAATGACTCTAACTGACACAAGATCTTCAGTTAAAATATGAAAGAACCTCTCCGAAGAGTTTTGTACCAAAGGAGGTGTTAGGCAAGGAGACAGCCTTTCGTGTGATCTTTTCAACGTCCTGCTAGAAAAAGTTATACGAGAGGCAAACGTCAAAAGAAGGGGCACAATCTACACCAATAGCCACATGTGACTTGCTTATGCTGATGATATAGACATCATTGGAAAAGAAGTAACCGATACCTTTATGAAGGTCGAAGGATAATCTGCTAAAGTGGATCTGGCTGTAAACAGCGAGAAGACTAAGTTGATGGTGTCGACGCGCAAAGCGTCCATTGAGATCGGACCAACTTTTGAAGTTGGTTCCTATTAGGAGGTTTAGGTTGTAAAAGACTTTGTATACCTCGACACCACCGTAAACACAACAAACGACATCAGTTGTGAAATAAAAAGAAGAATTGTATTGGCCAACAGATGCTACTTTAGCTTAAGTAAGCACTTCAAAAACAAAGCCACAACTCGTCAAACAAAAATAACGCTTAACAAAACACTGATACTACCCGTGCTGATGTATGGTTCCGAAGCCCGGGTACTTGCGCAAGCAGATAAAGCAGTCCTAGGCGTGTTTGAGAGAACAATTCCTCGTAAGAACTACGGACCAATCTGCGTTGACGGTGAATGTCGACGTCGTATGAACCACGAGCTGTATCTGCTATACAACGACATCAATATAGTTAAACGTATAGAGATGCAGCGATTGCGTTGGCTAGGCCATATAATAAGAAAGGCGTATAAATTCGAGCCACATGGCGGTGGACGCAGAATTGGCCAAAGAATAGATGGCGCAAACAAGTGGATGAAGAGATGACAAGGCGCGGTATTCCAGAAAGCTAAGCACTAAACAGAGAGAATTGGAGATCTTTTTTTAGCTCGGTCTATGGAACAAATGTTCTGTAATGGCCAGCTAAGTAAGTAACCCCAAGTATGTTTGAACGAAATCTGCTTCAGACAATTTGGAGTCAATTTAGCCATGTCCGTCCGTCTGTGTGGCTGGTTGGTCCACACGTTAACCCTCTGAAGAAACAACCGATCGGGTCCAAAATTTGGCATTCCTAAAATTTTGTCCAAACTTAGCATGAGTTCGAAGACGCGCCATATCGGTTTACTCCTTCCGGTATCTCCCCCACAAAAGTTCAAAATTTGTGCTAAAGTGTTACGCACGATAACCCTTAAGGGTAGTAACCGGATTGGTCATAACTTTGCTACTGTAATATTACTTCCAGAGCTTCTCAGATCGTTTTGAATTTTTTCATCAGATACAAAATTTTCGGGGGCAAGTCCGTACTTCCTAAGATAATACCCTAAAAGCTCCAAGAAATCTTGAAGGCACCCACTAAATTGGCAAATCCGCAAAATAACTCTCACAGGGAGTATTTGATTGGTCCAAATTTTACACATCGTATTATTTCATCTAGTCATGTATCAGGTTGGAATATGAACTATATCGATCCAGTCCTACGGACACCTCCCACACAAAATTTGAAAAAATGCAGTTCAACAGTTCGTCTCGAATCGTTTTGAAAATGTTTCCCAAAAGTTCTTTTTATGAGACACGTTATGCCAGCGTAATTTTTTCAGGGGCAAGTCTATATATACTTCCTGAGATAATGGCCCAAAATATCAAGAAAAGCACCCCTTTTTCGGGGGCAAATCCATACTTCCTGAGATAATGGCCCAAAATCTACAAAAAGCCTGGCGGCACCAAATATACTGGGTAGTATCCCAGCAAAAAAAATCATTACCAAATAATGGGTGTTAAGAATATTTTTTGGTAGTAGTAACTACTTACAAAACACCCTACTAACCCATTATTTTAACAAAGGCATGTCGCACTGAATTACTAGTTTTTCTATGACCACTAGAATAACTAGTTATTCTGTGGCTACTAGAAGTTGAAAAATATGCTAACAAATTTATTTTTAGAACCATTGAGGCGGAAATTGCTTTCATTTTCAACACATTCTTCATATTTTATTTCGCCCTCTGTTGGATTTGATCATGCAAACTTCTGATTTGCAGAAGAACACACTAAACACACTTACAGCCCCGAATTATATCGGAATAAAAAAATATTTTCGCTAAAATGGTGCGCACGATAACTCTCAAAGGCCGTAACCGATTTGGTCCATAATTCGGACATCATAATATTTATACGAGACATAGATCAGGTTAGAATATGAACTATATATGTCAACTCCTTCGTATACCTCCCACACCAAATTTCGAAAAAGTGCAGTTTAGGACTTTCTATCGAATCGTTTTGATTTTTCTTGCAGCAGGTTGCACTCAAAGCCACTATTACGATGGTTAAATTTTCTTCAGTGGCAAGTCCATATTTCTTGAGAAAATGACCCGAAAACTGTAAAAACCCCTACGGCCAGCATGTTTAGTGTCTGGTGAGCACGACAACTCTCGAACCGAATACTTCGTTGGACCACACTTTGCATATTGTAATATTTCTCACAATATTAGATGAAATTCTAATATGGTGCTTATAAGTTCACTCCTTCTGCTACCTTCCCCACAAAAATTCGAAAATATTCGCTTAAATGGTAAGCGCAATATCTCATAAACCGATCAACCGATTTGGTCCAAATTTTGTATGAAATTCGTAGATGGTGCTTATAATTTCACTCCTTCCAGTACCTCCCCCACAAAAACGGAGCAACCGGGTTGGTACTAACTTTGGATCTCGAAATATTTTGTTCAAACTTAGTTTATGTTTAAAAGTGGCCTTATCGGTTCACTCCTTAGGGTACCACCCACACAAAGGATCAACATTTTTGTTTAAGTGCGGTTAAGGGTCTGTGCGAGAATCCTTTGGAAAGTTTTACTGGCGATACTTCTAGTAGACCCGTTTTGCAGCGACATGATGTTTTTCATGGGCAAGTCCATGGACTGTGTCAGTCAATTACTTTAGGTACCTCCCCATTAGGACCATTAGTCCTATCGAGAAGAATGAGTCCCAAAATAAGACACACTTCCAAAATAGACTATGTCGGTTCATTACTTTAGGTACCTCCCCCGCAAAAATTTTTCTATTTGTAAATCGAATTATCCTTTTTGTAATTTCAATAGAATAATTCGAATTACAAATAAAATAATACTAATTACAAATAAAATAATACTAAATACAAATAAAATAAATCGATTTCAAAGAAGTCATCGCCCATTACAGCAACAACACTAACATGTGATAATTTATGTATAGCGTATCCCGTAAATATTATGTAAATATTATTTGAAAATTCTAAATTTTATGTCGAAGATTTCTTCCAAAATATTTTTTAATTAACAGACCTTTTTTACTTTTCCCTTTTTAGCTCCAGGAAAATGCATTCTTTTCTCAAAAGTAGTCTTAGAAATATGTAAAATGGCAACTCTATTCTTTGGACTGCATACTTGTGAACAATATCTACATATGCATGTGTTCTATTGCAATTTCTGTGATATTCTTCATTGAGCCTGTGTTTGTTTGTATTTTACGTTCTTTTTGTAAAATGCCTATGTGTACCTCTGTATGAGTGCGTGTGTGTGTTTTAGAATGTATGTTCACATTCTCATTTATTGCCCTCGGCCACTAAATTGACCTAATTACTTGTGAGAATGAATAATGCAAAGAGGTAACAAGCAATCACTGACAAAGGATTGTCATCAACCGCACACAAACATGCATACATATGCCTGTATATATGTAAGTTCACACAACCACACATGCAACACACATACATATGTATGTCTGTAAACATCAGCCTCTAATCTCGTATAGAAAAGATACAAAGAATTGACTAATAAGTTGGACATTGGTTAGACGCTTAAGGGGTTTTGACAAAACAAATCCTTTAGATTTAAATTTTGTAAATGAGCTGAACAACAACAGCATCAAAAACAACGCCAACAACCACATCATCTAAATAATTTACAAAATACATAACTGATTAACTTGTTAGTCCTCATCCATGGAGTCACAAATCAAACAAATACCTCTTCAAATATTATCTATGAAAGAAGCAAACATGAGATTATGTTACGGCAAAATGGGAAACTTATGATGTAAAATGCACGCTACACAGGCGAAACGGATAATAGGCAAAAGTTCATGCAGAAAATAGTTTATGAAAAAAATGTCGAAAAATCTTAACCCTAAACACATCGCAAGTATATAGCAAAATTAATGTATCGACAATCTTAATCGATTTCGATATGTGCACACAGAAAAATATATGTTAACAACTGCAGCAAACATATAATATGGTCGGATGCAAACATAAAATATGTGTGGATCCAAACATATGTTATGTTAGGGACTGTTCCAAACATATTTATGTTTGGATCCAAACATATTTTATGTTAGCATCCAAACATATTATATGTTTGCTGCAGTTTTTAACATAAAACTTCTGTGCAGAAAAGGTCAACTTGTTACTCCTACACGCAGAAACATATATGTTAGTAATATGTTTGGATTCAAACAAATATTTGTTTGGGACTGCTTGCAAAAAAATGTTTGGATCCAAACATAATTTGTTTGTGTCCAAACAAATACAGTATAGTCTCGATAATCCGGAGAACGCGCTAATCCGGACACTAGCATTTTTTACATTGTAGACTATGTAGTCCGGACATCTCATATTTTTCGTACCTCAATAATCCGGACATTGGTATTTTTTCCTATCTTGAGCATTATATTCTTATTTCTTTCATTGACGTTTTCGTTCATAGCAATAGCAATTGGTGTATAAATAAGAAATATTAAGGTTTTCAATGTTTTCGGTCCACATCTCGTCTTTTTGGCTAGCCCCTGTTGACTCAGTTATACAGTCAATATGGAATTAACTATCTAAATCTGTCGAATTATTTTTCTACCGTTCAACCATTGATGGCTGACTATGATGATAAGTTACAGTATTTTAAACCTTGTGCTGCGTAGCCTATAATTGTTCCACAAACATTCCAGACAGGACAAGGGAGACTTCTCTCATATCAATGAGTGCACTACGATTCATATTAGCTCAATGATATGGAACGTACAATTTATCGCCGAGTCCGAACGGCGTGTCCTAAGACACCACTTGTAGAGAAGTTTTACATGGCTGAAATACTCAGAAAATGTCGCCAGCATTACTGAGGAGTATTTTGCCACCGTTGAAAATTGGATACCATTGCACCACAGTGGCACCCATACGCACCATGTTCCTAGTTCCTTTAAAAATCTATATTGAAAGTTCCTTTCCTCTAAAGGAATTAATTTATTAGCCTTCTGATTAGTGAGAAAATTCCACTGGGAGCATTTTATGTATTCCAAGGATATTTTACCTAGGAATATTTAAAACATTTAAAGCGTTGGGATTAATAGCTTAGTTATTAGGTTTCGATTTTTTAGATTCTCTAACTCATTTTGACAAAATCGCTCTTGCAATAGAAAGAACTTAACAATTGCTTTGTTGATCGCCACCTTACTGCCAATTTTTGGCCGGTAACACATAGAAATTTCAATAAATTATTAAAAACAAATCGTATGTCTCCTTTTATTTTCATTCTTTGTTATATAAAATGCAACCAATATATTTATGACCTGTTTCCCTAAGACGATTCGAATTCCAATTCGTTCGAACTACCACCAAACTTCTGTTTTTTTTATACCCTCCACCATATGGAGGGTATATTTAAATTTGTCATTCCGTTTGTAACACATCGAAATATTCGTCGGAGACCCTATAAAGTATATATATTATTGATCAGCATAAAATTCTATGTCGATTTAACCCTGTCCAGAGAGTCAATATTTGGTACAGAAGTTTTTATTACTTGCAGGATGGTTGGTATTGAAAATGGGATATATCGGTTTACGTTTTGATATAGCCCCCATAGAACGGTACATCCCGATTTTCGGTATTTTTTAGGTTTAGCTTCACTAACCCACCAAAATGGCTGAAATTTGGTATTTAGTTATCGTTGGGTGTATAGAACTTTCCACCTGAAATTTGTTGGTATTGGTTCAGGCCTTCATATAGCCCCCATAGAACGGTACCTCCCGGTTTTCGGTATTTTGAAGGTTGTGGCAACAATAACCTACCGAAATTGCTTAAATTTGGCATTGAATCTTCGTTGGGGGTATTCAACTTTCTCCCCTAAATTTGTCGATATAACCCCCATAGAACGGTACCTCCCAATTTTCGGTATTTTGAAGGTTGTGGGCTCAATATTCCACCGAAATAGGTTAAATTTGGTATTTATGGAATTTGGTATTTAGTCTTTAGGAAACTAATTGTTCCATTTTATTTCAATACAACTCGTGTTGTAGTTCTTACTTGTTTTCGAAAAATATTTAAATTATTTTTGTTTCCGACCGAACAAGTATTTTCTAAAACAACAGGAGTTTGGTAGTAATTCGAACGAATTTGAATTCGTATCGTCTTCGGAGGCATGCCATTAAAATCCATATTGCAAGCAAAAAAGTGTCAGTCGGCTTTGCCGACAAGGATGTACCCACAGCCAATGTGAAGTGAAACTTTCATCTACGGACAGATCGAATGTATTTAGGGTCTCTTCAGAACGACAGGGATGTACCCTCAGCCAATGTGAAGTGAAACTTTCATCTACGGACAGATCGAATTTTGTGGCCCTTTTTGAACATTTGAACTTGCGACAAAAATGTGGATTAGGAACTAACTGCATTATGATACAAATGTTGAACTTTTGTGGGGAAGGCACCCTTAGGGAGGACTGAGATGGGTCATTTTAGGAGTTAAACTAAATTTTGACAAAATATTAGGAAATCCAAAGTTTGAACCAAATTGGTTGTCCCATTCAAGTGATGTCGTCCTAGCATTTTAGTGATTTTTTTTTAAATAGATCAGGTTTTAAAGTGAACTTATTCGAAATTTTTTGTGGGAGGTACCAGAAGTAGTAGACAAATATAGTCCATATTCGAACATCATAATATATGTATCTACCAGATATAGATCAGATTAGATATATTATGATGTGCAGAGCATGGATTGCATCGGTCACTCCCTTCAAGAGTTATCGTGCGCACAATTTTTCCGAAGTGGGAGTGGACCGATATGGTTTATCTTCGAACTTAAACTATGTTTGGACAAAATATTATATATATATAATTGTTCCACAGCATCCCATAGGGACAAGGGAGACTTCTCTCATATCAATGAGTGCACCCGATTCATATTAGCTCAATGATATGGGACCTACAGTTTATCGCCGAGTCCGAACGGCGTGTCTAAGACACCACTTTTGTAGAGAAGTTTTACATGGCTGAAATACTCAGGAAATGTCGCCAACATTACTGAGGGGTATTTTGCCACCGTTGAAAAGTGTTTTGATGTTGCCTGGCCGGGGAATCGAACCCACGACCTTATGTGTGCAAGGCGGGTGTGCATACCATTGCACCACGGTGGCACCCAAAATATTACGAAGACCAAATTTTTGGACCAAATTGGCAGATACGTTCGAGATTTATCTTGCTCTCCACCCACTACACACGGTGTCATACGTTTTTTTGCTACTTTCAGGCTATTTTCTCAGGAATTATGGACATGCCCCAGGTGAAACATGTACCGTCGTATGTCCCCCCATACGAATAAAAGTTATTGCAACAAAAATCAAAGCGATTCTAGAGCAGGTCCTAATTTGAACTGATCCGAAATTTTGTGTGGGATTTACCCGAAGGAGTGAACCGATTGAGTCCATATTGGAACCTCATCTAAGTCTGGTAGAAACTTTACGATGTACAAAATACGGGCCAAATCGGTTACTTCCTTCAAGAGTTATCGTGCGGTCCGGAAGGAGTGGACCGATATAACCCATCTTCGAACTTAAACTAAGTTTGGACAAAATATTACGAAAGCCAAATTTTGGACCAAATCGGTTCATCCGTTCGAGAGTTATCGTGCGCACCAGCCAGACAGACAGACAGATGGACGGACATTGCTAAATCGACTCCAAATTGTCTGAAACACATTTCGTCCAAACATACTTGGGGTCTAAAACCATTATTTCGATGAGGCACATTTTGCCCGTATGAAAGTGTATATACCCCGTTAGCATAAATGCTGAGGGTATAACAAAAAAACATAAAAAATCGCCGAAGGGATTTTTAAAAAAACGCGATCAAAATTCACAATGTTTTGGGGTTTTTTAGGTTTTAACGATTTTGCTTGGAAACCGCAAGTCGTATTGAAATGAGTCTAAAGAAAATGTTGCAGCTGTGAAAATTCTCTACAAGGCTGGATGATTTATTTTTTTCATTTTCAAGATATATAAGTTTAATTTGGGAAATTGCAGTAATGACATAGTTTTATAAGGAGGCGATACAGTCAGTGCATTGCCTCAATTTGAACTTCTATATCTCAAAAACGGTAAAACCTACGAAAATATCATAAAGGTCGTTCTTGTGGAGAATTTTCACAGCTACAATTTTTTTTAGGCCCATTTATATAGGACTCGCGGTTTCCAAGCAAAATTGTGAAAACCTAAAGAACCTCTAAAAATGTGAACTAAATCGCGATTTATTTGAAAATCCTTCCGGCGATTTTTTTCTTGATATTTCTCATCTATGAACATTGTAGTTTCAGATTCGGCAAACACTTCCCTGGTGTAAGCACCTTCCATTAAAAATTAGTTAAGGCGCACAGTGTATTCACAGTGGTGTAGGGTATTATATAGTCGGCCCCGCCCGACTTTGATCCTTTCCTTACTGGTTTTTAATTAAAAAAAGCAATTTTCTGGTTGTGCTTTGGGGTCTTTCGTCAATTTCTTTAATCATTCCACCATAAAAGTCATAAAAATCCTTAATTGCAAAAAAATCGCTGGGAAAATCCCACGATTTTATTGCACATTCACTCATCTTGCAATTATTTAGTAGACACCACAGAAACCAGGTACCTATCCTTTTTGCTCGTTATTTTTTTATTTTCGACCGATTTCTGCATTTATTGGCTTGATGTTGTCATTAACAGGTAAATCAAGAGATATGTACAAAAAACACAACATTATTAAAAGAATTTTTTGCAGTAATTCCTAATTAAAAATCTAAATTTTTAAAAAATTCATCATTTGCAATAATTTAGATGAATGAGAGAAGTCTCCCTTGTTTGTGGAACAATAATATACATATAACTGTATCTTTTCACGCAGTGGGATCCTATAAACATTATTTTACGCTATTTGGTGTAAATTGATCATTTTTTCCGGGCAATGTCCCTATAGTTCTAAAGACCCAGTCCAATATTTGTTTTTGGTGAAGAATGTGGTGATTTCCTAAAAAAAACTACTCTGGAAACTTCCAAAAACTTCGTTGGTCATTGTTGTTGCTTTTTTCAGTCCATGGCTGAGAATATATAGGTATTGACACCATTTCACATGTTTTACATATTGTTACATTTTCATTTTAAATCGTATTATAGTTTTCCATTGGTTTTATAACATTACTTCCACCTAAACTGACTTGCTAATACTTTTCACTTTTTCATTTTTTTGGAAATGAAATTACTTTCGAGCATTAACACCTCCCCCAATGTACACACATTCAATAACTAACTTTGTTGCACATTACGTACCTCATGAGCCCAGGCTTCAGCATTCAATTTGGCAGCAGCATCGACACTTTCTTTGTTACCCATGATGCGTTGTGGCTTTTGTGTCCTCGGTTATGTGTGTCGATTTGTTGGTTGCTTTTGTAGTAAAAGCTAAGTTCTTTTTCAGTAGCTGTTGTGGTGGTGGTGGTTTTCTTTACTCTTTTTTTAGGATGAGGAAAGAAACTGTTATCGTCGTCGTTGTTGTATTTAGTTTTGTTGCAATTGTTATCCTTTCTTTTCCTTTGTGTTGTTGTTATTCTCTTTTTGGTGAATGCGGAGTATTAGTAAATATCGGTTGTGGGAATGATGATGACTTGAGGTATATTTAAACGAAACACTTTAGAAGTTGGATAATTTAGTTTAGCGGGTTTTTGTTTTCGTTATTTTCTTGAATTTTTGTTTCTTTTGTTTTTGTTGTTGTTGGTTTCCGTTTAATTAGTGATGAGTGAGTGTTAGTTTTAGTTAGTTTAGTTAACGAAATTGTCAAAGTTTTAGATTTCAGTGATTTTTCTTGTTGTTGTTTTTTGGTTTTTTTTCAAAGAAGCCGCGATACGAAATGCAATATTATTTCTACGTAGTTGTTGGGATAATGAAATGTAATTAATAAATGTGAATTGTGTGGAAGGGGGATGTTCAAATTAATAGTGTTTAGAGATGTTTTATGCAGTTTATTTTGTAGTTTTAGTTTTAAGGCTTCTTCTATAAATTATAGTTTATTGAGTGTTAATAAAAAACACACTTTTATTGTTATTTAAAAAACCGAGAGGAACATATCGCACACCAATTCAATTCAAAGTTTTACATGTCAAAAATGCAAAAAATCTTACTAAATACTAAGTTTTTAAATTACCTTTTGGTAGTCGTAACTACTTACAAAACCAACTACTAACCCATTATTTTAACAAGGGGAGGTCGCACTGAATTACTACACCCTTTTCACATGTAATTCGAATAGTTTCAGTTTAAATTCGAAACATTTCACTTGTAGTTTGAGAATTCCAATTGAATTTCGAATTATTTCATTTGTAATTTGAGAATTCCAATTGAAATTCGAATTTTTTCATTTGTAATTCGATTTTTTCATTCGTAATTCGAAATATTTCATTTGTAATTCGAATTTTTCTATTTGTTATTTGAATTTTTTGATTTATTATTAGAATTTTTCATTTGTAATTTGAATATTTTCAGTTGAAATTACAAATGAAAAAAATTGAATTACAAATGGAAAAAAATCAAATTACAAATGAAAATATTCGAACTACAAATGAAATAATTCGAATTACAAATAAAAAAATTCGAATTACAAATGAAAAAAATCGAATTGCAATTCTCAAATTACAAATAAAATAATTCGAAATTCAATTGGAATTCTAAAATAACAATTGAAAGGTTTCGAATTTCAAATGAAATAATCAAATTACAACTGATGTAGTTATTTTCTGATCACTAGAATAACTGAATAACTATGGCCACAGGAAGTTGAAAAATAAGCTAAAAGCAAAAAAAAATGTCTAAAAAAAAGAAAAGAAAAAAACCCCTCTAAAGTTGAGGAACCCCGCAAATGTTTTAAGGACCATGATCTGCGAATCTACACCTGGAATGTTCGCACACTTTATAAAGAAGGTGCAGTATACGCATTGGCAGATGTACTTGAAAAGTAGAACGCCGTCGTTACTGCCATACAGGAAATACGATGGATTGGGAAAGGCGTCACAACAACACCTAAAGGTGACGCACTGTATTATAGCTGTCATGACACAAAGCATGAGTTTGGTTGCGGATTTGGAGTTGGTCAGCGGTTAAAACATCTGGTTTCTAGCTTCACTCCAGTGAATGAAAGACTCCCTGCAATTCGATTAAAAGCAAAATTCTTCAACATCAGCTTTATTTGCGCTAATGCACCCACTGAAGACAAGGAGGAACCGACCAAATATATATTTTACGAGCGCACAGTGGGGAAACATAGGCCTAAAGTTGCTCAAAACTCAAAATATGAAAATCGTTTTTTATGAAAAAATGTTGATAAACGGCAGCTAGACTCTTTTCTACATTTGCTATTACCATCCTCGACTTTGTAAGATTAACCAATCCAATGCAGCAGTCGATTAAACTCAGCCTTTCAGTATGGCAAAAAGTAAATTTTCGAAAACTAAGAAATTAGGTGGACATTAAAATGACATTATTTTCGCGAAAAATTATATTTTTCAAGATTTATTGTTTTTGTACAGTCTCCGAACAAGATTAGCATTTAAAAATTTCATATTGATTTTACATCTTTGCTCTTTAATAATGGTGATACATATCCTCTTTATGAAAATTTTTTATGATAATTTTTAAGATTTCTACAATTTCAATAGAGAAAAAGTCTATTTCCCCGTCGTTTCCCGACCATAGTTTCTTCTAATGTTTTATGCGCTTGGGTCTCAAATATCAGATTCAGTCATAAAAAATTGCGCATATTTGCGCCATTCCGAAAAAATCTAATTTTTCTCAACTAAAATATGAAATATTTTTATATGGAATTGCAAGGTTTACCCACTCTAAATTTTGTTCCGCCTTATAACCGGGACTCTTATTTATCAGACTAAACCAACACCTATCAAATATGTTTGCATTATTCAGAAACATTCACGGCTTTTCTCATGTGAATTGAGAAAAAAATAATTAAAGTAAGTTTCAAGAAATAAAATTTAGAATGAAATATATGTATATGGGACTATATATACATCTGTACCGATTTGTTTGAAAATTGGTTCAATGTTTTTTAGGCTTTTAGGCTAGTTCAGGTTGCATGTGTCAAATTTCAGTGATTTTGGTGCATTTTTATCTCATATCAGATGCGAATATATATGGAAGCTGCATCCAAATCTGGACCGATTTTCATTATTTTCTATAGGATTAATCCTTGTACAGAAGATATGCTTTGTGCAAAATTTTATATCAATCCGACAATAAATGAGCTTTCTAGGGCTTTTGATCAACTTTTAATACCAATTTCCCCTCTGTGGAGCGCTTAGAATAAACTTATGACGGTTGCCCTACCCATGACATTAAAATTATACTAGGCGATTTTAATGCCAAAATTGGAAAGGAGAATATTTTTGGCCCAACAGTCGGGAAATTCAGTCTCCACAGTGAAACATCTGACAATGGTATGAGGCTGATAGACTTTGCAGCTGCCAGAAACATGGTAGTTAGCAGTACCAGATTTAAGCATCTCGATATTCATAAGGGCACCTGGCTGTCTCCAGATCAAAGAATAAGTAATCAAATTGATAATGTTGTGATAGATGGAAGACATTCATCATGTACGATCATTCCGAGGAGCAAACATAGATTCGGACCACTATCTTCTTGCAGCAAAGGTACGTACCCGTCCAAACGTTGCAAATAAAGCATGAGCAGATACAATGCGGAAGTTGGACATCGGTAGGCTGCAAACACAACAGATAGCCACAGTATATTCCACTCAACTAGCCCAATTGCTTAACGAAAGCACTACTCGTCCCGATAACATTTCAGCACAATGGCAAAATATTGCCCACTCCAAGCTAACAGCCGCTTGGAGTAGTGAGTCACTGGTTTAAGCATTTTGTATTTCATTAATTGGCCTGTTGGATTTGTTATACATGTTAAATTGAATAAATAAATAAATAAAATCCATACTTAGATCCATGGTATGAAATGGCGTATCGTGCTGCTACTGAAGAGAAAAATGCGGCATAAAGGGCTACTCTGTAGTCAGTAGCAAACCACAGCGCACGAGAGAGGTATCGGGAGAAAAGGAGAGAGGAGAAACGTCTTTTCTGCAGGAAAAATCGAGATGTACAGGAGCCAGAATGAAGTCCGAAAGTTCTACCAAAGTGTGAAACATCAAACTGATGGCTTTGCTGCAGGCACATTCTCCTGTAGAAACCAGCAAGATCATTTGGTAACTGATACAGATAGTGTGTTCAGGATATGGAAAAAACATTTTTTTCCAAACTGTTGGGTGACGTAGGGGATGGAATATACCAAGGAACAATCCTGACCGGTTTTAACATGGCAAAGCCCAGGATTTATCTTGGTCCCTCTTTCATCTCAAGTGGACACTGACCTCCCCGTGGTGTCACTTGGGGAACTGCCTTTAACACCCGTTAAAGGTAGTGAGCTAACATGTGCCGCGCGTTCCCCCATAAGAACGTTAAAAACATGGGTTTGGGCGTCGGGTTAGTAACCCTCCCCTAGAAAAAAAACAGCCTACGATAGAAAAGAAAAACAAACCCCTCTAAAGTTGACGAACCTTGCAAACGTTTTAAGGACCATTATCTGCGAATCTGCACCTGGAATGTTCGCACTCTTTATTGAAAAGGTGCAGTCTTCGCATTGGCAGACGTACTTGAAAAGTACAAGGCCGATATTACTGCCATACAGGGAATACGATGGATTGGGAAAGGCGTCACAACAACACCTAAAGGTGGAGCACTGTATTATAGCTGCCATGACGTAAAGCATGAGTTTGGTTGAGAATTCGTAGTTAGTTGGAGGCTAAAACATCTGGTATCAAGCTTCACCAAAGTGAATGAAAGACTTGCTGCAGTTCGAACAAAAGCAAAATTCTTCAACATCAGCTTTATTTGCGCTCATGCTCTCACTGAAGACAAGGACGAACAGACCAAAGATATATTTTACGAACGCTTAGAAGAAACATATGACCGTTGCCCTGTCCATGACATTAAAATCATTCTAGGCGATTTTAAGACCAAAATTGGAAAGGAAAATATCTTTGGCCCAACAGTCGGGAAATTCAGTCTCCACAGTGAAACATCTGACAATGGTATGAGGCTGATAGACTTTGCAGCTGCAAAAAACATGGTAGTTAGCAGTACCAGATTTAATCATATCGATATTCATAAGGGAATTGATCATATTATGATAGATGGAAGACATTCATCGAGCATGTTGGATGTACAATCATTCAGAGAAGCAAACATAAATTCGGACCACTACCTTGTTGCAGCAAAGGTACGTACCCGTCCAAACGTTGCAAATAAAGGACGAACAGATACAACACGGAAGTTTGACATCGGTAGGCTGCAAACACAACAGATAGCCACAGTATATTCCACTCAACTAGCCCAATTGCTTAACGAAAGCACTCCTCGTCCTGATAACATATCAGCACAATGTCAAAATATTGTCCACTCCATGCAAACAGCCGCAAAATCCATACTTGGATACCAGAGACCTCCACCAAGGAATCCATGGTATGGCCAGGAGTGTCGTGCTGCTACCGAAGAGAAAAATGCGGCATATAGGGCTATTTTACAATCAGTAGCAAAGCATAGGGCGGGAGAAAAACAGAAATTTCTTTTCCGCAGGAACAAACAAGAGAGATGGAAAGGCGGGAGTGTGAAAAAAATCGAGATGTACAGGAGCCGGAATAAAGTCCGAAAGTTCTACCAAAGTGTAAAACATCAAACAGATGGCTTTGGTACAGGCACATCCTCCTGTAGAATCCAGCAAGATCGTTTGGTAACTGCCACAGATAGTGTGCTCAGGATATGGAAAGAACATTTTTCCAAACTGTTGGTATCCGATAGTAGCGAAGACGAAGATATCATAGATCCAATCCCAGAAGATGGTATCGAATGTATAGCGCCCAGCCAAGATGAGGTAAAGACAGCAATAAATCGGCTAAAGAATAAGAAGGCAGCAGGAGCCGATGGCTTAACAAAGCCACATCAAAAATAACGTTTTACAAAATACTGATACTACCCGTGCTGATGTATGGTTCCGAAGCCTGGGTATTTGCGCAAACAAAACAAGTCAGTGCTTGGTGTGTTTGAGAGAAAAATTCTTCGAAAGATCTATGGACCACTCTGCGTTGACGGTGAATATCGACGTCGTATGAACCACGAGCTGCATCTGCTATACAATGACATCAGTATAGATAAACGTATCGAGGTGCAAAGATTGCGCTGGCTAGGACATATAATAAGAATGAGCGATGATGAACCCGCAAAAAAGGCGTATAAATACGTACCACATGGCGGTGCCCGCAGAATTGGCAGGCCTAAGCATAGGTGGAGCAAACAAGTGGATGAAGAGATGAAAAGAGCGAATTGGAGATCTTTTCATAGTTCGGCTTATGCAACAAACGTTCTATAATGGGCCAGCTAGCACGGTGCGCCTTAAACAACTTTAAATGAAGGTGCCTTGGAAGTTTTAGCGGATTCTGAAATTACAATGTTCATAGATCAGAAAAATCAAAAAACAAAAAAAAAAAAATAGCCGGACGGATTTTCAAATAATTCGCGGTCAAAATTCACATCTTTAGGTTTTTACGATTTTGCTTGAAAACCGCAAGTCCTTTCGAAATGGAACTAAAGAAAATGAACATTTTGGAAGAGCAATGCTCACAGACGAGAAAAATACAAAAACATAAAAAAATCGCTGGAGGGATTTTTAATAAAATCGCGGTCAAAGTTCTCTTTTTTTTGGTTTTTCAAGGTTTTCGAGATTTTGCTTCGAAACGGAAAGTCCTACCGAAATGGGACTGAAGAAAATGTTGTAAAGGATGGTACAACATTTTCTTTAGTCCCATTTCGATAAGACTTACCGCTTCCAAGCAAAATCATGAAAACCTTAGAAACCCTAAAAAATGTGAACTTTGACCGCAATTTTTTTTAAATCCCTCCAGCGATTTCTTTCTTGTTTTTGGATTTTTCTCGTCTATGAACATTGCTCTTTCAAAATCCCCAAAAACTTCCCACAACCCTAGGATTTGTAGTCGGAAACACACGCTCTGTGCCACTTTACCCATAACTTAGTAAAGAGTAATATAAGTAGTTATTTTTGTTTACATTACTTTGTAATGGGTTAAATAATGGCTAACGGATCCGAATTTTTGCTGGGCATATAGATGATAGCTGATATCTTGCGACTTCAAACAAGTTTTTAAGAGACTTCATTACGAATCTTCAGACATCATTAATCTTCAAACCATGTTTAATCTTGCAAAGAAATTTGGCATTGATATCTGAATTTATCAATGCAAAAATTTGAGTAGGCAGTTACAGTCGAACTTCTCTAGTTGTTATTGATGATGACGGCCCCCATGCAGTCCTCATAATGGATACTAACACCATGTGTTACTGTCCCACGGCGGCGGATTCTTCGATACCGGTTTCACCCGGAATACAGCGTTCCGGCCCGCGGCTGCCACCTCAGTGTAGACATGTTTGTATTTTAATCGATTTTTTCTGTTGTCTGCAATGTCTGTTCCGGATTATTTTGGTCGTGCCGGGACGGAGGAAAATCCAAAACCCATATGGATGTGCTCAGTTTGTCACATCCGCACCTAGCACACTCAAACTTCGGTGATATGCAATAGATGCAGGAGTGGGTGCATCTCTGGGGTTGCTCTGGACTCGTCCATGCGAGGGTCTACGACATGCGTGAACACAGTCGCAGCTGCGCACGCAGCAGATAACTCCAGTCTGGTAAAATCGAGGAAATATTAGATTTAATTAATCGGAAAAATATTTCAGCGGTGTAGCAAAGTAAGCTCAACAACAACTGCAGCTTACAGCGTTGTGATGGTCACAACGTACTGAGAAAGGATCGCACCAGAAGTGGAGGTAGGGGATTAGCATTCCTATTGTAACAGCCTGTTCAATACAGATCTATGTCGCTTGTGTCTGACTCTAATGACCCGCACATGGAATGTATGCAGTTAGTAGTCAGGCGTGGAACTTACGATAAAAAACTGTACTCCAGGTGGTATGCCCAAAATTAGTCCGCTTTTGGAATGTCATAACTATCTGGCCTCGGGGGACTTTAATGTTCATCGCTAGTTGTGGAATACAGTCCTCGGCAATGACAGAATGGGTATAATGTCGGCTGAGATTGATAGGTCTAGGTTTGGCACGTGATGAGATTCGACGTGACAAAGCCCAGAGTCAGATAGATGACACTGGAAGTTAACAGGCTGGTCGGTGAGCATAAGCGCAAAAATTGTCTAAACCATCTGAGAATTGTGGGCAACGGTTAAGTTACTCTCGAAACCTGGAAAGAAATAAGATAGGACCTCAGTCACGCTTGGCGGCGTTAAGCTCCGAATCTGAAGAGGTGCGCAAGTTTTTTTAATCGACATTTGGTCGAGCCCCCCTTAGTGGCAGGGCGTAGAGAATAGTACTACGTCGCATTAGATCTCTTCCTGTCGAGGAGGAGTGATGTTGCGAATGCGTCTGGAACGCTAAATCATCTTAAGCGTTGGTCCCTGATGGAATCTCCATAATAATGCTGATACAGCTGGGTATACCGGTAGTCGAGTAACTCGCGACAGCTCTCAACCTGTCACTATCATCACCGAAGTCTGGAAAATAGGCAGGGTGGTCCATGGTGCCAGCAAGGGTAAATCGTACAGACTGATTTGACTTTTGCCGCACGTAGCGAAGATTCTTAAGGCCTTACTATTCGCCAGCGTCAGAAATAGCTAACCGATCATCAGCATGGGTATACCACAACAACAGCGATAGAACAGTGATGGTGGCACTTGACTTATTAAAAGCCTTTGATACTGTCAAACACTCCATCCTGTATGAAGACATTGATCATACTATCCTCCGGCCAAGCTTGAAACGTTGGATAAGCAATTATATATGTGGACGCCAGTCATATGGGGCATTCTGGAACATGAAATCCAAGCCTCGTAAAGTGAAGCTGGGAGTTCCACAAGGTGGGGTGATATCTCCGCAACTGTTTTAACTCCACTTTTCCTATATTCCACCCTCTGCATACGGCATCGAGATCGTTATGCATGTGTATGATTGTATGATATACCTTCTCTGATGTCATTGAATTCCTATTTGCTCAATTTTTCCACCTTTTTCTGTGCGAGGGATAGGCAAATAACCGCAACTAAATATACAGGCACTCTGTTGACCACATGGACTGCAGAGGTGAGTTAAATGTCATAGTCAATGGTAGCAAAATTCCGACCATCAACTACCCCAAGATTATAGAGGTCACATTCAACAATATGTTCACGCAGATCGCTTATGCTTATCCTTATGGAACAATGTCCTCAAGTTCCTAGTCGGTAGCACTTGAGGTGCATACAAAGAAACCGGGTTGACCGCAAAAACGCGATAAGTCGGTTGGTCGTAGGCTATGCGGGGCCATTTTGGTTGGCGAAAATGAGTGCAGTGGAAAAGTCGTAGTAGTGGTAGTGGAAAAGTATTCGAACTTGTCAGAACGCTGTCTTGGGAACTCCAAAACAGTGCCTCCTCATGTCATCAGTGGACCATTTGCATGGGGAGTCGTATGATTCTTCCAATACGGAAACACAATAACATGCTCTCGTTGCGGTACGTGCCCAGATGTTATCGTGGGCTTCATCTCAATCTTCGTATGGTGGATAGTACCCTCAACCCTAGCACGTCAGAAGGGATCTTCATGATCTAGAGAGAGAGTTCGGTCCACATTTTGATATAGCCCACATAGAACGGTACCTCCGATTCCGGTATTTTGAAGCTTGAGCCTCAAATTCCACCGAAAAGGTTGAATTGTGGTACATATTCTTTGTTGGGGGTATAAAACTTTCCAACCGAAATTTGTCGGTATAGGTCCACACCTTCAGATAGCCCCCATAGAACGATACCTTCCGATTTTCGGTATTTTGAAGATTGTGGCCTCATTATCGCAACAAAATGGTTGGTATTTAGTCTAGTTGGGCATATATTGGTATTTAGTCTAGTTGGGCATATAGAACGTTGCACCAGAAAATTGTGTGTATAGGCCCACGTCTTCATATAGCCCCCATAGAACGGTACCTCCCGATCTTCGATATTTTCAAGGTTGTGGCATCAATATTCCATCGAATGGGCTGAAATTTCGTATATAGTCGTTATTGGGGTATAAAATATCACACCTAAAATTTATCGGTATAGATCCATGCCTTCATATACCCCCATAGAACGGTGCCTCCCGATTTTCGGTATTCTGAAGGTTGTGGCCTCAATATCCCATCGAAATGCCTGAAATGTAGTATCTAGTCTTCGCTGTATCAAGTATCTAGTCTTCGATTAAAAGCAAAATTCTTCAACATCAGCTTTATTTGCGCTCATGCTCCCACTGAAGACAAGGACGAACAGACCAAAGATATACATATTTTACGAGCGCTTAGAAGAAACTTATGACCGTTGTCTTGCCCATGTCATTAAATTTATACTAGGCGATTTTAATGCCAAAATTGTAAAGGAGAATATCTTTGGCCCAACAGTCGGGAAATTCAGTCTCCACAATGAAACATCTGACTATGGTATGAGGCTAATAGACTTTGCAGCTGCAAGATACATGGCAGTTAGCAGTACCAGATTTAAGCATCTCGATATTCATAAGGCGGCTGGGTGTCGCGAGATCAAAGAACAAGAAATCAAATTGATCACGTTGTAAAAGATGGAGGACATGCATAAAGCGTGTTGGATGCACGATCGTTCCGAGGTGCAAACATAGATTCGGACCACTACCTTGTTGCAGCAAAGGTACCTACCCGACTAAACGTAGCAAACAAAGTGCGAACAGGCGCAACACGGAAGTTGGACATCGGTAAGCTGCAATCACAACAGATAGCCACAGCATATTCCACTCAACTGGCCCAACTGCTTAATCAGAGCACTCCTCCTGATAACATATCAGGATAATGGCAACACATTGCCCACACCATGCAAACAGCCGCAAAATCAGTTTTTGGATACCAGAGACCTCCACCAAGGAATCCATGGTATGACCAGGAGTATGGTGCTGCTACCGAAGAGAAAAATGCGGCATATAGGGCTACTCTACAATCAGTAGCAACGCGTAGGGCGGGATTGGAAGAAAGGGAGAGAGGAGAAACGTCTTTTCCGCAGGAAAAAGAGAGAAATGAAAAAGCGGTAGTGTGAACAAATCGAGATGTACAGGAGACAGAATGAAGTCCGAAAATTCTACCAAAGAGTTAAACATCAAACTGATGTCTTTGGAACTGGCACATCCTCCTGTAGAGACCAGCAAGGTAATCTGGTAACTGATACAGATAGTGTGCTAAGCATATGGAAAGAGCATTTTTCCAAACAGTTGGTATCCATTAGTAGCGAAGTCGACGAAGATACCTCAGATCCAATCCCAGAAGATGGTATTGAATGTATACCAGCCGGCCAAGATGAGGTAAAGACAGCAATAAATCCGCTGAAGAATAATAAGGCAGCAGGAGCTGATGGCCTACCAGCCGAGCTGTTTAAAACCGGATGCGACACTCTGATAAGGTGTATGCATCAGCTAGTTAGCTCCAACTAGCAGGAAGAACGCGTACCCGACGATTGAAACCTGAGCATCCTGTGTCCCGTCCATAAGAAAGGAGATAAGACTTTATGCTCCAACTATAGGGTCATAAGCCTTCTCCCTATTGCCTACAAGATAGTGTCAGGGATATTGTGTGAGCGTCTAAACTCCATGGTCAACGAAATAATTGGACCATACCAAAGCGGCTTTAGACCTGGCAAGTCCACCATTGACCAGATATTTACCCTGCGGCAAATCCTGGAGAAGACCCAAGAGATGCTGATCGACATCTACCACTCTTTGTCGATTATAAATCAGACTTGGACAGCCCGATATGTTCAAAGGTAGTCCAAGCAATGTCAGAATTTGGTATCCCCGCAAAGCTCATTCGGCTTTGTAGAATGACATTAACTGATACTCGGCCCTCCGTTAAAAAAGGAAAGAACCTCTCCGAAGAGTTTAGTACCAAAAGAGGTTTCAGACAAGGAGACGGCCTCTCGTGTTACTTATTCAACATTCTGCTGGAAAAGGTTTGAGGTAGTAAAAAAATTTGTCTACGGCGGCACCGCCGTAAATACAGCTAACAACATCAGTTGTGAAATAAAAGGAAGAATTATATTGGCCAGCAGATGCTACTTTGGCTTAAGTAAGCAGTTTAAGAACATCTCGTCAAATAAAAATAACGCTTTACAAAACACTGATACTACCCATGCTGAGGTATGGTTCCGAAGCCTGGGTACTTGCGCAAGCAGACAAGGCAGTGCTGGTGTGTTTGAGAGAAAAATTCTCCGAAAGATCTATGGACCAATCTGCGCTGACGGTGAATATCAACGTCGTATGAACCACGAGCTGTATCTGCTATACAACGACATCTGTATAGAGAAACGTATCGAGATGCAACGATTGCGTTGGCTAGGCCATATCATAAGAATGAGCGATGATGAACCCGCCAAAAAGGCGTGGCGGTGCACGCAGAATTTGCCGGCCTAAGCATAGATGGAGCAAACAAGTGGATGAAGAAATGAAAAGACACGGTATTCAGAAAGCGAAGCAACAAACAGAGAGAATTGGAGATTTTTTCTTAGTTCGGCTTATGAAACAAATGTTCTATAATGGGCCAGCTAAGTAAGTAAAAGCTAAGAACAATTGAGGTGGAATTTGTTTTCAATTTCAACACACTTCATACTTTTACTTAGCTCTTTCCTGGCTTTAAACACACGAACTTCTGCTTTGTAGCTGAACACACTATGTCACGCGTACGAACATTAAGGGTTGTTTAAACACTTACATATGCTTACATGTGCACCACGAACTGTTCTTTGTGGTGTTAACAAAAAGTACCCGGCAGACGGTGAGCGGTGAACACACAACCCTAGGATTTATAACATAACATAGTAAAGAGTAACATAAATAGTTATTTTTGTTTAAATTACTTTGTAATGGGTTACATAATGTCTAACGGATCAGATTTTTTGCTGGGCATATAGATGATAGCTGACATCTTGAGAATTCAAACAAGTTTTTAAGAGACTTCATTACGAATCTTCAGACATCATTAACATCCATGCTTAATCTTGCAAAGAAATTTGATATTGATATCTGAATTTCTCAATGCAAAAGATTGAGTAGGCAGTTACAGTCGAATTTCTCACCATGTGTTACTGTCCCACGGCGGCAGATTCTTCGATACCGGTTTCACCCGGAACCACACTACATACAGCGTTCCGGCCAGTGGCTGCCACCTCAGTGTAGACATGTTTGTATATGAAACGATTTTATGTGTTGTGGGACCAGCATATCCTGAAATATCTGTTCCAGATTATTTTAGTCGTTCCGGGACGGAGGAAAATCCAAAAGCCATACGGATGTGCTCAGTCACATCCGCACCAAGCACACTCAAAGTTCGGTGGGATGCTATAGATGGCAGTAGTGGGTGCATCTCAGGGGTTGCTCTGGACTCGGCCATGCGAGGGTCTACGACATGCGTGAAGACAGTCGCAGCTGCACATGCAGCACATAACACCAGGTTGGGTAAAATCGAGGATATAGTAGATTTAATGAATCTGAAGAATATCTCGGCGGTGCAGCAAACCAAGCTCAACGACAACGACCAAGCGGTGCCATTTTGGTCTGCGAAAATGAGTGCAACGGAAAAGTAGTAGTAGTTGAAAAAGTGTTCGAACCTGTCAGAACGCTGTCCTGGGAACTCCAAAACAGTGCCTCCTCATGTCATCAGTGGACCATTTGCATGGGGAGTCGTATGATTCTTCCAATACGGAAACACAATAACATGCTCTCGTTGCGGTACGTGCCCAGATGTTATCGTGGGCTTCATCTCAATCATCGTATGGTGGATAGTACCCTCAACCCTAGCACGTCAGAAGGGATCTTCATGATCTAGAGAGAGAGTTCGGTCCACATTTTGATATAGCCCACATAGAACGGTACCTCCGATTCCGGTATTTTGAAGCTTGATCCTCAAATTCCACCGAAAAGGTTGAATTGTGGTACCTATTCTTTGTTAGGGGTATAAAACTTTCGTCCCGAAATTTGTCGGTATAGGTCCACATCTTCAGATAGCCCCCATAGAACGATACCTCGTGATTTTCGGTATTTTGAAGGTTGTAGCCTCAATATCCAATCGAAATGGCTGGAACTTGGTATTAAGTTTTCTTCGGTGTTATAAAACATTGCATGTGAAACTTGTCGATATAGGATCACATCTTCAAATAGCTCCCATAGAACGGTACCTCCCGATTTTCGGGCTGAAACTTGGTATTACATTTTCGTCGGTGTTATAAAACATTCTCGGTACAGGTCCATGCCTTCATATAGCTCCGATAGAACGGTACCTCCCGATTTTCGGCCTTTTGATGATTGTGGCCTCATTATCACACCGAAATGGCTGAATTTTGGTATTTAGTGTACGTTGGGCGTATAGACCCACGTCTTCGGTATAGGTCAAAGTCTTTATATAGTTCTTAAAGAAGGGTACCTCCCGATTTTCGGTATTTTTAATCTTGTGGTCTCAATATCATACCGAAAAGGTTGAAATTTGGTATTTTGTTTTCGTTGGGGGTATAAAATATCCCGCCTGAAATGTTTCGGTATAGGTTCACGCCTTCATATAGTTCCCACAGAACGGTACCTTCCTATTTTCGGTATTTTGAAAGTTGTGGAATTAATATTCCACCGAAATGGCTGGAATTTGCTATTTAGTATTCGGTGGGGGTATAAAACTTTCCAGCTAAATAGAACGGAACCTCCAGATTTTCGATATTTTGAAAATTGTAGTCACATGATTCAAATGGAATAAATTAAATTACGTATTTAGTCTTCGCTAAAGGTACAAAATATTATTATGGACACAAAATACCCGTTGCAAAAAATGGATTTCTTATTTGGAATTTTGTGTTCCCAAAAAATGTATAACTTACTGCAACGAATAAGAACGAAGGTTTTATAGGTTTCATAGACGAAAGGAAACTAATTGATCCTTTTTACTTCATTACAGTTCGTTAAAATTTTAAAACTAAGATTAAGCTGATATACTTTACAATAATAAAGTAACACACATATCAACAATATACCAAAGTGAGTGAAAAAATAAGTCTATATGTTAACTAATTGTTCAACAAAATTTCAACAGGAGACACATTTCCTTTAAATTTTACAAATAAAAACAATTTTCTCACATGTTAACAAAATTAATCCTTGTCTCGTCAACAAGTTACACTTTTTAAATCAATTTTCTGATTTTTTAAACAATTCTAGTTTACAGATTTTTCTCACTGTTTGCGTGTTTTTTTTTTTCTTCTATTAATTAAGATGAAGTTGTTGTGTTTTCACAACAAAATGTGTTCCAAATTTTGTATATGTATGTATTTATGTATGTACCACCACTACATTTGAGTTTCTTTTGCACTTTCGTACATACATACATATGAATACATTGTGCATATGTATGTGTGTTAGCCTATTTAATAAGGTAAAAGTGACAGTTGCTTATGGCGTTATTTGTTGTTATTCCAAATGTGGTGTTTCTTGGTTTGTTTCGTTTGTTAATTCGCTTTACATGTTTTTTCTTTTATTTTCTTATTTTTCTTTCTTTCGTTCATTTGAGATGAGATGAAAAAACATCATAAAATTGTTTCTTTAACTTTGTAACAGATTCTGTGACATAAAATGAGAGAGATTATTTCTCTCACACACACTCTCGCTCTTGTAATATATCACAACGAGTAATCGTTATTATTTACTCGTTACCTGGTTAATAGATTCTCAACTCGTTGTATTGTAATTCTTCTCTTTATCTCATTCTCTCGCTCGCTCGCTTGCAGCACACAAATACAAAACCACAAATACGCAAAGTTTTATTGTTGTTTTGAACTCTCTCTTCCTCCCTTCATTTTCGTTTAAGTTTGTGTTTATATTTCATTTTGGTATTAGAAATGAAAAAAGTTGTGAAATATTTGTCTTGCATTTGCCTTAAACCATGAAAATGGAAAGACTTATACATTTTCCAGCAGCACAGCTTTTAAATGTTTTTTTTTTCCACAATTTTTTTTTTTTTTTGAAAAACGCATGAATAAATTCTGAAAAATATTGATATCAGTTTCTGGAATGTTAACAACAACATTCATTATTGGGAGCAACTTTATTCAGGAGTTGAGTTTTCTTGTAAAAAAATTAGTATTTTAGTTAGGGACAAGAAATTTCACTTTTCCTGGGATCTATTTAATATACAATCCTCTTATGAACTGCAGTCATTACACCATAATATGGAGGGTATATTTAAATTTTTTCATTCCGTTTGTAAGACATCGAAATATTCATCAGGGTAAAATTCTAAGTCGATATAATCATGTCAGTCTGATGAAATCAAGCTACAGCTCGCAATTTTTAACATAGAGCTTTGAAATTTGGTAAAAAAGTTTCTATTACTCCTAGGATGTTTGGTATTGCAAATGGTCTATATCGGTCCACGTTTTGACATAGCTCCCATAGAACGGTACCATCCGATTTTCGGTATTTTGAAGGTTTTAGCCTCATTATCACACCGAAATGGCTGAAATTTAGTACTTAGTCTTAGTAAAAAACTTTTTCCCAGAAAATTGTCGGAATATGTCCACGCCGTCATATAGCCCCCATAGATCGGTACATCAGGGTATAAAACTTTTCCCCAGATGTTCGGTATTTTGAAGGTTTTGGTCTCAATATTCCACCGAAATGGCTCAAATTTGGTATTTAGTTTTCGTTGTGGGTATAAAACTTTCCTCCAACAAATTTGTTGGTACAGGTCCACTCCTTAATATAGCCCCCATAGAACGGTACCACCCGATTTTCGGTATTTTGAAGGTTTAAGCCTCATTATCACACCGAAATGACTGAAATTGGTACTTAGTCTTCGTTGGGGGTATTAAATTTTCCCACAGAAATTTGTTGGTATAGGTCCACGCCTTCATATAGCTCCCACAGAACGGCACCTCCTATTGTTTTGTATTTTGAAGGTGGAGGTCACAATAATCCACCGAAATGGATGAAATTTGTTATTTGATCTTCATTTTTGGTATTAAACGTTACATACGAAATTTGTAGGTATGGGTCCAAGCCTTCATATAGTCCCCATGGAATGGTACCTCCTGAATTTCGGTATTTTTTACCGGTAGCCACATTGTTTTACAGAACTTGCTGAAATTTGGTATTTAGTCTTCTTCAAAAATGAAAGGAAATTAATTGTTCCATTTTACATCAATACAAACCGTGGTGGTGGGTATAACAACTTCGGTCTGGCCGAACTTAACGCCGCTCTTACTTGTTTTTTTTTTTTTTTTTTTTTTTTTTGAAAATGAAAAGATTACTGGAGCTAAGCTTCACTGTGATAAGCAGATATAAGAGTTGTAGATCCCATTCCTTTATTAGTCTTTCGAGCCGCATCATTAACCACTGGCGGACTAAATTTAGAAAATGTCACCGAAAATAATATAAGTTGCATATATTTTCCATAACATTATTTCAATGTACGTTAATTTATCTATAGATATTGCTTATACGATTTTCCGAATGCTTCTCACAGTGTAGTATTTCTTGCAAACGCACATAAAGTTTCAGGGAGGACGACATCTTTAGCAATTTCGCTTACGCCATGTTTAAAGTCAGTTCAAGGATCAGTTTTGTGGGCAAGTCCATGCTTTCTGACATAATGGTCTAACAGTACTAGGCGATCAAATGAATAGCACCTGAACAACGATAACTATTGAAAAGAGGGACTGACATTGGTCCAGCCTTGTTACATCGATGATGGACTCAACAGCAATATTTTTTATTGAATTAGGTTTAAGTTAATCCCGTGTGGCCATTGTTTTATTCCGCCATTCTACAATGATTTATTGACGTTATTCACTAATTCAGGCAAGACTTTACTTCTTTACTGAATAGTCAAAGTAAACAGTGTAAATTAAGACTAAGCGATAATTTCAGGATTGCTGTTAACTACATACAGTAGTTGTTGTTGCAAAACTGATACAAAAAAAAAAAAATAATTATACCCTTAACATTTACCCTAACGAGTGTATATGCACTTTCATACGGGAAAACTGTGCCTCATTGAAATAATGGTTTTAGACCCTAAGTATTTTTGAACGTAATCAGTTTCAGACAATTTTAAGTTGATTTAGCCATGTCCGTACGTCTGTCTGTCTGGCTGGCTGGAGCGCACAATAACACTCGAGCGAATCAACCGATTCCTTCCAAAATTTAGCTTTCGCAATATTTTATCCAAACTTAGTTGAAGTTCGAAGATGGGTTATATCGCTTCACTCTCTCCGGTACCTCCCCCACAAAAGTTCGAAAATGTTCGGAAAATGTGTGCGCACCCATACTTTGCACATCGTGAAATTTCTACCAGACTTAGATAAGGTTCCAATATGGACTCGATTGGTCCACTCCTTCAGGTACCTCCCACACAAAATTTCGGATAAGTTCAGATTAAGGCCTGCTCTTGAATCGCTTTGATTTTTGTTGCAATAACTTGTATTCACTGCCTCCCATACGACGGTACAAGTTTTATCAGGGGCAAGTCCACACTTCCTGAGAAAATAGCCTAAAAGGTGCGAAAAGCCCCTATGACACAATTTCTAGTGGTTGGAGCGCAAGATAACTCTCGAACGGATCTGCCGACTCGATCCAAAATTTGACCTTCATAATATTTTGTCCAAACTTAGTTTAAGTTGGAAGATAAGCCATATCGGTTCACTCCTTCAGGTACGTCCCCACGAAGTTCAAAAATGTTCGGAAAAATTGTGCGCACGATAACTCTTGAAGGGACGGACCGATTTGGTCCATACTTTACGCATCCTAATATATCTATCAGATATAGATCAGATTTGAATATGGACTATATTTGCCCATTCCTTCGGGTACCTCCCACACAAAATTTCGGATAAGTTCACTTTAAGACCTGCTCTTGACTAACATTGATTTCTGTTGAAGCAACGTGCAATCGCTGTCTCAAATTGAGACTCTCAATTACAACGGTAAAATTTTTTTTCAACTCCATACTTCTTGGGAAAACATTCCGAAAGTTGTAAAAACCCCCATATGGCACCATACGTAGTAGCTGAAGAGCACAATAACCGATTTGGACCAAAATTTGGCCTTCGTCATAGTTTGTCCAAACTTAGTTTAACTTCTAAAATGGCCCATATTGGCAAAGCCGACTGATACCTATTTACTTGTTAATATATAGGAAGATATAAAAAACATAAAACACTCAGATTTTGGTGAAAAATAGTAAAAAAAAACTCAAAAGTTTAACATCATATAGCTGATAGTGTTATCTGTCTAACAAAAACAGAATTATGAAAATTATTTTTTCAGAAGCCAGCCAGGCCATACTTCCTGAGAAAATAGCTAGAATGTTGTAAAACATCCCAATGGCACCATGTTTAATGTCTGGAGCGCACAATAACTCTCGAACTTATCAAGAGATTTGGTCTAAAATTTGATCTTCGTAAGATTTTAATATTAAGTTAAACAAAGTTTAAGTTCGAAGATGGACAATATCGGTTCACACCTTTGAAATTCCATTTGAAAAAAATTAAAAAATTATTTTGCGAGAAAATCTACAATTTTTGGTTCCAAATCTTTGGTTCCAAATCTGTTCGCGTTCACCAAATTGGACGATGCGCGCAAAAGTTATAGCGGTTTTTACTCTCATATAATGAAAAAAAATATTTAAAAATATCTTATTTGTTGTTATGAGAAAATGTATGCATAAATCGTTAACAGCATTCCATATCTATTCTTTTAAATAGTTATTAAATTTATTATTATTTTTGCGGATCCCTCAAAAAATAAATTTAAAAAATTTATGCGGAATCTAGACAATGCGCAGAAAAATATGATACCAAATAGGGATTGGGTACATAAATTGCATATTACAGCAACAACAAAAGAGAAAAACTTATTGTTAGACAAAAATGTTGCAAATATATTTTTTGGTTTGATTCGAAAAATTAGTAAAAAAATATTTGGGAGTTCTCCAACTATTTCGTTAAAATTCCATAAAATAAATAATGTGTACTGCTAAAACTTCATCAAGAAATATGGGTTACCATCGTGAAAGTTTATTTGCTTACTGTGATAACTTATAAGGATAGGAATTTAAGAGTAATATTGAAATTACAATCACCCAAAAAATATGAAAATTAAAAAGGCTGTAATTCGCGAATTAGTTAAAATCAGTTGACGCGCATCCGTTTTTGGATACAGCGAATCAGTCTCGTTCAATAATAATGCATATTTCGATGTTTCACGCAGCGGCCATTGTGTGCCGTCAGTTGCATCTCACAATGCCAAAAAACTTAAAATAAGTAAAAGTCGTGCAATGTGCATACGATTTTAATGCGCATCCGGTTTCATTAGCGCCTATCAAAAATACGTCAATATACACATAGTTCAAATAGATTCTTCAAGAACCGCGGATGTGCCTTCACATTCAATTTTTGGTAAAAAAAAAACCATATAACTCGCGAATCTCTGTAATTTATGATACGTGTTTTCGCAAATATTATAATCGCGTATAAAGGATTCCATTTACGTAAAAAAATTTAAAGAAAAATCGCGGTTTAGTACGCGGATTTGTCAAAATAAATTTTTGCTAATTTTCCTATTTTCAGGGTATCTATATCCGCGGTTTTAGTGGATTAATTCGATCGCGGATGGGCGCATTAGATCCGTCGCGTAAAAAAAATAAATTCACGCGGGGTACAAAGGAAATTGAATGGCACTTGTAAATTTTAAACGCAAAAAATAGGTTTTTAAAAAAACTTCACGCATTAAAAATTGGCCTTAAGACTCCAATTACTAGGTTGCTGAAAGGAGCACACTCATGAGATATGCATTAAACGACATAAAATCACGAGTTCAATAACCCTATTTTAAATATTATGTTGTTGCGCGTCCGAATTATTAAAAAAAATCAAAAAAAAAACCCGAAATTCCGGCTTCAAAATGTCAGCATCAATTTTAGGTGGATATATCGAAAAATGATACACTTATCATATTGCCCATGAAGTAATTTTTGAGACTTTCTTTGGGCATAAGTCTATAAAATGTAAGGTTAAGTCAGATATCGGAAGGGAGCATAAAAAACTTGTTGGCTTCAACCCATTTTGACCTATTTTTCTACATTGATGCCAACACAGCTTCCACATAAATTAATTTTAATGGTCGACCTTATGGGATTCCTCCTAAAACACTTGATTTTAAAGAATTTCAATCATACTATATAGAATATGTTAACAGTTCAAGAATTCTGAATGGGTGAAACTCGGATTCGTCGATTGTAAAACATTTTTGGTTTTTGTCATATATTTGTCGACAAGTTCATACGTCCAAAAAGGGCCACAAAATATGGTAAGTCTCTCATATATAAATATTGGGGAAAAGGATTTCGGTTGCGTAGCCGGTATTCGATTCGTTATTGCCAATAGATGAACAATTCAATTCATAACTTTTCCTTTCAAAAAATATACATCGTTGTTATCAGCACCAACTGAACTAGGTTCGGAAAAATCGAAACAATCCTCAAACATCCAAAAGAACTTCAATAAGTATTTCTCGAATAATTCTTAAAGTGTATTTGATCGAAAATTGTTGAACTTTTGTGAGAATATTAAAAATTGAAGGATATATACAATGTCGGTGCCACCGTGGTGCAATGCAGATTCGATTCCCCGTCTAGGCACCATCACTTTTTAAACGGTTGCAAACTACCCCTCAGTAATGTTGGTGACATTTCCTGAGTATTTCAGCCATGTAAAATTTCTCTAAAAGTGGTGTCTTAGGACACACTATTCGGACTCGGCGATAAACTGTAGGTCCCATATCAATGAGCTAATATGAATCGGGGTGCACTCATTGATATGAGATAAGTCTCCCTTGTCCAGCCTGGTATGTTTGTGGAACATTATTATTATTATATGTATGTTACAATGTACGAAGTTTGAAACAAATCGGTTAAATATTTGAAAATTATCGGACAGATAAAGAGACAGACTATGGCTATATCTACTAGACTAAAGAATAGACAAAAGTCAGTCGGGTTGTGCAAACGAAAAAAAAATCATTTTTATGTAATTCTTTCTTTCATCTGAAAGAGCACATCTTATGCAAAAAATATTGCATAGTTTTGTGGTAACCAGCGGTATAAGCGTTTTGCGGTGCCAACGATAGCTTGAAAATGAATGGGCCGATCTTCGTATATTTTTGTGGGCGTTTTAAGAACCTAATTATCATGTCTTTAAGCGAAACAGAATCTAAAAAAATCTTTTAAAAAATGAACTGTCAAATCCAAAATTTCGATTTTAACAAAAACAAGTAAAAAAACGTTAATTCGGCCGGGCCGAACTTTTTATACCCTCCAGCATAACACAGTTTCAATTAAAATGGAATAATTAGTTTCCTTTCACAATTTTAAGAGGAAACATTTTTCGATCGCGGATACCTCAAATTCCTAAATTAATCTAATTAAACTAATCTAATCCCAAAATTGTGTTCAGCCAGGTGAAAGTTAGTGCCTATGGGGCTATATCAAAGTGTCCACCTATTTTTACAATTTTTGGTGGAAAACTGCAGGGAACCACCTCAAAAGTCAATTTACAGGTAGTTCCGTCAGTAGCTAAGACCCTCAAAATACCGAAAATTCGGTTAAAAATTATAGGTAAATACCGAAACTCGGGGGGTACCGTTATATGGAGCCTATACCAATACGTGAACCTATGTCAAATGTCAGATTGTTATGGGGCTACACTATAACATACTGAAAATCGGGAGGTGGCGTTATATGGGTTCTATACCAAAACATGGACCTACAGCTAGTTCAGTTAAAAATTGTAGCTAAAATCCTCAGAATACCGAAAACCGGGAGGTACCGTTATATGGGGGCTACACCATAACATGGGCCTACGTTGACGGTTTTTGTTGGAGATATTTTGTGACCACTGAGAACCTCAAATGTAAAATTACAGATAGTTCGGTTACAAATTATAGCTAAAATTCTGAAAATACCTAAACTCAGGAGAAACCGTTATATGGGGGGCTAAACCAAAACGTGAAACTATGTTGAAAATTTTTGGAGGAGATATTTTGTCACCACTGGGAACCTCAACTGTCAAATTACTGGTAGTTTGGTTAAAAATTGTAACTAAAATCCAAAATACCGAAAATCGGGAGGTACCTTCATATGGGGACTATACCAAAACATGGACCTATGTTGACGATTTTTGGTGGAGATGTTTTGTGACCACTGTGAGCCCTAAATATTAAATTACAGCTAGTTTGGTCAACAAATGTAGCTAAAATACCGAAGTTTGGTAGCCACCGAGAACCTTAAATACCAAATTACAGATAGTTTGGTTAAAAACGTTAGCTAAAATCCTTACAACACTGAAAATCGGGAGGTACCGTGCCATGGGGGCTATACCAAAACATGACCTATGTTCACGATTTTTGGAGGAAAAGCTTTGTGACCACTGATAACCTCAAATGTCAAATTATAGCTAGTTCGGTTAAAAATGTTAGCTAAAATCCTCCAAATATCGAAAATCGCGAGGTACCGGTATATGGGGGCTATACCAAAACATGGACCTGTGTTCACAATTTTTGGAGGGTATATTTTGTGACCACTGAGAACCTCGAATGTCAAATAACAGCTAATTCGGTTAAAAATTGTAGCTAAAATCCTCACAATACCGAAAATCGGGAGGTACTGTTATATGGGGACTACACCAAAACATGGACCTATGTTGACAATTTTTGGATGAGATATTTTGTCACCACTGGGAACATCAACCGTCAAATTACCGGTAGTTCGATTAAAAATTGTAGCTAAAATCCAAAATACGGAAAATCGGCAGGTACCTTCATATGAGGACTATACCAAAACATGGACGATTTTTGGTGGAGATATTTTGTGACTACTGTGAACCTTAAATATTAAATTACAGCTAGTTTGGCCAAAAATGTAGCTAAAATACCGAAAATCGGGAAGTACCATTATTTGAAATATTTAGTAAAGTAGTTTTTTGACCACTAGGAACCCCAAACGTCAAGTTACAGGTAGCTTGGTCAAAATATATAGCTATAATCTCCAAAATACCAAAAATCGGGAGGTACCGTTATATGGGGACTATACCAAAACGTGGACCGATATAGCCCATCTTCGACGTGGACCTGGCAAAACTACAGCGCTCTAGCTCAATTATTGTGGACGCTAGAGTAATTACAACCGACGGACACGGCTATATCGACTCTGAATTTTATCCTTTATAGGGTCGAACATGTATATTTCAATGCGTTACAAACAAAAAACAAACTTAATATACCCTCCATACTATGGGGGAGGGTATAAAATACATCATTTTGCCCAAAAATCGCTAAAAAAAATAAAAAAAAAAAAATATCTGTCTCCCTTAAATACAACATTTTTACGTATCTAACAACCTCGCCAAATTTTTTGAAAAGTGGTCCATTCGTTTTCGGCACCGACTTCAAAAATGCAATTTCGAAAAAAAGAATTTTAATTTGCGCCTCTACACACAAAACACAACGGGTTCTTCACTTTCAACGGTCATATCTCAGCCAATTTTCTGCGGCAGTGTCCTACTACCTGCACTTTAAAATAAGCCAATATTTTTTTCGATTTTTTGCAATTGATAAGTAAAAGTAACCCCTTAAATATGTCACAAACAACAAATTCAGTTCCCAAAAGTATGCTTCATAAAATGTTTACTATTATCTTTAAAATAACTGGTCCTTCATCAATACAATTGCGTTCCTTTTCCAACCGGTGGGTGGAGTGTTGCAATTGTGTGCCACAGATTATATTTAATTATACCCTACACCACTATGTGGGGAGGGTATTATAAGTTGGTTTTGGCCAAAAAGTTTGTAACGCATCGAAATAATGGTCGTAGACCCATACTTATATATACCAAAATGAATGTCTCGACGAGCTGAGTCGATCTGGCTATGTGTGTCCGTCCGTCAGTCCGTCCGTCCGTCCGTCTGTCCGTCTGTCCATCTAAACCTCGCAATTTTGATCGGATCGTCACCAAATTTTTGGTGTTGATGAGGGTCCCGGAGGGGAAGAAGCCTATTGATTTTGGTGATCGTCGTATAATATTTAGGGGTCGGAAAGGGCAAAAAACTTAGGTGGATAAAAAGACAACGTTTTTTTCCAAAGCGAATATCTCAGCTTCTATATGGGATATACCAAAAGCAAACCCTGACAATTAAAGTAGAAAATATCACCTTTCTAATGATGTAAAGTTGGTGCTCGTAGATGATCAAACAACGAAGATATCACAATAGTAGCAAATAAACCCCCAATTTTAATTTTTGCGATTTTAATTATATTGGCGAATATCACAGCGTTGGTTGCAAATTTTCCAAAAGCAAAGGCTGACTATGAAAGTAGAAGATCCCGTCTTTACAATGATGCAAACTAGGTCGGCGTAGGTAACCAAATAACGGAGATATCGCAATAGTCGGTAATACATCCCATTTTTCTATTTTTTTGAAAATCACGCTACAGGTCGCAGTTTTGATCGGATCGTCTCGAAAATTTGAGGTTTAATGGGGGTCTCACAGATGAAGAAGCCTATTGATTTTGGTGATGGTCCGATAATATTTAGGGGTCGGAATGGGCAAACACTTATTTGGAGAAAAGTCAACATCTTATTTCAAAGCCAATATCTCTGTTTCTTTAAGAGGTATATCAAAAGCAAAACATGGCCAGGAAAGTACAAAAAATCACCTTTACAACGATGTAAAGTAGGTTGTCGTAGGTGGTCAAATAGCAGAGATATGGCAATAGTGCATCCCATTTTCCGATTTTATTGTAATCACGCTACAGGTCGCAATTTTGATCGGATCGTCACGAAATTTTGGGGGTTAATGGGGGTCCCAAAGGGAAAGAAGCCTATTGATTTTGATGATGGTCGGACAATATACAGGGGTCGGAATGGGCAAACACTTATTTAGAGAAAGGTCAACGTTTTATTTCAAAGCCAATATATCTGTTTCTTTAAGAGGTATATAAAAAGCAAAACATGGCAAGGAAAGCAGAAAATATCACCTTTCTAGCGATGTAAATTACTTTGTCGTAAGTTGTCAAATAGCAGAGATATGACAATAGTCGATAATGCATCCCATTTTCCGATTATTTTGTAATCACGCCACAGGTTGCAATTTTGATCGGATCGCCACGAAATTTTAGGGGTTAATTGGGGTCTCACAGAGGAAGAAGCCTACTGATTTTAATGATGGTCGGATAATATTTAGGGGTCGGAATGGGCAAAAACTCATTTGGAGACAAATTCAAAGTTTTATTCTTTGTTAATATATTGGCTTTTAGTAGGGGTATTCCAACGGCAAAACCTGTCAATTGAAGAAGAAAATATTACCTTTACATTGGCGTAAAGCAGGTTGGCGAAGGTGGTCAAACAAGGGAGATACCACAATAGTCGTTAATTCATCCAATTCTTCCATTTTTTGCAATCAAGCTACAGGTCGTAATTTTGATCGGATGGTCAAGAAAGTTTGATTGCTTATGGGGGTCCCAGAGAGAAAGAGGCATATTATTTTTGGTGGTAGTCGGATTATATTCCCTAAAAGAAATGTTTACCAGTGAAAACCTTATGCACAGGGGTAGTGGTGTAGGGTATCACATGGTCGGCCCCGTCCCGACTATAGCCTTTGCTCACTTGTTTTTAATTTAAGTTTCACTTTATTTTTTTCCACCCCGTTTCACTTTCTCTTATTAGTTTCTGAGTATTTCTTGTGTAACGCCTTAATGTATGCACTATTTCTCAAACATTACATACATATCTTTCTTAAGTATAATTCCAACAGTGCAACACAAAATGTTGTTGTTATTTTTTTTCGTTAATTTTCAGGCTTAATATGTAACGAAGTTTGTTAATTGATCATTGAGAGCAGCGGATTCATAAGAAAACCTTTTTACTGAAGATTGACACATCATTTTTAAAATGGTATATCTTCTTTTTGCGACATCAAAGGCTTAAGGATTCATTCATAATTTCTGTTGTTGTTGTCTGTCTGTGTTTTTCGATTTGCGTCAATTTGCTGTCAAATGGTTGACGGTCTCCTCGTTGCTCTCATTTAATGGCAACAACACCACCTTTGTGTAGGTGGTTAAATGGGACCCAAAAGAATGAAAACAAAACACCAAGGAGTGAGATAAAGAGAAACAGTGAGAGCGAGCGATAGTGAGAGTATAACAACTTAAGATGTGACAAAAGAAATTCTTGTTTAAGAAAATCTAACGAAATTCGTAAAGACAACTGTTATTTTTTTCCATTTCAACGAAACCCTCAAATGTTACAAGAGATTTTACGTACAACACACACACATACAGACACACACGTATACACTTATGCATAAAATAATGTTTATGAATACACACACAAACACACAGCGACAAAGTCACATTTATAGCTTTAGTTAAGAGAAGATGCTTTTATGCATTTATATGTCTGTATGTTACAGTGACTGTGTGTGTATATTCCTATGAATGTATGTATGTATGTGTATATGGGAAAATTTATATTAAAGTATAATTTGTGGATATGTTTCTCCCGTTTTTTGTAAATATTTTTCACTTTTTTTTTTTGCTTTAAAAACTTTAAAGATTTCTTTGCGACATTGGTTTTTGTTGTAATTTTTATATAGTTGTTGTTGGTGGCTCCTTTCTTCCTTTTCACAGGAATATAGTGGCCAACAAAAAACACAAAACCACGCCTTAATTTTTAATGAAGTTTTTCACATTTTAGTTGTATGTTTTATTCAAAGCTTTCACAAGAATCTAGAAACACTTTTCTTTTTTCAAACATTAATTTTTTGCAATACTTTTTCGGAATTCCAAAACTTGGGATTTGTTTCGAATTTCTTTCACAAAACTAGATACACTTTTTCTTCACTGCACACACAAGACAAGTTGAAAAAAAAGAAATTGTTTTCCTTTCACCTTTCAACTCGCTGGATTTTTGCTAGGATATCGGTTGTTCGGTTCGCTTTTCGTGGCAAGTTTTCTTTATATTTTGGTCGTTTCGTTTTTTTTTTCTTTCAGAATTTAATAAAATATTTCTTTTTTTTTTCGTTACTTCAATAATGCTGCTGACAATGATATTTCAATGAATTCGAGATGTTACTGCTGATAGAATTGCTGCCGTGTCGCGCGTTAGATTTTGAGAAATTTTTATTAAAAATTATTTTGTAATTTATTTTCTTTGCTTTTATGATTTGATTTCTATTCTCTCCACACACAAAAAATGGGGAATATACAATTTTTTCTAGATGTTTTTTTGGTTTGTTATCCAAAGAAGTCGATTATCTTACAACACTGCACACAACCGTCGTCTATGAAATTCGTTAAATGTTTGCTGCTGCTCTTTCTGGCACACGATAATGGATGCTGTCTAGCTGGCTGGCAAGCTGGATGCTGCTTCTGGGTCCTGTCACTGTGTTTCGTTTCAACTCAGCTGTGCTTTCTGATAATGGTACACACAGACACATACTTTAACCTGAGAGAGCGAGTCTCTCTTTCACTCTCAGTGGCCGAGAGAGAGTGACTTTCCTTTTTGGCTTGGTAAGGGTAAGATGTTGTTTTAGTTTAACCATTCATTATTATACACATGTTGTTAGAAATCTCTCCTACACCACCATGAGGTAAAGGAAGATAATAGGTTTAGTTTAAGGCAAAAGTTTGTAACACCAAGTACTTCAAAAATATTCTTTAAAAAACCACGTTTTAAGGACCAATAGTCGCTCAAAAATATTCTTTAAAAAAACCACGTTTTAAGGACTAATAGTCGCTCAAAAATATTCTTTAAAAAATCCACGTTTTAAGGACTAAAAGTCGCTCAAAAAATATTCTTTAAAAAATCCACGTTTTAAGGACCAATAGTCGCTCAAAAATATTCATTAAAAAACCACGTTTTAAGGATCAATAGTCGCTCAAAAATATTCTTTAAAAAAGCCACGTTTTAAGCATCAATAGTCGCTCAAAAATATTCTTTAAAAAAAACACGTTTTAAGGATCAATAGTCGCTCAAAAATATTCTTTAAAAAAACCACGTTTTAAGGACCAATAGTCGCTCAAAAATATTCTTTAAAAAAACCACGTTTTAAGGACCAATAGTCGCTCAAAAATATTCTTTAAAAAAACCACGTTTTAAGGACCAATAGTCGCTCAAAAATATTCTTTAAAAAACCACGTTTTAAGGACCAATAGTCGCTCAAAAATATTCTTTAAAAAAACCACGTTTTAAGGACCAATAGTCGCTCAAAAATATTCTTTAAAAAAACCACGTTTTAAGGACCAATAGTCGCTCAAAAATATTCTTTAAAAAAACACGTTTTTAGAACCAATAGTCGCTCAAAAATATTCTTTAAAAAAACCACGTTTTAAGGACCAATAGTCGCTCAAAAATATTCTTTAAAAAACCACGTTTTAAGGACCAATAGTCGCTCAAAAATATTCTTTAAAAAAACCACGTTTTAAGGACCAATAGTCGCTCAAAAATATTCTTTAAAAAAACCACGTTTTAAGGACCAATAGTCGCTCAAAAATATTCTTTAAAAAACCACGTTTTAAGGACCAATAGTCGCTCAAAAATATTCTTTAAAAAACCAAGTTTTAGGGACCAATAGTCGCTCAAAAATATTCTTTAAAAAACCACGTTTTAAGCACCAATAGTCGCTCAAAAATATTCTTTTAAAAAGCCACGTTTTAAGGACCAATAGTCGCTCAAAAATATTCTTTAAAAAATCCACGTTTTAAGGACTAATAGTCGCTCAAAAATATTCTTTAAAAAATCCACGTTTTAAGGACCAATAGTCGCTCAAAAATATTCTTTAAAAAATCCACGTTTTAAGGACTAATTGTCCCACAAAAAATATTCTTTAAAAAATCCACGTTTAAAGGACTAATTGTCCCACAAAAAATATTCTTTAAAAAATCCACGTTTTAAGGACTAATTGTCCCACAAAAAATATTCTTTAAAAAATCCACATTTTAAGGACTAATTGTCCCACAAAAAATATTCTTTAAAAAAATCCACATTTTAAGGACCAATTGTCCCACAAAAAATATTCTTAAAAAAATCCACGTTTTAAGGACTAATTGTCCCGCAAAAAATATTCTTTAAAAAATTCACGTTTTAAGGACAAATAGTCCTTCAAAAAATATTCTTTAAAAAATCCACGTTTTAAGGACAAATAGTCCCGCAAAAAATATTCTTTAAAAAATCCACGTTTTAAGGACAAATAGTCCTTCAAAAAATATTCTTTAAAAAATCCACGTTTTAAGGACAAATAGTCCTTCAAAAAATATTCTTTAAAAAATCCACGTTTTAAAGACAAATAGTCCTTCAAAAAATATTCTTTAAAAAATCCACGTTTTAAGGACAAATAGTCCTTCAAAAAATATTCTTTAAAAAATCCACGTTTTAAAGACCAATAGTCACTCAAAAATATTCTTTTAAAAATCCACGTTTTAAGGACCAATAGTCGCTCAAAAATATTCTTTTAAAAATCCACGTTTTAAGGACCAATAGTCGCTCAAAAATATTCTTTAAAAAATCCACGTTTTAAGGACAAATAGTCCTTCAAAAAATATTCTTTAAAAAATCCACGTTTTAAGGACAAATAGTCCTTCAAAAAATATTCTTTAAAAAATCCACGTTTTAAGGACCAATAGTCGCTCAAAAATATTTTTTAAGAAATCCACGTTTTAAAGACCGATAGTCGCTCAAAAATATTCTTTAAAATCCACGTTTTAAGGATAAATAGTCCTTCAAAAAATTATCTTTAAAAAATCCACGTTTTAAGGACAAATAGTCCTTCAAAAAATATTCTTTAAAAAATCCACGTTTTAAGGACAAATAGTCCTTCAAAAAATATTCTTTAAAAAATCCACGTTTTAAGGACAAATAGTCCTTCAAAAAATATTCTTTAAAAAATCCACGTTTTAAGGACAAATAGTCTTTCAAAAAATATTCTTTAAAAAATCCACGTTTTAAGGACAAATAGTCCCGCAAAAAATATTCTTTAAAAAATCCACGTTTTAAGGACAAATAGTCCTTCAAAAAATATTCTTTAAAAAATCCACGTTTTAAGGACAAATAGTCCTTCAAAAAATATTCTTTAAAAAATCCACGTTTTAAAGACAAATAGTCCTTCAAAAAATATTCTTTAAAAAATCCACGTTTTAAAGACAAATAGTCCTTCAAAAAATATTCTTTAAAAAATCCACGTTTTAAGGACCAATAGTCGCTCAAAAATATTCTTTAAAAAATCCACGTTTTAAGGACCAATAGTCGCTCAAAAATATTCTTTAAAAAATCCACGTTTTAAGGACCAATAGTCGCTCAAAAATATTCTTTAAAAAATCCACGTTTTAAGGACCAATAGTCGCTCAAAAATATTCTTTAAAAAATCCACGTTTTAAGGACCAATAGTCGCTCAAAAATATTCTTTAAAAAATCCACGTTTTAAGGACAAATAGTCCTTCAAAAAATATTCTTTAAAAAATCCACGTTTTAAGGACAAATAGTCCTTCAAAAAATATTCTTTAAAAAATCCACGTTTTAAAGACAAATAGTCCTTCAAAAAATATTCTTTAAAAAATCCACGTTTTAAAGACAAATAGTCCTTCAAAAAATATTCTTTAAAAAATCCACGTTTTAAGGACCAATAGTCGCTCAAAAATATTCTTTAAAAAATCCACGTTTTAAGGACCAATAGTCGCTCAAAAATATTCTTTAAAAAATCCACGTTTTAAGGACCAATAGTCGCTCAAAAATATTCTTTAAAAAATCCACGTTTTAAGGACCAATAGTCGCTCAAAAATATTCTTTAAAAAATCCACGTTTTAAGGACCAATAGTCGCTCAAAAATATTCTTTAAAAAATCCACGTTTTAAGGACCAATAGTCGCTCAAAAATATTCTTTAAAAAATCCACGTTTTAAGGACCAATAGTCGCTCAAAAATATTCTTTAAAAAATCCACGTTTTAAGGACCAATAGTCGCTCAAAAATATTCTTTAAAAAATCCACGTTTTAAGGACCAATAGTCGCTCAAAAATATTCTTTAAAAAATCCACGTTTTAAGGACCAATAGTCGCTCAAAAATATTCTTTAAAAAATCCACGTTTTAAGGACCAATAGTCGCTCAAAAATATTCTTTAAAAAATCCACGTTTTAAGGACCAATAGTCGCTCAAAAATATTCTTTAAAAAATCCACGTTTTAAGGACCAATAGTCGCTCAAAAATATTCTTTAAAAAATCCACGTTTTAAGGACCAAAAGTCGCTCAAAAATATTCTTAAAAAAATCCACGTTTTAAGGACCAATAGTCGCTCAAAAATATTCTTTAAAAAATCCACGTTTTAAGGACCAATAGTCGCTCAAAAATATTCTTTAAAAAATCCACGTTTTAAGGACCAATAGTCGCTCAAAAATATTCTTTAAAAAATCCACGTTTTAAGGACCAATAGTCGCTCAAAAATATTCTTTAAAAAATCCACGTTTTAAGGACCAATAGTCGCTCAAAAATATTCTTTAAAAAATCCACGTTTTAAGGACCAATAGTCGCTCAAAAATATTCTTTAAAAAATCCACGTTTTAAGGACCAATAGTCGCTCAAAAATATTCTTTAAAAATCCACGTTTTAAGGACCAATAGTTGCTCAAAAATATTCTTTAAAAAATCCACGTTTTAAGGACCAATAGTCGCTCAAAAATATTCTTTAAAAATCCACGTTTTAAGGACCAATATTCGCTCAAAAATATTCTTTAAAAAACCACGTTTAAGGACCAATAGTCGCTCAAAAATATTCTTTAAAAAATTCACGTTTTAAGGACCAATAGTCGCTCAAAAAATATTCTTTAAAAAATCCACGTTTTAAGAACCAATAGTCGCTCAAAAATATTCTTTAAAAAATCCACGTTTTAAGGAGTAGTAGTCGCTCAAAAAATATTCTTTAAAAAATCCACGTTTAAGGACCAATAGTCGCTCAAAAATATTCTTTAAAAAATTCACGTTTTAAGGACCAATAGTCGCTCAAAAAATATTCTTTAAAAAATCCACGTTTTAAGAACCAATAGTCGCTCAAAAATATTCTTTAAAAAATCCACGTTTTAAGGAGTAGTAGTCGCTCAAAAAATATTCTTTAAAAAATCCACGTTTTAAGGAGTAGTAGTCGCTCAAAAAATATTCTTTAAAAAATCCACGTTTTAAGGAGTAGTAGTCGCTCAAAAAATATTCTTTAAAAAATCCACGTTTTAAGGACCAATAGTCGCTCAAAAATATTCTTTAAAAAATCCACGTTTTAAGGACCAATAGTCGCTCAAAAATATTCTTTAAAAAATCCACGTTTTAAGGACCAATAGTCGCTCAAAAATATTCTTTAAAAAATCCACGTTTTAAGGACCAATAGTTGCTCAAAAATATTCTTTAAAAAATCCACGTTTTAAGGACCAATAGTCGCTCAAAAATATTCTTTAAAAATCCACGTTTTAAGGACCAATATTCGCTCAAAAATATTCTTTAAAAAACCACGTTTTAAGGACCATTAGTCGCTCAAAAATATTCTTAAAAAAAACACATTTTAAGGACCAATAGTCGCTCAAAAATATTCTTAAAAAAACCACGTTTTAAGGACCAATAGTCGCTCAAAAATATTCTTAAAAAAATCCACGTTTTAAGGACCAATAGTCACTCAAAAATATTCTTTAAAAAATCCACGTTTTAAGGACCAATAGTCGCTCAAAAATATTCTTAAAAAATCCACGTTTTAAGGACCAATAGTCACTCAAAAATATTCTTTAAAAAATCCACGTTTTAAGGACCAATAGTCGCTCAAAAATATTCTTAAAAAATCCACGTTTTAAGGACCAATAGTCACTCAAAAATATTCTTTAAAAAATCCACGTTTTAAGGACCAATAGTCGCTCAAAAATATTCTTTAAAAAATCCACGTTTTAAGGACCAATAGTGGCTCAAAAATATTCTTTAAAAATCCACGTTTTAAGGACCAATAGTGGCTCAAAAATATTCTTTAAAAAATCCACGTTTTAAGGACCAATAGTCGCTCAAAAATATTCTTTAAAAAATCCACGTTTTAAGGACCAATAGTCGCTCAAAAATATTCTTTAAAAAATCCACGTTTAAGGACCAATAGTCGCTCAAAAATATTCTTTAAAAAATTCACGTTTTAAGGACCAATAGTCGCTCAAAAAATATTCTTTAAAAAATCCACGTTTTAAGAACCAATAGTCGCTCAAAAATATTCTTTAAAAAATCCACGTTTTAAGGAGTAGTAGTCGCTCAAAAAATATTCTTTAAAAAATCCACGTTTTAAGGAGTAGTAGTCGCTCAAAAAATATTCTTTAAAAAATCCACGTTTTAAGGAGTAGTAGTCGCTCAAAAAATATTCTTTAAAAAATCCACGTTTTAAGGACCAATAGTCGCTCAAAAATATTCTTTAAAAAATCCACGTTTTAAGGACCAATAGTCGCTCAAAAATATTCTTTAAAAAATCCACGTTTTAAGGACCAATAGTTGCTCAAAAATATTCTTTAAAAAATCCACGTTTTAAGGACCAATAGTCGCTCAAAAATATTCTTTAAAAATCCACGTTTTAAGGACCAATATTCGCTCAAAAATATTCTTTAAAAAACCACGTTTTAAGGACCATTAGTCGCTCAAAAATATTCTTAAAAAAAACACATTTTAAGGACCAATAGTCGCTCAAAAATATTCTTAAAAAAACCACGTTTTAAGGACCAATAGTCGCTCAAAAATATTCTTAAAAAAATCCACGTTTTAAGGACCAATAGTCACTCAAAAATATTCTTTAAAAAATCCACGTTTTAAGGACCAATAGTCGCTCAAAAATATTCTTAAAAAATCCACGTTTTAAGGACCAATAGTCACTCAAAAATATTCTTTAAAAAATCCACGTTTTAAGGACCAATAGTCGCTCAAAAATATTCTTTAAAAAATCCACGTTTTAAGGACCAATAGTGGCTCAAAAATATTCTTTAAAAATCCACGTTTTAAGGACCAATAGTGGCTCAAAAATATTCTTTAAAAAATCCACGTTTTAAGGACCAATAGTCGCTCAAAAATATTCTTTAAAAAATCCACGTTTTAAGGACCAATAGTCGCTCAAAAATATTCTTTAAAAAATCCACGTTTAAGGACCAATAGTCGCTCAAAAATATTCTTTAAAAAATTCACGTTTTAAGGACCAATAGTCGCTCAAAAAATATTCTTTAAAAAATCCACGTTTTAAGGAGTAGTAGTCGCTCAAAAAATATTCTTTAAAAAATCCACGTTTTAAGGAGTAGTAGTCGCTCAAAAAATATTCTTTAAAAAATCCACGTTTTAAGGAGTAGTAGTCGCTCAAAAAATATTCTTTAAAAAATCCACGTTTTAAGGAGTAGTAGTCGCTCAAAAAATATTCTTTAAAAAATCCACGTTTTAAGGAGTAGTAGTCGCTCAAAAAATATTCTTTAAAAAATCCACGTTTTAAGGACCAATAGTCGCTCAAAAATATTCTTTAAAAAATCCACGTTTTAAGGACCAATAGTCGCTCAAAAATATTCTTTAAAAAATCCACGTTTTAAGGACCAATAGTCGCTCAAAAATATTCTTTAAAAATCCACGTTTTAAGGACCAATATTCGCTCAAAAATATTCTTTAAAAAACCACGTTTTAAGGACCATTAGTCGCTCAAAAATATTCTTAAAAAAAACACATTTTAAGGACCAATAGTCGCTCAAAAATATTCTTAAAAAAACCACGTTTTAAGGACCAATAGTCGCTCAAAAATATTCTTTAAAAAAACCACGTTTTAAGGAGTAGTAGTCGCTCAAAAAATATTCTTTAAAAAATCCACGTTTTAAAGACTAATTGTCCCGCAAAAAATATTCTTTAAAAAATCCATGTTTTAAGGACAAATAGTCCTTCAAAAAATATTATTTAAAAAATCCACGTTTTAAGGACCAATAGTCGTTCAAAAATATATTCTTTAAAAAATCCACGTTTTAAGGACTAATTGTCCCGCAAAAAATATTCTTTAAAAAATCCACGTTTAAAAGACTAATTGTCCCGCAAAAAATATTCTTTAAAAAATCCACGTTTTAAGGACTAATTGTCCCGCAAAAAATATTCTTTAAAAATCCACGTTTTAAGGACTAATTGTCCCGCAAAAAATATACTTTAAAAAAATCCACGTTTTAAGGACTAATTGTCCCGCAAAAAATATTCTTTAAAAAATCCACGTTTTAAGGACTAATTGTCCCGCAAAAAATATTCTTTAAAAAATCCACGTTTTAAGGACTAATTGTTCGGCAAAAAATATTCTTTAAAAAATCCACGTTTTAAGGACTAATTGTTCGGCAAAAAATATTCTTTAAAAAATCCACGTTTTAAGGACTAATTGTTCGGCAAAAAATATTCTTTAAAAAATCCGCGTTTTAAGGACTAATTGTCCCGCAAAAAATATTCTTTAAAAAATCCACGTTTTAAGGACTAATTGTCCCGCAAAAAATATTCTTTAAAAAATCCACGTTTTAAGGACTAATTGTCCCGCAAAAAATACCCTTTATTAAATCCACGTTTTAAGGACTAATTGTCCCGCAAAAAATATTCTTTAAAAAATCCACGTTTTAAGGACTAATTGTCCCGCAAAAAATATTATTTAAAAAATCCACGTTTTAAGGACTAAATGTCCCGCAAAAAATATTCTTTAAAAAATCCACGTTTTAAGGACTAATTGTCCCGCAAAAAATATTCTTTAAAAAATCCACGTTTTAAGGACTAATTGTCCCGCAAAAAATATTCTTTAAAAAATCCACGTTTTAAGGACTAATTGTCGTTAAAAAAGTATTTTTTAAAAAATCCACGTTTATAGGACTAATAGTCTTTAAAAAAATATTCTTTAAAAAATCCACGTTTTAAGGACAAATTATCGTTAAAAAATATTCTTTAGAAAATCCAGGTTTTAAGGAGTAATAGTCGTTCAAAAATTATTCTTTAAAAAATCTAGGTTTTAAGGAATAACAGTCGCTGAAAAAATATTCTTTAAAAAAACACGTTTTAAGGACTATAGTCATTCAAAAAATATTCTTTAAAAAATCCACATTTTAAGGACAAATTGTAGTTCAAAAAATATTATTTAAAATCCACGTTTAAAGGGTGGATATTCATTCCTTCAAAAAATATCCCTAAAATCCACGATTAAAGGTTGTCTATTATTTCAAAAAATATCCTTAAAAAATCCGGTTGGCTCTTCCTTCAAAAAATATCCTTAAAAATTCCACGTTTAAAGGTTGGATAGTGCTTAAAAAATATTATTTAACAATTGTACGTTTTAAGTCAAAATGTCCTTAAAAATATTTAAAAAAATCATAGCTCGTAGGACATTTAAATATCCTTTAAAAGAATAATTATAAAAAAATTTAAATTGAATTCGTTAATTTCATTAATTTTCCTTTCGATACATTTCTATACGTGTATCTTGCCTTATTTAGAGGGACTTTCTTTTTCTTCTTGATTTCTTGTTATTTTTATTGTTGTTGTTGCTGCTGTTGTTATTGTTACTTTATAACAGATGATTTATTAACGCAACATTTTGATGCTGTGCAAAATAATCACCATTCATCCATCCCCCATAACAGAACGAAATACCCTTTTCGGTTCTTTTACAACCCTCCACCACCCTCTTCCGCTGTGGTACATCCCCCCGCCACCGACCCATAAATACACAAAAAAAAAACAGCAGCAATAACATTATCATTATCATAAAACAGACGAAGCAGTAGCAGCAGAAACCACCACAAAAACACACAATTCAAAGTAGTCAACAACACATTGATGGCATCCAGACGATTTGGTTGTTGGTCGGTGGTCCTCTACTTCTTTAATGCATTAACTCTCGCTGCCACAAGCTCAATTCGCCCTGCATCCTCCCCCCTTGTTGCTCTCTCTCACATCCATCCCTGTACTATGTGAAAGTATCTCACTAAAACATATTAATGATGACAATATTTACATCGTGAAATAATGATGGTTTTAGAAGATGTAGAACACACAAAAACATTACAAAGCATAGCCAAGCACGGAGGGTGGGGAAGAAGAAGCACAGCATCGTTAAGAATCATATATACAAAACAAAAACAAGTTAACCGTATTTGTTGTGCACCTGCGCCGCCAGGATTCCATTTCATTCCCAGAGTATCTGTGGCTGAGTCAGAGAAACCATGAGATTGTATTTTTGTTATTTATTTTGTTTTTGTTTCTTTTCTATTTCGCAGAAGAGAATTATCTAAACATCTGGTCACAGATTTAACCCTTTGAGCGAGATATAAACAGTTTGTTGTGTTGAAAAGTGAAAACTAGATCAAAACAAATACTTAGCGCCAAAGGATATCTTTGAGATTTTTTGTTAGATAAATCGAAATAGCTAACAAATGAAAGAATATTTCTTATATACATATTTATTTTATTTTATGAGATCTCAAAATGCTTTAAAATAAGTAAGAAAGTATCAGTCAGCTGTGCTGACAGAGATATACCCTCAGTCACTGACAAAAAAAAAAAAAAAAAAAAAAAAAAAAAAAAAAAACAATACCAAACACAATAATTATGCCGTATATTAATATATGGATTTTGTATCATGAGTTTGCTTTAAAATCACATTACGGTACATAATGAGCGGCTATACCAAATCATTGACATATACCAAACATTTTTAATAACCAAACTTCTTCATAAAGAACTCGAAATATTAAATTTCGTTTAACTAAGTTTGAAAGAAATTTTTGAAAAAGTTTTAGAGTTATCTTGCACAATAGCCACTTTAGTAAGTGCCGGGAGGGTTTTGGTGCTTGGACCATTATCTCAGGAAGTATTGACTTACTCCGGAAAAATGATTGTTCCGTTGAAAATGAGATCACTAGAACAACCTACTGAAAAAAGAATCAAAACGATGCGAGAGGAGCTCTTAAACTTCACTGTTTTCTAAAATTTTGTGTGGGAGGTACCCGTAGGAGTGGAGCGATATGGCTCATATTCCAACCTGATACATGACTTGATAAAATAAAAACAAATATATGATGCACAAAGTCTGCACCAATCTGAAACTCCCGCGAGAATTATCTTGGAGATTTGCCATTTTGGTTGGTGCAGTCAGGGTTTCTTGGAACATTAAGGCCAATATCTCAGGAAGTAAGAAAAAAATTGTACCGTCATAGAGGGAGTCGCAAGGACAACCTGCTGAAAAAAAAACAAAACGATCCGAGAGGAGCTCTTAAACTTCACGTTATTCGAATTTTGTGTGAGAGGTACCCGAAGAAGTGGACCGATATAGTCCATATTCCAACCTGATAAATGACTGGATGAAATAAAATGTGTGCAAATTCTGCACCAATCAGAAACTCCCTGCGAGATTTACTTGCGGATTTGCCATTTTGGTTGGTGCCGTCAGCGTTTCTTGGAACTTAATCTGCGTATACGTGATATCACACGTTAGTTTGTATGAAGTTACTCATACATCTTGGAACTAATACAGTGCACTAGGAACTAGAGCTATAGTAGCTAGAATTTAAAACGAGTGGTTGGTCCAACTTAGTCATTATTCAAATGACCGCCGAATTTTCAGGCATTTCACGATAATTTCAGGTTGGCAAAGCAAGACGAAGAATCCGAACTTAATAAAATGTAAACTTAATTCTCTTTGTACACAATTTCATATTTGTAAGGGCTTTTACTATCCTTAGGGCAGAATTTCGGTCTTAATTTTGCTGTCCCCACTTCGAGGTTTATTATCAAATAACAAGGATATTATGAGATAGTTATTATATAATAACGAAGTCGTTATACTTAATTTACCCCTTGTCGCACATTTTTAATCAAATATATATCAATTATGAGCAAATTTTTACCTATTTAACAAAACCGGTTTAAACCGGTTAACCGGGTTTGAAAATTTTTGAAAACCGAAAACCGGGTTTTGAAAAAATTAAAAATTTCGGTTAACCGAAAACCGTTTTGTTTGGAAAACCCGGTTTTTTGGACACTCTAGCTGCATCAGATTTAAAGAAAATCGGGCGGTACCGTTATATATGGGCTGTATCAAAACGCTGACTATGTCCACAATTTTTGATGGATATAAAATACTGCAAATCGGGAGGTACCTAACAATGGGCCTATACCCAAACGTGGACCTATGTCCAAAATTTTTGGTGGAAAAGTTTAGTGACCAATAGAAACCCTATGTAGCAAATTGCAACTAATTTGGAAGGAAAGGGTTGCTTAAATCCTCAAATATCAGCAGGTTGTTTATATTTTGTCCATGTTGTTTATATTTAGTCCATTATTATCCACGGACACATACTGAGTTTGTGCAAAATTTCAGAAACATGCCTCAATTTGTTTGCATGTTCTTAATTTCGCGCCGCTAGATCAGTGATTTCGATCACTGTGTAACGGTAGGAACTATCATAATTTAGAATTTTTGCAAAAACGCAGTCCAGAAAACCTGAAATGTTTGATTAGATTGTATATAATTCTCATATACACTTTCCTCATAACTTTACTTTGCACTATAGGTAATTTGGCCTGTTTTTGAGACAAAAATTAATAGCGGCCGATTTAAAAGATGTTTCGGTCCACTCCTTCCGGTACCTCCCCCACAAAAGTTCGAAAATGTTCGGAAAATTTGTGCGCACGATAACTCTTGAAGGGAGTAACCAATTTTGTCCATACTTTGCACAGCGTGAAATTTGTTCCAATTCCAACATGGACTCAATCGGTCCACTCCTTCGGGTACCTCCCACACAAAACTTCGGAAAAGTGCAGTTTAGGACCTGCTCTCGAATCGTTTTGATTTTTGCTATAGCAACTTATATTTACTGCCCCCCATACGACGGTAAAAGTTTCATCAGGGGCACGTCCATAGAAAATGGACTGAAAGGTGCAAAAAAAAAACCATGACACCGTGTGTTGTGGTTGGAGCGCAAGATAACACTCGAACGGATCTGCCGATACGGTCGAAAATCTGGCCTTCGTAATATTTTGTCCAAACATAATTTAAGTTTGATGATAATCTATATCGGTCCACTCGTTCAGGTACCTCTCCCACAAAAGTTCAAAAATATTCGGAAAAATTGTGCGCACTATAACTTTTGAATAGACTGACCGATTTGGTCCATACTTTGCACATCCTAATATGTCTACCAGATATAGATCAGGTACGACAGTGAACTATATTTGTCCACTGTTTCGGGTATCTCCCACACAAAATTTCGGATAAATTCACTTTAAGTCCCGCTCTTGAATCACTTTGATTTTTGTTGAAGCAACTTGGATTCGCTGCCTCAATTACGACGGTAAAAGTTTTTTTAGGGGCAAGTCCATACTACTTGAGAAAACATCCCGAAAGGATGGAGAGCACGATAACTCTCGAACTGATCAACCGATTTGGTCCAAAATTTGGTCTTCGTAATATTTTGTCCAAATGTCATTATGAGTTCGAAGATGGGCAATACTTGTCCACAGCTTCCGATACTCCACCAATATTTAAAAAAAATGTCACTAAAATGGTATTCAGCACTATGTCTCTTGAACGGGTCAACCAATTTGGTCCAAATTTTGTTAAACTTCCAAAATGGACCATATCGGTCCTCTCCTTAGGGTACCTCCCCACAAAAGTTGAACATTTATGTCTAAGTGCAGTTTAGGGTCTGTTCGAAGATCCTTGGGAAATGTATATCGATGATGTTCGTTGTAGTCCCGTTTACAGGGTTTTCCGTGGACAAGTCCATGCTTCCTGGCATAATGATCCAAAATTTATAGTATGATCCACTAAAGTGACTAGTGGGCGCTATCTATATATATATATATATATATATATATATATATATATATAAAAGAGCTTAGTGAGTGACTGAGTGACTGACATATCATCGCCCAGAAGAAACCGCTGAAGCTAGAAAACTGAAATTTTGACTGTGGGTTGCTGTCGGTGTGTAGGGGTGAGATAAGGCTGGGTTTTTGGAAATTCGACCTAGAAGGGTACGAAAAGTACTAAAAGGTACTAAATATGGTACCCTTTGTATTATGCAAACGGGAAGAGCTAGAATTCTGAAATTTGGAATGTGGGTAACTGATGGAGATTTATAAAGATGTACCAAAGGGTTTTTGGAAATTCGACTTATAAGTGTACGAAAAGTTACTAAATTTGGTACCAATTGTATATTTTGAGCGGATATAGCTACAATGTTCATATTTAGTATGGAAATCAAGGTTGGGAAGTGGTGTTGATATAAGGAAATTATTTTTGAAGTTCGTACTTATGTGTACGAGTAGTACTAAATGGTACTAAATTTGGTACAATTTGGATTTGGGTGAACGGATAGAGCTGAAAACCTGAAATTTGGAATTTAGATTACCGTTGAAGCGTACGATTGAGATATGGGTGTACTTTTGGAAATTCATACTTATGTGTACGAAAAGTACTAAATGGTACCAAATTTGGTACAATTTAGATTTAGATAGACATGGAAACCTGAAATTTGGAAGTAAGATTACTGTTGGAGTGAAGGTAGTTTTGGAAATTCTTACTTATGGGTACGAAAAGTAGTAAACGGTACTAAATTTGGTACAAATTGGATTTGGGTGAACGGATAGAGCTGGAATCCTGAAATTTGGAATGTAATTACTTTTGGAGTGTAGGATTGAGTTAGTCTTGGAAATTTATACTTATGGGTACGGAAAGTACTAAATGGTACTAAATTTGGTACAATTTAAATTTAGTTGAACGGATAGAGTTGGAATCCTGAAATTTCGAGTTAAGGTTACTATTGGAGTGTGGGATTATGGGTACGAAAAGTAATAAATGGTACTAAATTTGGTACAATTTAGATTTGGGTGGACCGATAGAGGTGGAATCCTGGAATTCGGAATTACTGTAGGGGATAGTTATTGAAATTCGTGCTTTCATTCGAAAAGTATTAATGGTATTATTAATAGAGATGGAATTCGGAACTTTGGTATATATATTCGGAAATATGGTATTATACATGGAGGGTTGAGATATGGATGTGGTTGTAGATATACGTACAATAAGTGTACGAAAATTACTAAATGGCACAGAATTTTGTTCAAATTGTTAATGTGTAAAGGAGTGGAACTGAAATTGTGAAATTCGGTATTAGTATAGCACTTGTTGTTAAGAGTGGAGATAGAGAGGAAGTTTTGGAAATTCGAACTTTGTTGCATGAAGGGATATAGGTGGAATTTCGAATTGTTGTATGAGGGTTTTTGTTGGTGTTTAGATAAGAATTTTTGCAAATGCATACAACTTCTGAAATTAGACTGAGGTCTGGCTGATCTATTGTACTAAATTGTATTAAATTTGACGTTAAGTGTAACAATGAAACTGGAATTACATATTTAGTTTGCGAAAAGTACAAAATTGCAATAAATTTGGTAGTGGTATAATTAATAGAAGTGTAATTCCGATTTATTAGACTGTGAACCGAAATTTTGGGGCAGAGATAATTCCTTTTGGGGATGAAAGCCCTTGGTGAGTATATTAAGATTCCCGAAAGACAGATCCGCCGTGAGTCGAATTTCCGAGTTATGGCGTGATGAAGTTTCTGCTGAAGACCCTGTAAAGCATCTGAAATTATCGTTATATCTATGTTAACTGTTGTGTTAGCTTATTTATGAGATGACATGTCTTCAGTCAAATGGAATGAGGATTATTTTCGTAGAGCATTTTGACCTTCTTACTCGCTTCCTTCAGTTTCGTTTTCGTCCCATATTATATGAACCGCTATAAAAGTACCACAAGATGGCGTTTGTCAGCTTCGAGATGTTCTGCAAAAATGTCGCTCAGAAAATTTTAGGTACGACTCTCATTGACAACTAATCGATTTTTCGCGTTTTCATGGTAATTTTTGACATTTACCCTGTTTTACCATACCGTTCGTTCTAATAAAAAATTGTCTGGAATTTAAAATGTAGGCCGCTGTTGGAGTGTAGGGGTCTTTTTTGAATTGCGAACAAAATGTGTACGAACAGTACTTAAAAGAAATTAAATATCAATTCAAATAAGTATTAATTAGTACATCAAAATTGTCAGTGTTCACCACATAAAATATTGTTTATTTGTATATTACTCCTTTTCCGCATAAGAAGTAGCGGGCATTTTGCTAGTAAAAACACAAAAAAAAACAAATTTTGGGCCGCCCAAACAACAATGACAAATATGATTACTCCATTGCGCTCATTCAAGCACCCACCCCAACATAAAGGACAAAAACCCATAACAAATAACATAACAAAACACAAATTACGACCAGACAGGTTTCTTCATATAAACACTTCATAGATTTTGCCGATATAAATCAAAACCCAAAGAAGAACTAAAATGAAGAAACAAATAAAAACAACGATCTCATTGTTGGTGAGAAAATCATCCACGGCATCGATTACGAAGAGAAGAGGATAAACTTGTCGAAGAAAAGAGAATAATATTGTCCAGTTGACAAAACGGTCGTTTTAGTGACAATACTACATACGGAATCTAACAATATCTTTACAATATTTTGCTCTTCGAATATTGTTGAATCAATCATATCATTTTCACTGTGTTTTTACACACATAATCTCAAAATAGCAAATTTGAAATGTCTCGGTCATGAAGCCCAGGGAGTCCTTTCGTACCCTATATCGACAGTACAATTTTTGAGACATGTCCATACTTCCCGAGATAATGGCCCAAAAGCTCAAATAACCCTGCCGGCAGCAAGCATACATCAAGTTCCAAAAAGGTCAATAGTAGAATATTCTACACCATTTTCACATGTTATTCGAATAATTTCAGTTGTAATTCGAAACATTTCATTTGAGAATTCCAATTCAATTTCGAATTATTTCATTTGTAATTTGAAAATTTAATTTGGAATTCGAATTATTTCATTTGTAATTTGACAATTCCATTTAATATTCGAATTAAATGTTTAAGGCGTGAAGGGAGAGGTGAAGTGTGTCCCAGAACATACCCGATAATGTATTATAAGAAAATATGTACCCCCTGGACGGAGCGCACGGATCAGCCGATTCGGTCCAAAAGTTAGCCCTCGTTACAAGTTGTCCAAACTTTGATCATGTTCGAAGATGCTTTATATCGGTTTACTTCACAGAGTACCTCATCCACACAAGTTGAAAATTTTCGCTAACTCTCGATTGCAGTAACCGATTTAGTCCATAGTTTGCCCATCGTAATATTTCTACCAGACATACATAGAGCAGATTCGAATAAGGATTATATTCGGTAAAGATTTTTTCGGAAAACTGCGGCCCAGTTTGTTATCGGTTTTGTCAGGGGCAATTCCATACTTCCTGAGAAAATGGCCAGAATGCTGTAATCACCCCTACATCGATCATATATTGCGGCTGCTTTGTACCAAACATTGTATATCGCAATAATTCTGCGAATCTTAGATAAAATTCGAAGATGGTGCTATTGTTCCGATTCTTCCGGTAGATCTCCACCAGAACAACGGAGTAACCGATTTGCTCTAAACCTATGATGTTGTATAAATATTCACTGATTACATTTGAGTCGACCTAAACATGTCCGCCCGTGAATGTGGGCCAAAATTTATACATCGTAATATTCCTTACAAACTTTAGATCAAGTTCGGATATATCCATATCCATAATCGATTGGTCCAATCCTTCATAGAAAAGTTCAAAAATGTTCGATTACTTGCCGTTTAAGAACAGTTGGAGAATAGGTTTGTAATTTTTTTACAATTAGATACATTTTTTTATGTGCTAGTCCATAAATACTTCCTGAGCTAATGGCCCAAAAGCTCAAAAATCCTGCGAAGTGAGTATCTAAAAAATCCCAAATTTGGTCGAATCCTTGCAAATCTTAATATTTCTCCCAAACGTTTATCAAGTTGAAAAAAGTCTATATAAGACAACTCTTCACAAAAGTTCAGAATTTTCGTTTAAATTCACTTTTAAGGGTGTTCGCGGATCTTTTTGAAATGGTCACCGAAGATGGCAATGTCGTTCTGATTACCCAATTTAATATTTTTAGTTGGCAGGTCCAAGATTCCTTACAAAATGACCCGAAAGCTCTAAAATAATCCTACGGTGACCAACTAAACTGCTGGAGGGCATGATAACTATTGAACCTTCTAGTATATCCCCCACAAAAGTTAGACATTGTCTGATAAGTGCAGATTCAAATTTTACAAGGTAGTTTTGCGGTCCTGTCTACAATGATGTAAAGTTTATTGTGGGCATGTCCATACGACATGACTAACGGTCCGAACTTTTTCGTTAAATCACATTGAAAAAGATCTAATTAAAAATATACACGTAAAACGATTCCAAAATAAATCCGGTTCTTCTACTGAACTGTAAAGCAAATACAATTAACTTCTAAGCACATTTTAATACGTCAGATTTCGTACTATTGGATAGCAAAACATCAATAAAAAATCTAACAAGCCGTGATAAAATGTTTCACATAAAATCCAAGAATTTTCATGTGATTTTGAGCATATTTTTATAACTATAAAGGTCATGTAATAGGTACCGTTACTTCAAATATAACGGTACAATCAACATTTCATTTTTCCCTTAGCTAGTTTGTTTTCTATCACTCCTCGTAAAATTTGTGGGAATTTCAAAAAAAATATATTTTAGTAATTTTAGTAATTTTTGACTTAAAATATTGGATTTGGACACACGGTGAATTTGTTTAAAATAAAGGAATAGACCAATTGTTTTTATGGGATATAAGGCGTATGAATGATTTTTTCCTTCAACATTATATCAATTATACGCAGGCAATAAAATTTAAATATAGAAAAAGGTTGTTCGTGACCAAACCACTTTTAATTGATATAACACATAAAATAAAATTATATATGATATAAAATGATATATGTATATACATTAAGGTGGTTTTAACTCAAAGGGAAAATTCGACTATGCATTTTTTTAGGCGGCACCCACCTAAAGTGTATTATGGCCTTAGGGATTTTTACAGCTTTTTGTTCATTTTCTCTGAAAGTATGGACTTGTCCCTCAAAAAACCTATTGCAAGAAAAATCAAAGTGATTCGAGCGAGGTTTTAAACTACACATTTTCGAAAACTTGTGTGGGAGTTACCCAAAGGAGTGGACCGATAGAGCCCACATTCAAACCTGATCTATGTATCGCTGAATATTACGACGTGCAAGGTATGGACTAAATCGAACAATTTTGAACTTTCCGAACAATTTTCAGCTTTTGTGGGGGAGGTTACTGAAGGAGTGGACCGGTATGGGTCACCTTCGAACTTAAACTGTTACGAAGGCCAAATTTTGGACCAAATCGGTTCATCATTTCGAGAGTTATCGTGCGCTCCATCCAGTTAGACAGACGGACGGAGCTGGGGTCTAAAACCATTATTTCAATGAGGCACAGTTTGGTTCTATGAAAGTATATATACCCTCTGTAGCCTAAATGCAGAAGGTATAATTATTAAGGTGTAATAAAGGCCAAAAAGACTACGCATCTTAAAAACCTGGACTTTTGTGTGGTTGGAATATGAGATATTGGGACATTTAGCGACAGATAGTTTCTTCGTAATCATTGGCTTCTAATAGAAAAACAAGTATATGTAATAATTCTAATAAGCTAGTCACAACGACGACCTCAAAATGTCTTCTGTCTATAGAAGAACTCAGCAAGAGCTAAAGAGCTTTTCTGTCTATACAAGACCACAAAAGGTCTTCTATCTAAAGGAGACTTCTTGATGTCTTCTATAGATTTTTGTTACAATAGGTTGTACTCTAGGCCTCTATTACAATGGTACAAGCTTTTTGAGGGACATACTTTCAAAGACAATTACACTGTGCAACATTTTTGAGCCAATCGCTTGCAAACAATTTCTGTCCAGAATTTTATGAAAGTAGAAGACCAATAGGCAAAAACCATATTTGGGTTTTGTTTTCTTAGATCGGGTTCGGTTTTTATGGCCTCATCTAAACATGGTTAAATATCGAATTTTTAAAACAAATCGGGGCTGTATCTCTGAAACCAATACGAATCTTGTTTTGACATCTGCAGAAAACTTGTAGATAAGAGCAAGAAGAAAATACTTGGAGGAATAGTGAACTCGATAAACTGCATTTATTGCCTCAAATTTTATAATATATCTAAAAATTCTATAATTTGTGAATATTTCGCAGCATATCTCCCAAAATGTTAAATTCTTCTTAATGGTACCTTTTGGGAAAATATTCTCTGGAATGTAATACACAGCTCTTCAGAACATTATATTGTTGTAAAATGCCTCTATCGCCTTGTTTATAGCAAACTTTTCAACAACAATTTGGTAAATATTTCAATAATTAATTGAAATTAATTGAAACAGCCTGTATAAACATTGTTTGAAAAAAGATATGTTATGAAATACCCCTTAAACAACGTGAAATAACAATTTTAGAGTTTCAGAATGCTCTGAAGAATTGATGGTCACATTATTTGGAAAATTTGTACAATGGCTACTTGTTTCAACTTCCAACAGTTTAGTTGTTACTGACCAGAATTTCAGAAATTATGTAAACTTTTCTATATTTTAACGAGTTTGATGAGCTAGATGCAGCTTTTCCTAGTTCATCTGTTTGACACATAAGTTCTACTAATTTAGGGCTACAATATTGCTGAAGACTGCAAAGCGAAATTATTATTAGTTTCGGAGATAAAGGTCCCATCACTGGAAAAAAGGCTCATTTTAGGTCGGTTTAGATGAGGCCATAAAATCTAAACCCGATCTAAAAACACAAAACCCAATTAAGGTTTTTGTAGTCTCAATATGTACTTTCAGAAAATGCCCATTAGAAGTTGTTTGCATTTCCAGTGTTGCACAGTGTTACCCAAAAACTGTGTAGTGGCTGGTGCGCACGACAACTCTCGAAACGGATACTGCGTTGGTCCAAACTTTGCATATCGTATAATTTCTTCGAATATTAGATGAAATTCGAAGATGGTGCTTATCGAAGCACTACTTCCGGTAGTGTTACATGTTGTGGTCCTGTTTACAGCATTATGCTTTTCGTGGACAAGTCTATACTCCCAAGCTCTAAATTATACGGTGACCAGATGTAATGGCCGGTGGGAGCGCTATACATTGAAAATAAAATCCACTTCCAGAGGAACACGGCATAAACAAAATAACATAACCACTTGTTTCTCACTAATTTTATCATTGTATTATTATATATATGGGTGAATATTGCGAAAAGACTTGTGTTTGGGGTAGAAAACGACAAAGTGCGAAAATGGGTTTAAATAAACATTTTTCGGCTTATACTGTTTTATAGGACAATTTTATGCATTAATTAGTGAAGGGCCTTTTTATACCCTATACCACTATGTGGCGAGGGTATTATAAGTTAGTTTTAGCCAAAACGTTTTTAACGCACCGAAATAATGGTCGTAGACCCATACTTATATATACCAAAATGTGTCCGTCCATCCGTCTGTCCATCTAAACCTTGTAATCACGGTACAGGTCGCAATTTTGATCGGATCGTCACCAAATTTTGGTTGTTGATGAAGCCTATTGATTTTGGTGATGGTCGGATAATATTCAGGGGTCGGAATTGGCTAATGAAAGTAGAAAATATCATCTTTACAACGATGTATAGTAGGTTGTCGTCGGTGGTCAAACAACGAAGATATCGCAATAGTCGCTAATACAACCCAATTTTTCATTTTTGCGATTTTAATTATAATGACGAATATTACAGCTTTAGTTGGGAAGCTTCCAAACGCAAAGCCTGATAATGAAAGTAGAATATCCCAACTTTACAATGATGCAAAGTAGGTTGGCGTAGGTGGCCAAAAAACGGAGATATAGCAATGTCGGTAATACATCCCATTTTTAAATTTTTTTCCAAATCGCGCTACAGTTCGCAATTTTGATCGGATCATCACGAAATTTTGGGAGTTAATGGGGGTCCCACAGAGGAAGAAGCCTATTAATTTTAATGATGGTCGGATAATATTCAGGGGTAGGAATGGACAAAAACTTATTTAGAGAAAAGGTCAACGTTTTATTTCAAAGCCAATATCTCTGTTTCTTTAAGAGGTATATCAAAAGCAAAACCTGGCAAGGAAAGTAGAAAATATCACCTTTACAACGATGTAAAGTAGGTTGTCGTAGATTCCGATTTTTTTTGTAACCACGCTACAGGTCGCAATTTTGATCGGATTGTCCCACAGAGGAAGAAGCCTATCAAGTTTGGTGATGGTCGGATAATATTCAGGAGTCGGAATAAGCAAAAAGCTTATGTGGAGAAAAGTCAACATTTGTTTCTTATGCGAATATCTCCGCTTCTGGTATGAGTATTCCAAAAAGAAAGCCCGTCAATGGAAGAAGAAAAGTTCTCCTTTATATTGATGCAAAGTGTGTTGGTGTAAGTGAGCAAACAACCGAGATATAGCAAAAGTCAGTAATATATCAAATTTTTTTCATTTTTTTGTAATCACGCTACAGGTTGGAATTTTGATCGGTTAGTCACGAAATGTTGGGGGTTGATGGGGGCTGCACATAGGAAGAAACCTATTGATTTTGGTGATAGATAAAATTTAGGGGTCGGAATGGGGAAAAAAGCATCTGGAGGCAAATTCAGAGTTTTATTCTTTGTGAATATATCGGCTTCTGCATAGCACTATAGGTAACTTGGACAGGTTTTTAGGCAAAAAATCGATTTTTGCACTCAATAACGCGAGTTTTCTAATTTAATTCGAAGAAAGAACATGTCAAATTCAATGGAGGTGCAATTTTTTTTTCAAAAATATTCAAAACTCGCTGTATAATTCGAAGTTAAAATCAAAATTTAGAAGACAAAATAAAAAATTTTAAAAAAAGTTCATACGCCTTATATCCCATAAAAAAAGTTGGTATGTTCCTTTATTTTAAACAAATGCGCAATGTGTCCAAATCCAATATTTTGAGTCAAAAATACTAAAATATTATTTTTTTTAATTCCCAAAAATGTTTTGTGGAATGATACCTATAACATGGATTTCTCTTTCGAGTTGAGCTTTTAGGCCTTTAGAGATACATTGAAAAATTAGGAGTCTACCGAAGTCCCACGCATCCAACCATTACACTACGTTTCACGTGTGGTAAAGCCGATCTTCAGGTGTATTAGGATGTTGTTTTTGTGGCAGACGAAGGCAAAGCTTGGAAACTAGTATATATATCGCACTTCATTAGATAAATGTATATGCGAAATTATGTCAGTTAATTGAAACTCCAAACTTTTCCTATAGTCCTGCTTGGTAATCCCATTTTTCAATGTTCACAAATACTATTCCTACATCATTAGTATTCCTATTACTATTCCTACATCATTTTATTCCCACATCATTAGTAATTGCTCTTCTATATCAGAAGATTTTTATTTTTGATTTGATCATCAATTATTGTCTACTAAAGTTTTGACAAGTTGATGGTGGCTTAGAACGCTAAGACGCCGGCAACCTTGACACTCAGTTGTCGGAGACCCATGTTCGAATCCCAGCCTGACTCATGCTGAAATTATTTTTTATTTTTGCCTTATTAAGGCGAAGGCCATTTATAGTGATATTTAATTAATTCTCTTTCGAGTTGAGCTGTTAGGCCTTTAGAGAAACATTGAAAAATTAGGAGTCTACCGAAGTCCCACGCATCCAACCATTACACTACGTTTCACGGGTGGTAAAGCCGATCTTCAGGTGTATTAGGATGTTGTTTTTGTGGCAGACGTAGGCAAAGCTTGGATTTTTTTTTTTTTTTTTTTTTTAAAAATATACTCGAAATCGCATGGAATTTCGTCGATTTTGTGTGAAACATTTTATTACGAGACGTATTAAAATTTGCTTAGAAGTAATTATATTTGATTTACAGTATTTTTAATTAGCCCTTTTTAATAGGATTTAACCATAAATTGCTACATTTTGTTGAATATTTTTATGAGAATGTAGATGCAGCCAAGATTACGCACATATTGTCTTTTACCAGAATAAATAGTTTAAAATTTTATAGTTATTGCCATTTTAAAAATTGACTCAATTCACACTCAGTAAGAGAATTTAGATGAGAGGAATTCTTTGTTTATATTTTTATTCGTCTGCGTTTTAACTAAAAAGTTCCACGGGGTTCCACTGTTCTAATGGTATACAAATTGATAGGAACTCTTGAATAGAATAATACCGACCAACTGCAACGCCGTGGAATAAATCCCATATAACGGTACCACGCGATTTTAAGTGTGTCATTGAGCTTATATGCATCGGGGTGCACTCACTGATATGAGAGAAGTCTCCCTTGTCCCGTATGGGATGTTTGTGGAACAATTATTATATTAAAGTGCCCACCAATCATTTTAGCTTGTCACCATGGGATGTTTTAGAGCTTTCGAACCATTAGTCGTTTACTATGGACTTGCCCACAAAAAAACTTTATATCATTGTAGACAGGACCGCAAAACTACCTTCGGTAAAATTTTAATCTGCACTTTGGTGGAGGATATATTTGAAGGTGTTACCCGATGACTGTCCAGTCAATTATTTCGATAGTTATCATGCCCTCCAACATTAAATTGGTTACCATAGGATTGTTTTAGAGCATTAGGGTCATTTTGTAAGGAATCTTGGACCTGCCAACTAAAAATATTAAATTGTGTAATTAGAACGACATTGCCATCTTCGGTGACCATTTCAAAAAGATCTGCGAACAGTCTTAAAACTGAATTTAAACGAAAATTCTACATTTTTTGAGGAGTTTTCCTATATAGAGGTCTTCTGTCTATAGAAGACCTCAAGAAGTCTGCTGACCTCTGATCTCAAGAGGTCTTCTGTCGATAGAAAACTTCGAGAGGTATTCTGACTATAGAAGACTTCAAGAGGTCTTCTGTCTGTAGGTGATTTCAAATGGTCATCTGTCTAAAGATGACATCAAAGGGTCTTTTGTCTATAGAAGACCTCAAGAAGTCTTCTGCGTATTGAAGACCTCAATAAGTCTTATGTGAATAGAAGACTTCAAGAGGTCTTTCATCAATAGAAGAGACATTCTGTCTCTTCCGTCTAACACAAATATCAAGAAATCTTTCATCAATAGAAGAAACTTTCTCTCTTCCTTCTAACGCAAATATCAAGAGGTCTTCTGTCTATAGGTGATCTCAAGTAGTCATTTGTCTATAAAAGAAGTCTTCAAGAGATCTTCTGCCTATAAGCGAACTTAAGGTCGTCTACCTATAGTATATGTCTTCTGTGTTCTCTAGAAGACTACAGGCAACAACTGACAACGAGGACCCCAACCGGTGCCCTTTTGTGAGCAAGATTAAATTGCTAAGCTTTAAACCTATCAACCGTCCACTACTATAAAGTTGTACATCTAAATGTTGCATCAATGCTAACTCAAAAGCAATAAAACTAAACCATCATCAGCATCACTAACACTTAGATCAACAATTAATAATCAACTTTTCCCAGGGACATTTCCCGAATAGAAGAGATAAGCATTCTCCTTGCATCTGCACACACTTTCACTTTTAATTAGAACACTGACATTAACCCTTTTTCTATTTTCTTCCAACAATGAAGTCAATTAATCGTCGTCTTAAATGCCAGCCAGCCAGTGACGCCATTTGTAACCAGGACAATGGGATGCGTATGGATGTACGTTGTGAATTACAATCAAAAGTAATGCATCGGCATCAGTAGAGCATCACCATCATAGTTAGTTTTTACTTTGCTGTTGTTGTTATCGGAAAAGCCAATAAATCCTAGTTGTGCCAGCAGCAGCAGCCAGCCACACCTGTTTGAGGGATGCGCTCAGCTAAAATACGTGCCTGAATGCATTCGAGCTAACTGGCTGCATGGAGGGAGCCTCGGCTTCTGTGAATCGCCAAAGGAATTACATTCGCATTTACACTTGACTTGTGGAAAAGTAACTACGTCATCATTGTTGTTTTTGTTTTCGTGTTTATGTTTTCCTCTGTTTCATGTGAAAATATGCGTGAGTGCGTTTTTTGGGTGAGTGCCTGAGTATGTGTGTGTGTGTGTGCGAGTTCATATTTCAACGAGAGGAGAGCAAGGAATGTAAAGGAAAAGCACAAAAAAAGTAAACAGCTATCATCCGAGTGATGCACTCACAAGTGACCAAAACACATAACGGAAGAGAAGCCACACGTAGCAGTCAGCCTGAGCAAAAAACCAAAACAGCAACAAGACACACGCACACCACAATGGTGTGAAGGAAAATGTCAACGGTATTAAATGTCAAACACCGACAAAGCCGAGAAAAAGGAAAGCTTACTTTCTCTGGAGCTTACTGGAGAAATCTGACAAACGATACAACAACAGCAACAATCAAAAGGGAAAAATGAAACAGAGTCATGCACACAACTAAAGCGAAACACATGCGAGCTATGTAGTTTTCAGTAGTGTATGCACTTTTACTGCCATCACATTCGATTGGAAACTATCAACATCCTCGTCGTCGTGGTTGTCGTCCGTCGTCGCTGTAGTTGTAAAGTTCTTTTTTAGGCCACCTAGAGGGTGTGGTTCCCTATTGCCTGAATATTTGATAGTTTGACACAGATTCCGTTAATACGAACGAGGGACCAGCAAGCACACTCGACACACACACATGAAGAACCACAACAAACCAGCGAGCGAACGAATATGAGATCAAAGCAAAAAGGGCAAAAATGACTGCAAATCATCCATCCAACCGTTCATCGAGTCACCACCACTTCGTCCCTTTTGTTATGCAAGTGAAATGCATTTTGTGTTTTACGTTGTTTTTTCTTTCTGCTTTACTCGCTCAATTAAGACATTTGAAAATTATGAATGAAAGTTCTTTAAGGCAGGCAAGAGTTGCCACATTATGCAGAAAAAATTGGACGTTTTTATACCCTCAGCATTTAGGCTAAAGAGGGTATATACACTTTGATAAAACCAAAAATGTGCCATTGTCATTGAAATAATGGTTAAGACCCCAAGCATGTTTGGACGAAATCCGTTTCAGACAATTTGGAGTCGATTTAGCAATGTCCGTCCGTCTGTCTGCCAGACTGGAGTGCACTATAACTCTCGAACGGATTAGCCGATTTGGTCCAAAATTTGGCTTTCGTAATATTTTGTGCAAACTTAGTTTAAGTTCGAAGATAGCCCTATCGGCCCACTACCTCGGGTATCTCCCCCACAAAATTTCATTTTTTTTTCGCAAAAATTATGCGCACGATATCTGTTGAAGGTAGTAACCATACTTTGCACATCGTAATATTTCTACCAGGCATAGATAAAATTCAAACACACACAAAATTTCAAAAAGTGCAGTTTAAGATCTCCTCTCGAATCCTTTTGATTTTTGTTGTAACAACTTGTATTCGCTGCTTCCATTATGACAGTGCAAGTTTTTTCAGGGGAAAGTCCATACTTCCTGAGAATTGGCTATTGGACCATGTGTTGCAGATGGAGCGCGCGGTAACTCTCGAACGAATAAACTGATTCTGTACAAAATGTGGCAGTCGTAATATTTTGCCCTCAGTTAAATCAACCAATCGGTCCACTCCTTTGGGTACCTCCTACACAAAATTTCAGAAAAGTGCAGTTTAAGACCTCCTCTCGAATCCTTTTGATTTTTGTTGTAACAACTTGTAACAACTATATATATATATATATATATATATATATATATATATATATATATGTCAACTCCTTCGGATACCTCCCACACCAAATTTGCAACAGGTTGCACTCAAAATGGTACAAGTTTTATCAGTGGCAAGTCCATAATTCTTGAGAAAATGACCCGAAAACTGAAAAAACCACTACGGCCAGCATGTGTACTAGCTGGTGCTCAAGACAACTCCCGAACCGATTGCTGCGTTGGTCCACACTTTGCATATCGTCCACAAAAGTCCGAAAATAGTCGTTAAAATTGTAAGCGCAATATCTCATAAACGGAGCAAACGATTTGGTCCAAACTTTGCATATCGAAATATTTTGTCCAAACTTAGTTTACACAAGTGATCAACATTTTTAATTTTAGTTAATTTCTCGTTGGAGTCGAGCTTAATGACCGATGATTTTTGCAAGTTAAAAACATTTTTGTTTATGTGCGGTTAAGGGTCTGTGCGAGAATCCTATGGAAATTTTGTACCGAAGGTTCTCCTAGTAGTCCTGTTTACAACGATATGATGTTTTTCTTGGGCAAATCCATGTTTCCTGATATAATGGCCCTAACGAGAGGAATGACTCCCAAAATAAGACACATTTCTAAAATGGACTATGTCGATCCATTCCTTTAGCCACCTCCCCAGCAAAACTTTTGAAATTTTATCTAAATCCATATCTTTGTTGGTAAGTTCATACGCCCAAAATTCTGAATACCCCCTAAAGATATTTCAATTCACACAGGCTGAGGGTATACATCTGTCGGCCGACTGATACTTTACTTGTTAGTCTAAAGGCCTCGACACATAGGAAAAAATTTTAAGCAGCTTGGCCTTACGTGCCCCTTTACAATGGTGCATTTTTTTCGGGGTCCATAATTCCTGAGATTATGACCTAAAAGCTTCAAGAAACCTCTACGGCACCAACTAAAATTACAAATCAGGAAGATAACTCTCGCAAATTTTGCGAATCGTATTTTTTCATCTAGAATATGGACTATATCGGTCCAATCCTCCGGGTACCTTCTACACAAAACTCGTCTCGGATCGTTTAAAAGTTCTTGTTGTGGGCGAAATTTTTTCAGGTGACAAGCCCGTTCCGCCCGCTGTCCCAAAATTTCCAAGAAACCTTGACGGCGTCTTGCGGGTACATCCTACAAAAAAAATTGGGAAAAGTGCATTTCATCTCAGATCGTTTTATTTTTTTTAAAGTTCTTCCTTTTCCCATGGCGCAATTTTTTTGTGGCATCAATTTCAAGCATCCTGAAATAATGGCCCAAAATCTCCAAAAAGTCTGTCGGCACCGATTAAACTGGGTTGTACCCATGACACAATTACACGGGTAGTGGCATCGTAAAATTTTGAATATGTTATGTCACAATTTTCTTTATGTTGGTGAGGAAATTACAACAAAAATAATTTTTTTATAAAGGGATTTGACTGTTCATATTCGAACTGCTGGTGTGATACCACTACCTTGGTAATTGTGCCATGGTTGTACCTAAGATAAATCTCGAAGGAAGAATACGATTTGGTCCAAACTTTGTACATCGTATAATTTCTCTAAGACTTCTCTCATATCAATGATTCATATTAGCTCAATGATATGGGACCAGAAAAGTTTTACATGGCTTAATATTCAGGAAATGTCGCCAACATAACTGAGTCGTATTTTGCCGCCGTTGAATATTTGATGTTGCCTGGCCTGGGATTCGGACCGCAGATCTTCTGAACAGTAGTTGGATTCTGTAACTCATTTTTGCTGTTATCGATAATTGTCGGTAAAATTAAAATGCTTATAATTTCGATAATTAACGCAATTTTTCGGTAAGTTAACGATGAATAAAAAGTAGTCGCTAGTCTCTACCGACACAAACAGTGATGCCAACTTTTCTTTATGTTTTTAGTCATAATTTTGCGATTTAATTTTACCGATTTTTGTCGGTAATAGCAAAAATGAGTTACCAGAGATGCCAACTATTCCGAGGTAAAAATCGCTACAGCCACATACGCACCCTGGGTCTGTAGCGATTTTTACCTTAAAACAGTTGACATTCTTTCTTAAACAGTGTTTTTGTACGTCAAAATCACCACAAGTAGCGGGAAAACCACCAACTTGGCACCGCTGCTTCTGAGAGCAAGGCGGTTGTGCATACCATTGCACCACTGTGTCACCCTTTGATATTTGCCCAATATTAATGCGCTTTTGGAAGCCAATAACTGTCTGGTGCTCTCGAATCGCTTTGATTTTTGTTGTAACAACTTCTATTCGCTGACCCCTTTACGATAGTACAAGTTTTATCAGGGGCAAGTCCATTTTTTTATTCCTTTTTTATTCCTCTTGGGAACATAGGACTTCTACAAAGTTATTCCATCGTAATCTATCATGACATAATACTTTAATTTCATCGAATGATTTGTTTGTCTTCTTCAGGTCTGCATGCACTGTTCTCCGCCAAGTATTCTTTCTGCCCTTGGAATAGCTTCTGGGGGCTTTCGGAGAGTATGCCCAATCCATTTCCATTTCCGCCTCATGATTTGCCTTTCAATCTTCTCTTCATTAGTCAAGGTAAGCAGATCAATATTGGAAATTGTTCTTGGCCAAAATATTCCACATATTATCCGTAGGCATTTGTTGACAAAAGTTTGCAGCCGTTGGGATATGCTCTTAGACATGAGCCATGTTTCGCTTCCGTATAAAAGTGTGGACTTAACGCATGAACTAAAAAGTCTTATTTTTGTTTAAGGGAGATCTGAGTAGCCCTCCAGGTCATGTTCGGACGACCAAAAGCAGATCTCGCTTTTTTGAGTCTGTTTGTTACATCTTCTTCCGCGCTGTTGTTGGTTGCCATTATACTTCCCAGATAGCAGAAATTGCTCGTATAGCTAATTATGTGATTTTCAATCACGAAGTGGATGTCTATTATGTTGTTTAATCGCATCGCATATGTTTTTTCTGTATTGATTTCAAGACCGACCTTTTTCGCCATGTTAACCAGGTCATTAAGTTTGCTCTGCATATCTGTAAATTTATGAGACAGTAGACATATGTCGTCCGCATAATCTAAGTCTTCTAGATGTTGGTTGAAGTTCCAGACAATTCATTTTTTCTGCTTGCTCAGTTTTATCATTATCTCGTCAAGAACGATGGCAAAAAGTAGTGGTGATAGTGGGCAGCCTTGTTTTACACCGGCGTTGGTACGAAAAGGTTCGCTGATCATCCCATTGTGCCTCACATGCAAAGAAGCATTTGAAGTCAACAAAAACGAGATAAAGCGGAGATTTCCATTCTACAGACTGTACCATAATTATTCGGCGTGTGTTCGTTTGATCCAAGCAGCTTCTATGGGGCCTAAAACCTGCTTGTTCTTCTCTCAATGCTTCTTCAACTCATTTCAATCTATCGTTTATGACGGTAGCCATTATTTTATATATGGTATTTAAGAGTGTTATACCCCTCCAATTGTTGCAATCTGTGAGATCGTTCTTTTTGGGGAGTTTGATAATGGCTCCTTTTGTCCATGCATCTGGAAGGTTTTCATGCGTCCATGCATGTTGTATATATGGTGCGAGTATTTTCGCTGCTGCCAAGGAGTTTGTTTGGAGCAGTTCGGAGCAGTTCGGGTGGGATTCCGTCTTCTCCCGGAGCTTTATTTTTCTTTAACTTTGTTACTTCCCGAAAAGATATCCCAAAAGCTTTAAAAAACCATATGACACAATGGTTGGGGATCACGATTACTCTCTTACGGATCTGCCGATTCGGTCCAAAATTTGGCAATCGTAATATTTTGTCCCAACTTAGTTCAAGTTCGAAGATGAGCCATATTGGTCCACGATAACTCTCGAAGGCAGTAACCGATTTGTTCCATACTTTGCACATCCTAATATTTTTACGAGACATAGATCAGGTTCGAATATGAACTATACCTGTCAACTCATACTGGTACCTCCTAAACAAAAATTCGGAAAAATTCAGTTTAGGCCTTAAACTGTATTTTTCCGAATTGATTTGATCTTTGTTGTGATAACTTGCATTCGCTGCCCCCCATTACAACGGTACAAGCTTTTTATGGGCAAACAATACTTCCTTAGAAAATAGCCCGAAAGATGTAAAAACCCCTCAATATCTAGTGGTTGGAGCGCACGATAACTCTTGAACGGATCAGCCGATTTTGTCCATAATTTGGCCTTTGTGATATATTGTACAAACTCCCCCCAAAAAGTTATAAACAAATTCACTAAAATATGACGCTTATATCTGCTGAACGGATGAACCGTCCAAACCTTGGATCTCTTAATATTTTATTCAAATATAGTTTTACTTTAGAAATAGTCCATATCGGTCTTCTCCTTAGGGTACCTCCCCCACAAAAGTTCAACATTTTTGTTTAAGTGCAGTTAAGGATCTGTTCGAAGATCCTTTGGAAAATTATACCGATGCTACTCCTTGTCGTCCAGTTTAAGAGATATTATGTCTTTCGTAGGCAAGTCCAGGCTTCTGACATAGTGGTTCAACAGCTCTAAGTTATAAGGTGACCAACTTCAAGTACATTCCCCGCACACTTTTGAGCCTCAAACCAAATATACTCGTATGTATCGGTGAACATTGCGAAAAGATTTGTTTTGGGGGTCGAAAACGGCAAAGTGCGAAAATGGGTTTAAATAAATATTTTTCGGCTGATACAATTTTATAAGACAATTTTATGCATAAATTAGCAACGGGCCATGTATATTTAAGGATTTTAAGGATCTTTTGAACCCACGGGAATGATATAGACCCACGGAAATGATAATTAAATATTAAATTTTGAAAGATTCATTTGTCCTTTCATTGTTAGCTACAGCCTTGACTTTGAAATCGGTTTATTTGGATATAGCTCCCAAATACAATTTAACATATTCACAGTGGTGTAGGGTATCATATAGTCGGGCCCGGTCGACATGATCCTTTCCTTTTTAACTATTTATTTTTCCTCTGCATTTCTTTTTTCTTCTTTATGATTCCATGTTGTATTTGATGGCTTGTTTAAAAATCCTATGATAAATTTATTTAATAATTATCATAGATTGAATAATCTCAAATTTACATTAATTATACCCACGGTAATGATGGAAACGTGACTAACATTAGTTTTCAAAATAAATTTACCTTTGCTTTTGCTTCAAAACAAAAAACAAATTTGAAAACACAGACAAGAGTTTGGTCGTGTTTCATTCGGACACATTCTTCTTTCGACATACAGAAACAGGCTGTTTGTTTTATTTATTCCGTTTCTAAGAATTTATTTTTTTCAATATTTTTAAACCTAAATGCGTCGAGACACAAAAACAAGTCTTTTCGCAATAGTCACCCATATGCATTTACCCGTTTAGCTGACTTCAACATACTAGTAATTTTAGTAATAGGGTGGGGCGATTTGAACACCACCTCGGGCGCCTGGATTTTCTGATTATTGGGATTGTACTGAGCAAAAAGGTCCACTATACCATATGTCTACGGTGAAAATCGAGCCCCCGGATTTTGACTTGAAGTATGTAACATCCAAACCCCTGAGATTTTCGATCCAACACAAAGACAAAAATTGTAGCCAAGACAATAATTAAGAACTCTCTAGTACATAGCAAAAGCAGTAATGGCCCCGAGAATGTGCACATTTTTCGGAAAATATCGATAAATTACACTGTGCTACAAAATTTGACTAAAAGTCAGTGGGTGGAAATTTCCTTTTGGAGATGAAAGCCCTTAGTGAGTGTACTAAGAAGGCAAAAGGAAATTTTCAGGATAGGTCAAGTTTCTGAGATATGGCTTGGCCAAAATATCCTTGAAAAAATTTTCAAGTCAAAATCCGGGGGCTCGATTTTCACCGTAGACATATGGTCTAGTGGACTTTTTTGCTCAGACTGGCTACTGGTAATGCAATGAAGAGAGAATTGCCTTTCACATGACTATCTAATTGGGCGGTTACTGGTGATGCAGTGAGGGGACAATAGACCCCCTCCTATTACATCCCAATGTTAAATTCACCAGTCTATTGCATTGCGAGTAGATTGCGTGGTAACTAGTTATGTTTACCAGTAGCCAGCAAAATTGCTAGTTATTTCCCTAGTTACCCGAACAACATCAGCTTTTAGCATGGTGATAATAGGTCTGTTCGATAACCCAAAAGTATGTAAAAATTTGTACAAACATTTACAAAATGCTGTTCGATAACAATCTTGTTCAGTAAAAGAGAAATGTACTTGCAAGTACTTGCAAATACTTTTTACTAGCGAAGTTATCGAACAGGCCTAATGTATAATGAATGTAATGTATCTAGGAAAACGTGTAATTTGCAATAAAGAAATCACATAAACATCCTGTCTTGCTGCATTGTCTGATGTCTGCACTAGTTTTATTTCATAATTTTGACACACCCTATGACATGTTAGTTTATCCGAGTCATCAACCAAGAATAATAAAACTGAATCACCACGTATATTGCTAAACAGGGTATACTTATTATTAATACACAGGGTGCTATTTTGCTGTGGAAAGTTGTTATTCACTTTTTCCTTGTAATAGTACGTTTATATATATAACCGGATTTAACAAACCCACTGGGTTTAAAATGTCAAATTCTTTGCGTATACGTCAAATAAATCCTCATTAAGAAAGTTAACCCTGCAAAAGTCTATAATATGTATAAACATGGCCTAATTTAATTCAGACAATCATTATTTTGATGAACAAAAATCGAATGCATTTTTATTTTTGTGGCTGATTTAATTAATTACTCAATAAATTCCAACTTCAACTTTGGGCGGATGGTTCTATGGCACATTAACAAGGTACTTACATATATCCCATGAACATTTTTAGCAATGGGAAACAAAGACATTCTCTACATATTTGATTCAACGATTCCAAAAAAACAACATTTGAATGCAAAGATTAAACAATTTTTTTTAATGTAGCTACTTGTTAGGATTTGCTGATGTTATTACTTTGTAAATGTGCCTGTGTCTAAAATAGCTCTGTTCCAGAACTAAAAAGTTTTTACCACTTTTACACATTTTGCGTTCCCGTACACAAAATTTATATGAAAATCGTTTACGACTTTTACCACTTTATAAAGTACGGGAACAGGCCAAATAATTGTTGAATTAATTAGTTCATCTGCTCATTCTGTGAAACGCCCAGTTGTTTTCCCTATTCTTCCTCATTTTCATTCGTAAACAAAAGAGTCCAATCGGCAATTTTATTTTGTGCTCATTTTTATCAGACATTCTTTCTTCGTAACTTATTTCTACCATATATTCCCTTTTTTTCTTACTTCGTAAACGAACGAAGCGCGTCTTTTGTTTTAAATTTTCGCAGAATTAAATAGTTAAGTTAAATTAAATTGAATTGTAAATAATTAAACTATTTATCAAATTAGAAAATAATGGATGAACAATTCCTTCATTACCTAACACAAGGATGTACGGCAACAAATATAGGACCCACTGCAAAAGGTGGGAGATGATGTGAAAAAAATGTGGGTGGTTTCTCATGTTTTCTAATGTTTTGCCCTTTTCAGAGGCCCTACTACAACATGCGGAGGATGAGTATCTTAATGGCAATATGACACGTTCCATATTCTATCAAGTTGTGGCGTTATACCAAACATCACAGGAACATTACTATAAGTCCACAACCAAACGCAAATCGGCAGATGTTGAAGATCTTTTGGCAGAAATGACTGTAGAGGAGGCAGAAGATTTTAAAGAGTAAGACCTTATTAACTTTGTCTTGGTCTTTATAAAGAGTAGCACACGTTAAGCTCTGTCATTTTTTCCAAAATTTCAGAAATTGTCTAATGCAATATGTCAGTAAATCTCTAAAAACCATGGCCAAAAAGAAAAATAAATCTTATGATAAATATGAAGCAATAGAAATGGAAACCGAAAGTAATTTCCTAAAAGGCATAACAGATCCACTGGAAGGTATTAGGAAGCTAGAAGAAATCTGTAAACAAATGCCAAAGGGTAAGTATGTTTGGCATAAGTACAGTTTAAAGCCTGTCTCTCCGTGGGCCTTTCTTTAAATTGGACTTTAGCCGTGTAATCATTTGAAAACTCTTTCTAATAAGATTTCATCTTGGTTTCCAGAATGGACAATATTGCAATTGTGTAAAGGACCCCGCTCCGAGAATACCTTTTCCATATATCCCAAAATACATGAATATGATGCCGCGATCTATTTAACGATTTTGAAACATGCACGCAGTGATAAATATCCCACACCGATTTGTTTACGTTTTACAAGTGACGAACAAAAGGAATTGTTTGCTAATTTTGCCAGTATTGTTAATCGTTTTAAACATTGCATAAAAGTAGATCCAAAAGATTGGAATACCATCGAAGCAAGAAAGTTATATTGGAATATGTTATCGGAGTTAAACACGTTTATAGTGGTAAGTCGTTTTTAGTATTTATACCCTACACCACACTGTGGTAAGGGGCATTATCTCTTTGTGCATTTGTATGTAACATACAAAAGAAAACGAGATAAAACCATAGTTCCTTCTAGGCATATACATAGGATCACTTTCTGAGTCGATTTTTGCATGTCCGTATGTCCGTCCGTCCGTTCGCAACGTATAGGTCGCATTTATTGTCCGATTCAGATGAAAATTGGGGAAAAACATTTTTTAGCCAAAGAACGCTATTGCCTTTTGGTGAAAATCGGCTCAGATTTGGATATAGCGCCTATATATATTTTCGTCCGATTTCACGTATTTGCTGCATCAAACACTTCACATCTGTCCAATTTTAATGAAATTTGGAATGTGTGACGGAATTTAGTCTAGTAATAAATGAACCATATTATATAGAAATCAGTTCAAATTTATATACATATATCTCCTATATATATTTTACATATTCACAGTGGTGTAGGGTATAATTTAGTCGGCCCCGCCCGACTTTGATCCTTTCCTTACTGGTTTTTATTTAAACGTTGAAGAAACAAGAAACTACTTTCATTGGATCTATAACCGGACTTCTCTGTTACGAACGTTCCTATGCGAATAATTCTCTATAAGGAGTTGTTTTATGGACCTATCCTGGAATTGTCAGAGTATATTTACAGCATCTGCTGATTGTAGTATACTTTAGTTATGCTTATAAATGAAACTTTTGTCTATGGACAGATCGAATACCGGCTACACAACCAAAATACTTTTACTCAGGGAATTTTCAGGAATTTTGTGGCTCTTTCGATTAAAACCCTAAAGAGTTTCAAAGGGGGCACCTGAAGGAATGGACCGCATTGTCCATATTGGAAGTGTATTTTATTTTGGGAGCCATTTCTAGATATCGCGCCCTCCGGTAATTTCAGTTGGTCACCGAAAAAGATAGAGGTTTCGCAACAGGAAGCAAGCACTTGCCCACGAAAAGCATAATGTCACTGTAAACAGGACCACAAAGAGTGGCATTGGCATCATTTTCAAAAGGATCTTGGAACAGATCCTAAAGTGCCTTTAAACATTTTGACCTTTTGTGGGGTAGGTAACCAAAAAGAACACCGATATGGACCATTCTACGATGTTTAAAGTATTGATCGACCCAGTTACTGCCTTCGTGAGTTACCGTGCGCACAATTTTAGGGAAAAGTTTTAAATTTGTGGGGATGGTTCCTGAAGGAGTGGACAGATATGGCCCTTCTTCGAACTTAAACTAAGTTTGGACAAAATATTACGAATGTCAAATTTTTGGACCGAATCGGTAGATCCGTCCGAGAGATTCGTGCGCTCCAGCCACACCACGTGGTAGTCGTTGTGGGTTTTTACAGCTTACCGGTAATTTTCTCAGGTAGGGTGGACTTGTACCGTCGTAAGGCGGCAGCTGAGTTATTAAAAAAACCAAAGCGAACTTTTGTGTGAGATATACCCGATGGAGTGGATCGATAGATTCCATATTGGAACCTCATATATGTCTGGTTGACATTTAACGATGTGTAAAGTATGGACTAAATCGGTTATTTCCTCCAAAAGTTATCGTTCCAAAATTTTTCGGAACATTTTTGAACTTTTGTGGAGGAGGTACCAGAAGGAGTGGACCGATATGGCTCATCTTTGATTACGAAGGACAAAATATTACGAAGGCCAAATTTTGGTCCAAATCGGTTTATCCGTTGGAGAGTTATCGTGCGCTTCAGCCGCAACATATGGTGCCATAGGGTTTTTTACAACTTCGGTCTACATTCTCAGGAAGTATGATTTGCCCCTAAAACAACTTGTAAGTTGTAAGGAAGGGAATACATGTTATTGTAAAAAAATCAAAGCGATTCGAGAACAAGTCTTATACTGAACTTATCCGAAATTTTGTGTGGGAGGTGCGCGATGGAGTACCGATAGAGTCCATATTGGAACTTCATCTATGTCTGACAACGATGTCTAAAGTATGGACCAAATCGGTTACTCTCTTCAAAAGTTATCGTTCGCACAATTTTTCGGAATTTTTTAAACATTTGTGGGGGAGGTACCTGAGGGAGTGGACCGATATGGATCATCTTTGAGCCACAAATTTGGTCCAAGTCAGTTCATCCGTTCGAGTGTTATCGTGCGCTTCAGCCGCAACAAGGTGTCATTGGGGTTTTTGCAACTATCGGGCTATATTCTCAGGAAGTATGATTCGCCCTAAAAACTTGTACCGTCGTAAGGAAGGGCAGCGAATATAAGATATTGCAAAAAAATCAAAGCGATTCGAGAACAGTTCTTAAACTGAACCGATGGAGTGGACCGATAGAGTTCATATTGGAACTTCATCTATGTCTGACAACGATGTCTAACCAAATCGGTTACTCTCTTCAAAAGTTATCGTTCGCACAATTTTTCGGAATATTTTTAAACTTTTGTGGGGGTAGTTGAAGGAGTGGACCGATATGCTCATCTTCGAACTTGAAGTAAGTTTGGGCAAAATATTACGAAGGCCAAATTTTGGTTCATCCGTTCGAGAGTTATCATTGGCATTGTTAAATCGACTCCAAATTATCTGAAGCTGATTTTGTCCAAACATACTTCACCTCTCCTGTCATCCTTGCCTGGCTTCAGTAGCGGAACCACCCTCCGAACTTTCCAGGCTTCTGGTATAATATGGTTGCTTAACGATAAATTGAGGACACTTGCCAAATACTCAACTGCGGGTTCATCCAGTGGTTTAGCAAAATAATTGAGCTTTCGTGTCGTTGGCCGAACTCTTTGGATGAGCTTGATTTTCAGATGGCATCTGCAACATCGCTTATGGTAAATTGTAGTGGTACCTCGGCTGAGAGTGGGCTCTTAAGGCCTGGTCACATAAGAGGATTTCTGGCTTAATTCATTAAGTTGCATGATCTTCCGGCTTTATGTCAAAACTCAAAGCATACGAAAATCGTGTTTCAGCCCACATTCAGGCGCGTAGAGATGCCGCAACTCAACGCAGCTGAAGGTGTGCTGAAACACGATTTTCGTATGCTTTGACTTTTGACATAAAGCCGGAAGATCATGCAACTTAATGAATTAAGCCAGAAATCCTCTTATGTGACGAGGCCTTTACTCGTGTGGCACGCTCCTTTTCGCCCTCACACTCTCGGGGTGCTCTATAAATTGTAAATATAAAGGCCGTTCTATCATTCTTCTTTCCCGAGTTCAAATGTACCCTTGCACACAACTCACTTAATCCTGTACGAATGTTTTATTGTTTCAGGTGGTATAGCCACTTTTTCCGCTTATGCTCGTCTACTTGCCTTCAAGAGCAAGTTTCCTAACTCCTGGGTATTCGGAGTTCATACGACAAAACCCATCAGTCATTTGCTATTCCCCTCTGCTGGGAAATTTGTACTAATTTCTGGTATACAGTGGGTCGCTGCAGCTGTGATAATATGCCGAAAAATTCTTTCAGCTACCCGAGGATCTGGGGAATGGACAGTCAGCTCTATGAAGCGGTGACTGATAAATTTTCTGAACCCTTGGTAATCCACTTTCTCGATGATTCAGAAAATTGGGGCTGTCAGATGCTATGTAGTCATGTGGTCTATTAACGGAGACGATGATATGAAGATGGTCTGAGCCGAGTGCCACAATCAAGCTCATGATGAGCATTGAAGTCTTCTATGCACATTATGCAACTCTGCCTGAGCAATCCAACACTACATGGCCAATAGAGTTAAGCTCAAGCGAGATGGGCCTGTACTAGACATATTGCTGTATAAGGAAACAATTCCTCCTCTTCATCCGCTTCTTGCAACGGAGACCTTGTAATTGAATTACAGGAACGATGCATTTTCGGCCTCCAGAACAACAACATGAGGTGTTAAATGCTGCGTTTGTTGTTATTACGACGACGCTCAATCCGACGACCATGTTGAAGACACACTGAGACACGGTCAAACGGAACGGATTCCTGAAATCCTGCCGGCTCCAAATAAAATGGCTGATGAGCAAGATAACAAACGAAATAGCGTCAGAAACAGATATCTAGTTGCAGATCATCAGAATGGATTCCGTAAAAAGCGGGAAAGGCTAGAACGGTGATCGTGGCGCTTGACATATCAAAAGCCTTTGATACTGTCAGGCAATCCACGCTGTTTGAGGATATTGAGCAGGCAACCCTCCGACCAAGTCTGAAACGGATAATCACTTACATGTGTCGACGCCAGTCGTACGTGGAATTCAGGAACAAGAATTCCGTAGATTGAAACAGGGAGTTCCCCAAGGTGAGGTGGTATCTCCGGAACTGTTTAACATCTACCTTACCCTCCCGACGGCATTGAGTTAAATACCTATGCGGATGATTGTACACTCATGGCGTCAGGTTCCAACATCGGTAACGTTTGTGACAGGCTAAACGCCTATCTCATTGATCTTGCAGAGTTTTTCCACGCGAGGAATATGAAAATATCAACCACTAAGTATACAGCCACACTGTTTACCACATGGACGGCGAATGAAGCTCCTACTGAATGATAGGTCGACGGTGCAATAATTCCGACCTCAAACGACCCCAAAGACCTAGGGGTCACATTCGATAGCACGTATAAGTCGTCCGAGCATGCCACAGTTATCTGCGATAACAAGTCTCTAGCCGGCAGCACTAGGGGTGCGGATAAAGAAATCTTGTTAACCACATACAACGCGATAGGTCGGTCTGTGATAAGCTACGCAGCGCCAGCGTGGTTTGCTAACGTAAGTGATACGCAATGGGATAACTTAAAAGTCTGCCAGAATGCTGCCCCGAGAACAGCTACAGGGTGTCACCTCATGTCCGTAGTGGATCATTTACATGAGGAGACAAAGATCCTTCCTGTGCGTCGACTCAACATGATGTTGACGATGCAGTACTTGATTGAATGCTATAGGCAAGACCACCCAAATCACCATCTGGTGGATATGCCTGAACCCCCCAGGCGAGTCAAGGAGGATTATCGTGATCTGGAAAGGGAGGTCCAGAGATATATAAGAGAACCTCTATTTCAACGTTCTTATCGAAAGGAATAGTTCCAAAAATGTATGTTCAGTTCAAAGAAGGGTCATGTCGGGGTACTTGTTTAGAAAAATCTCAAAACATTTGGGATTAAGGCCTTGAAATTTGATGTAACTTGGGAAATGTTCCGAATGCTGTAAAAAAATTATGCTGGGAACTTCCAAAACGTCTATTGTATATTTAGCTCTACTACTGCTGTTTCTACCGATTGATTATTTTCTATTTTCCATATTTCAATTCCTGTGCACACGTAATTTAAACTAATTACTAATGAACAATTTTCCTTGCAGAAGATCCTTGCAGATCTGAAAAACTTATTCTTCCCATGGACATTTCTATTCTCAGGCATATCCCATCTAGCGTCATGTACCAACTTTGTCCAACAACGTTGGGAGAAAATTGATGAATTTTGCGACACATATAAATGGGATGAGCAAACACGAATACTGTTATCATTAGCGGCATCAAATATTAGAGATATAACCGAATTGGAAATAGAAGCAATTTGTTTTGTACTCACAGAAAATGTGGAACAACGAGAACTAGTCATTGATTTGCTAAATGAAATGCAACAACAGTCGCAAGGTAAATCCATTGGGATAACTTCTATATTTCCCATATAGTCTTGTTTTTTATCGATTGCAGATGACTGTTGTAGCGAGTGCAAAGCCAATCGTTATCCCTGCATACTGGTGGTAGATGAGGTGGGAATAACTGTGTGTTCTAAATAAAATTATTGGTCGATTTAAATTTATATTTTGTCTCCCCCCTTAGCGTTTGGATCATTTCTTCTGGGAAGAAATGAATGTCTATCAAGAATTTACACGCATCAACTCGATACAATGCCTCTGGAGGCTTTATAAATACTACAAAAAGGACATTAAAAATGGCTACTTAAATGTAAATTTAACCACTGGTGGTTGTGTTATAAATCCCGGTAAGTTGTCTATCTGTGACATATTTAACCTTTTATTTATTTATTGTTGCTTTGTATTGTTTCCTTTTTTAGATCAAAATCTAAATAAAATGGAATTGCGTATGCGTAGCTTTTTTGAATATTGGATGCCACATTGGACAATGATGGTTGGCCAGCGACCAACTCAAGAAGAGCTATTCAATAACTTTTTCAAACAAAATTGCTACGTGTAAGTTTTTTATGTACTTTGACCACACACACACACACTCACACATTCTCCAAAGAAGTGCTGACTGACCCCGTTAATATTGAGTTTATTATTTGCTTTAGTTGTTTGTTTTTCTATTCTCTCCTATCTTCTCTATATGTTCCAGTTATGCTGGTCATGGTTCCGGTCTACAGTATATAAGTGGACGTAATATTGCCAAATTTCAGATGCACTGTGTGGTTTTCCTATTTGGCTGTGACTCGTCGCGTCTCCATTCGAATGGCCTGTATAGTGAATTGTTGGGACCGCATTTATACTATCATGCTGCCATGTGGTAAGTAACAAAAAAAGGAAACACAGTAGTGTTGTAGCTGTTGTTGGATGGATGGATACACATTGGTATGAAGTTTACAGTTGACAATGTTTGAATGTGTATGTGCTTTGGAGCAATACACTAGATTACCAAGTATTTCTTTGTAATGTAGAGTAAAAATATAACAGTCATTATTCTGTACTGGCTTTAAAAGGGACACAGTTTCGAAAAACGTGGTTAGAAGCACTAGATTCAGACATTTCCGTGTACATAATTTTAAATTTCGCATTTTCATCAGTGGTAAAATGGTCCATTCTAGAATGTTTGCCAATCACAGCTTAGGAGAACACGACCAATCTAAAGTTTGGTTGGTTCTAACATCATCACTGCTGCTGGTGGAATAAATTATACCCTGGGAAATCTGATGATACGAATTCATTCACGTTTGGTGATATGAGTGACCAAGATAATTATAGGGGAATATTACGTTTGGATGACCTTACAAACGCTATCTGAGAAAACTTTATTATACAAAACATGGGACGCTTTGGAAATCTCGAAGTCACCCCCATTCTCCGCAGGGACACGAGGTGACTTATCTTATACCAATGAGTATGTCTTCAACTTCGTCGTCGGAATGTGATACATCACCGCGCTCTCCCCAAACACAACAAACGCAGCATCTAATACCACATAATGTTGTTCAGCCCCGCGAAAATGCATCCTGTAATTCAATTGGAACGGTATCTGCCTCAAAGTAAACGATTTTGATGATGAGTCGAAGAAACAACATGGCCACTAGGCCGGGGCGATTTGAAAACCTTCATGGTCCCTTCGCGTTTCTTATTCCTGGGATTTAACTGAGCAAAAAAGTCCACTGAACCATATGTCTACGATGAAAATCGAGCCTCCCGATTTTGACTTTTTTATTGACGTTTTTTGGATATTTTGGCATATAACAGCCAAAGCATTGAGATTTTCGATCCACCACAAATAAAAAAATTGTAGCCAAGACAGTAATTAAGAACTCTCTAATACATCGGATCGCTCCTTCAGGCAGTTTTAGCCTTGAGAAGGTGCAAACTTTTCGAAAAATGTCGATAAATGACACTGTGCTACAAAAGTTGGCCAGAAAAATATTCAAGTGTTCTGATGCAAAATTATATCGTGTTGGGATCCATGGACAACGACAATGCCTTTAGTTCGTTTGGGTCACTTCGTTTTATTTTTTTATAACTGTAAAAGTAGTGAAAATCTGGGTTTCTTACATTTTCAATAACTTTTTCTAAAGATATTATTCACCACTTTAAAAGGAAGAAGGATCACTAGAAATCCGTTGTGAAAAGAAGAAGATATGTCCGTTTAAATTTAAAAAAGTAAGAAACTCAGATTTTCACTACTTTTACCGTTATAAAAAAATAAAACGAAGTGACCCAAACGAACTAAAGGAATTGTCGTTGTCTATGGATCCCAACACAAAATATCCATAAAACGTCAATAAAAAATGTCAAGTCAAAATCGGGAGGCTCGATTTTCATCGTAGACATATGGTCCAGTGGACTTTTTTGCTCAGTTCAATCCCAGGAATCAGAAACGCGAAGGGCCCATTAAGGTTTTTTCCTTCCATACAAATCGCCCCGGCCTAATGGCCACCCATTATGATGTTCACTGTCTCCTGTAGCTTGCAACGTTGCGATGGTTATAAAGTTTTGAGGAAGGATCGTACAAAAAGCGGCTTATCCAATATACCAGTCTATCTTATATAGACATATCTCGGGTACTGCCGAGGTAGAGTTGCATAGTTGTGCCCTGCGCTGGCTAAGCAGATTGATAGCTCCACATTTAGCATGGTGAACGAAGACGCCCCCGTTCACCCAGACTGATAAATGACGTATCCTGGCAATATGTAATTGTTCTTGGCTCAGATTATCTTCCTTTCATCATCTCTGTTAACAGACCATGGAAAAGCTGAATGGAACGAATTCAGAAAATTTACCAATCACATTACAGCTGCAACCAGTCGCTACATACCTGCGGGTTGAATACCCGAAATTAGACCAAAGTTCCCAGCAGAGCAAATGAGCGTTGTTGTTGTTGTAACAGTGTTTAATTATTATGTTTGTATGTTCGTTCTCCTGTTCAATCTGGCTCTGGGTCTATCTCTAGTTCCAGGAAGTTGGCTACTTCGATGGGATCTAACCACAGATCCACTGGAGTCAAATGAGTAGGCTTGGCGGGGCAGTTGAATAGGTGCTTAGTATCGTGCGGGCCCATGCCGCATACTGGGCAGATGTCTTGCACGGTGCGATCGATTCCCGCCCAATAGGAATTTAGCCGACTGCAATATCCCGAGCGTAATTCAGGTGCGATAGATGGGGGATGTGCTCCAATGACTGCATTCACACAATAACTGCTTATGGTCTTAGCAACTGTGTCCGTGTGAATGCTGTTCAAACCTGACTGATATGCCTGTTGATCTAGAAGTTCTCTCCTATATTGTTGGACCGTCGTCTCTAGAGCATGAATATCCTTCTTGATATGCCTGGGTGTATCGGTGGCCAGCAGATGGTGATTGGGATGGCTCTCACGGTAACACCCGAACAAGTACTGCAACTATAGCATCTCATTATGTTGTCGTACTGGAAGAATCTTTGCCTCCTCATGTAGATGGTCCACTGTAGATTTGAGGAGGCACCCTGTTGCTGTTCTCAGGACGGCGTTCTGACAAATTTGAATCTTATCCCACTGCGTGTCACATAAATTCGGGAACCAAACTGGCGCCGCATAGCTTACCACAGACCGACCTATCGCTTTATACGTGGTCAACAAGGTTTCTTTATCTGCACCCCAAGTGCTGCCGGCTAGGGACTTGAGGACCTTGTTCCTATATTTCAGTTTATCGCAGATAGCTGCGGCATGCGCGTACGACGAGAAAGTGGTGTCGAATGTGACCCCTAGAATTTTGGGGCAGTTTGTGGTCGGAATTCTGCTACCATCGACCCTGATATTCAACTCTCTTCTATACTGCGCCGTCCATGTGGTGAACAGAGTGGCCGTCTATTTAGTGGCGGATATCTGCATATTCCTCGCGTCGAAAAAAATGGTAAGATCGGCTAAATAGGAGTTCAGTCTCTCACAGATGTCATCAGGGTAGGTACCTGACGCCAGGATCGTACAATCATCCGCATACGTAAGGATCTCAATGCCGTCTGGAGGGGGCGGAATACAGGAAAGGTGAATTCCACATACGACTGGCGACCACACATATAGTTGATTATCCAACGTTTCAGACTTGGCCGGAGGGTTATCTGCTCGATGTCCTCGAACAGCGTGGAGTGCTTGACAGTATCGAAGGCTTTTGATAAGTCAAGCGCCACCATCACTGTTCTATCACACGGCCGCTCCTGGTTGAGTCCTCGACAAATATGTGTGGAGATGGCGTGCAGCGCTGTTGTCGTGATGTGCTACTTACGGAATCCATGCTGATGATCGGCAACTTGATAGCTATTTCTAATGCTGGGGAGGACTAAGGCCTCAAGGGTCTTCGCTACAGGTAACAAAAGCGAAATCGGCCTGTACGATTCACCTTTGCTGGCATCCTCGTCTGGCTTCAGTAGCGGGACCACCCTTCCCATTTTCCAGACTTCGGCAACAATAAGGGTGGCTAGCGACAGGTTGAGATCTTTAGTGAGATACTCCACTCCCGGCTCATCCAGCTGTTTCAACATTACCATGGAAATTCCGTCAGGGCCCAACGCTTTGGATGATTTAGCGCTCCTGATGGCATTCGCAACATCATCTATTGTAAACTGTGGTGGTTCATCCTCGGCAGGAAGAGATCTAATGCGACGTAACACTCTTCTCTTCGCCCTGTCACTCTCGGGGTGCTCGACAAACAGTCGATTGAAGTAACTTACACACCTCTTCGGGTCAGTCAACGTAACGTCGCCAAACGTGACTGAGGGCCTGTCATCCCTCCTTCCGGGGTTCGAGAGTGACTTAACCGTTGTCCACAATTTACTTATACCGGCTCCAATGTTGCAACTCTTCAGATGATTTAACCACTTGTTCCGCTTATGTTCGCCAACCAGCCTGTTAACTTCCAGTGTCAGCTCCCTGACTCTGGGGTCGTCGGGGTTTGTTCGACGAAGCTCATCTCGCTCATTTGCTATCCCGTCGCCTCTGCTGGGAAATTTGGTCTTACTTCGGGTATTCGACCAGCAGGTATATGGCGAGCGGCTGCAGCATTGATGATGTCTCGGAACGTCCTTTCTGCTACCCGAACATCAGAAGGATTGGGCAATTCTCTGAAGCGGTGATTGGTGAACTCTCTGAAACTCGGCCAATCAGCTTTTTTATGATTGACGAATGTGCGGCTTTCAGAGGTGATGAAGTCGGGTGGTCTGCTAATGGAGACAGTTATGGGGAGATGGTCTGATCCAAGGGAAATGACGGGTTGCCAGGTACGTCATTTGTCAGACCAGGTGACACGATGGTTATGTCAGGCGAACTGTGACACTCTCCTCTAATTCTGGTAGGGGCGTCCTCATTGACCGTGCAAAACGTAAAGCTATCAATCTGCTCAGCCAGCGCTGTACCTCTCTGGTCGTTTCCGAGGGCCGAATGCCACATCTCATGATGCGCATTAAAATTCCCCAGGACCAGACGATTATGACCTTGCAAGAGCGGGCTAATGTCAGGCCTATAATCAGGGATACAGCTATTTCTCGGCGGGATGTATACATTCACAAACTCTATCTCGGCAGCTCCACACCTGACTGCTACCCCCATACATTCTATGTACGGGTCATTAGAGACAGGCTCAAGCGAGATAGGTCTGTATTGGACAGACTGGTGCAATAGGAAAGCCAATCCCCCACCTCCACTTCTGGTGCGATCTTTCCTCAGAACATTGTAACCATCACAATGCTCTAAGCTGTGGTTGTTGTTCAGCTTGGTTTCCTGCACCGCCGCGACCTTGATGTTCTTCCGACTCATAAAATCTACTATCTCCTCGATCTTACCTCGGAGTCCATTGCAATTCAATTGCAAAAAGGCTGCATTTTCGGGGATTGGGACAACAACGGCTGGTGTTAAAGGCTGCGTGTGCGGTTGTTGTCGAGGGGACTGCGGGAGAGTTTCGTAATCAGACGACGAGGGAGTCTCGTAATCCGACGACGACTCACTGGGGACTGTGTTCACACAGCATGCAGCAACATAGTCCCTGTCGTAGTCCCTCACGTGGACGAGTCCAGAGCAACCCCTTAGATGCACCCACTCCTGACATCTATTGCATCTCACCGAAGGTTGGATGTGGGTGAAGATGCGAATGTGACAAACTGAGCACAGATATATTGGTCCTGGGTTTTCCTCCGCCCCGGCTCGGACCAATAGAGTTCGGAGCAGGCAGGCTGCTCCCAATACAGAAAAACTAAACATATACGAACATGTACACACTGAGGTGGCAGTAAATACAAGTTGCTACAACAAAAATCAAAGCGATTCGTGAGCAGATCCTAAACTGAACTTTTCCGAAATTTTGTGTGGGAGGTACCCGAAGGAGTGGACCGACTGAGTCCTCATCTAAGTCTGGTAAAAATTTTACGATGTGCAAAGTATGGACCAAATCGGTTACTTCCTTCAAGAGTTATCGTGTGCACAAATTTTCCGAACATTTCCGAAGTTTTGTGGGGGAGGTACCAGAAGGAGTGGACCGATATAACCTATCTTCGAACTTAAACTAAGTTTGGACAAAATATTACGAAAGCCAAAATTTGGACCGAATCGGTTGATCCGATATAACCTATCTTCGAACTTAAACTAAGTTTGGACAAAATATTACGAAAGCCAAATTTTGGACCGAATCGGTTGATCCGTTCAAGAGTTATCGTGCGCTCCAGCCAGACAGACAACAGAAAGACGGACATGGATAAATCAACTTCAAATTGTCTGAAACACATTTCGTCCAAACATACTTGGGGTCTAAAACCATTATTTCTATGAGGCACATTTTGCCCGTATGAACGTGTATATACCCTCGTTAGCATAAATGCTGAGGGTATAAAATCGTCGGAGGGTTTTTAAATAAATCGCAGTCAAAGTTCACATTTTTAGGGTTTTATTAAATTTTCACGATTTTGGTTATAACTGTGAAAATTCTCTACAAGATTGACTTTTTTTTCGCAGGTTGTAAAATTTTTTGAGATATATAAGTTTAAGTTGAGAGATTGCAGTCCTGACACTGTTTTATAAGGAGGCTATACAGTCAGTACATTGTCCCAATTTGAACTTCTATATCTTAAAAATGGTCAAACCTACGAAAATATGTATCATAAAGGTCAATCTTGTTGAGAATTTTCAATGCTAAAACGTTTTCTAAATTTGTGAACTTTGACCGCGATTTATTATTTAAAAAGCTTTCGGCGATTTTTTTTTGATTTTGTTCATCTATGAACGTTGTAGTTTCAGAATCCGCAAACACTTCCCAGGTATAAGCACCTCTCCATTGAAAGTTAGTTCAGGCGCACCTCAGTAAGAAATAGTTTTGATATCACTTTTTTGTGGCTCAGTGTACATTTTATTGATTTACAACTACTAGTCCACTAACAATAACATCAACAACAAAAATATTAAAACTAGTATCTTCTTCTTCATATTATTGCCTTGCAGTCCTGCGTTAGTTGGCACTCTAATGCCTTGCCTAGATTCGATTATGGATAAGGTGGCCACGGAAATACTTAGTCGTTGGATAGCGCCCAAAACGCCAAATGTTTTGCCATGGAATGAAATTGAAGTGAATGCCTGGGTAAAAGAGGGCATCATTAGATGTAAGTCACAAATTTTGCACATAAACACACAAACCACTCTATCATATCTCTCACATGCATGCTTGCTTGCTTGCATTCCATGCAAAAGACACACATACTCACATACTTGTGTATATTCTTAATAGCAAAATTGTCATGTGTAATTATTTATTGTACGTTTGTTTACTCATTATTTTATAGCCAAAAGTGGGGGAAATATAGAGGCGACAACGGCATTATCACCAGTCGCCACAACTAGCAGCAGCAGCAGCGGCAGAAGTTCAGCCACCACAATAGCCACAACACCCGATTATCATTTGGGCAGTTTATGTGGCATCTTGGCCCGTGTACATCAACGCATCAGCGAACCCAAACTCTATAATACCGTACCGTATGTGTGCCGTGGCCTACCCGTCTGGAATTGTCATGTACAACCCACAATGCCTACACTGTGATTAGTATATAAGTCGTGTTATATGGTGTTTTGTGTATAAGTGTGTAGTAGCATATAAGTTTCAAGTTAAGTCAAATATCCTGAACATTTTGCATCATCCTCCCCGCCACCGTTCAGTAAAAAGTTATTCTTGTTGTTGTTGTTGTCAGTGATGATAATAATGATGAAGATGAAAACTACAAACGCATTGTGCAAATATTTTGAATTACTTGTTCATAGTTTATGTTTTGTCTCCGCTTCATTGTGGAAGGTAGGCATGCAGGCGAAGCTGCTGTGGATGGCTCACTTTTAAAGTATTAAAATCTGTTTATGAATTTCAAATTAAGTCTTAAGTTTTTACCAACCTTACCTAGCTATATAGAGTGCTACACTAGGCTGCCACTTTTTTCTTCTGTGCAACACCTGCAGCTGTCGCCTACTTGAGCAGTGAGAGAGTGTCACTTCCGCTTCACCTACATTTATTAGCATTCGTTTGCATTGCCCTTGTTGTTGTTGCTGCTGTTCGTTCCTCTTCTTGTATTTTGTTAGTTGTCATCATCATCATCTTTTTCTGAAGTGTTTATCTAACAAAGCACATCAAAACTAACAAACAAACAAGCTATCAAGCAAACTGTTAGCTAGCTGTCTGATAGACAGATAAGCAAGCCCAACTCACTGATGTTAATGATTCAAGCAAATCCCTCTCGCTATCCCGCACACTTGGGTGTTCTGCCATAAACGCCAGTCAGAGGTAAGTGCAAATACTATTTCATTTCTTTATAATTCCAACAAACAGCCGTGATGTAGTAGTTCCCAATGAACTTATTATAATCTGTTATTTTTTTTGCATTTTCCTGTTCTTTTGCTCATTCTTTGAGCGTTGTTTTGAATTAATACTTCGTTGTTCTTTTCAATACTTTTTAGTGTGTTAGCAACTCGAAGAGTGAAATTGAAGAGATTTGTGCTTTTGAAAGATTAAAATTTTAATTGAAATTATTTTCTGAACATTTGAAGTACTTTGCATTACAAACCAGGAGGAGTCATTTACACATGTTTATGGAATTACATATAGGGGGTTATCATGAACGGCAATTCCCCGTGATTTTTTTCACTTTCTCCCTTAAGTTGCAACGGCGGAAAGACGAAACTCACGGGGAAATTTCATTCATGATAACCCCCATAATAATTTTTGTTGTGGAATATATATGGAATCCAGAAAATCGCTCTAGAGGCCACAATTATTTTTTATAAAAATAATTTACCAGTTCATTGTTGTTGCTAAAAAAAGAATCATAAAAAATTTATGAAAATCGGATCGGACTTTAATATTAGGTATGTATATTGTAGGGCCCAAAGTGCCTATAATTGGCCATATATGCATTCATATTGGAGCAATATCAAAATCTGGCCCAATTTTAATAAATTTTTGTAGGATTTGTTTTTTAGCCACAACAATGAACTGGTAAATTATTTTTATCGATTGGATTTTCTGAAATTCGCCTTTGGCCCCCATACAATGTACTATGAAAATAAAGATCGGTCGGGGGCACGGGTTATCGTTAACCGATCGTCATAAATTTTTATAGAGATCATTTTTTAGCCACAATAAGGACCTGGTAAAGTTTTTTCATCCATTGGACCATTAAAATGCACCTTTGGCCCCATACAAAATAGTATGGAAATAAAGATCGCTCGGGTGGCACGGGTTAACTTTAACCGATCGTCATAAAATTTCATATATAAGGTTTTTGGGTCAAATGAAAAAAGGGGAGGAAATCCAATCAAAAACCAGTAAGGAAGGAATCAAAGTCTGGCGGGGCCGACTATATGATACCCTACACCACTGTGCATATGTATAATGTATGTGGGAGTTTAATCCAAATCTGAACAGATTTCGATATAATTTAGCACATTTATTTAATTCAGTCACGTATTCTAAATTTCATCAAAAGTACGAGTGCAGTTCGGAGACTTAGTCTAGCACAAAAAGCGCGGTATAAGGAGAAAAACGTTAAGTGTTTTGGAAACTCCCATCTCTGTTATGAACACATGTTAAATTTTGTTTCGATCTGGCAACTCCTTCATATAGAAACAGTTGTTCAAAAAAGACGCATCCGCAATTTTTTTTACAATGGAAAAATTAGAAATGCATGCTGTCATTAAATATTTACATAAAAAAGGATTATCGGTACAAGAAATTCATAATGACATGGTGAATGTGTTAGGTGAAAGTGCTCCTTCATATGCAACTGTAAAAAATTGGGTTGCTGATTTTAAACGTGGTCGTACAAGCATTGAAGATGAACCACGTAGTGGACGTCCAAAAACAGCAACAACAACAGAAATTGTAGCCAAAGTGCATGATATGGTATTAAATGATCGACGAATAAAAGTGCGTGAAATTGCTAATATCATGGGCATCTCAAATGTTTGAGTCCATTTAATTTTGCATGAAGAACTACAGGTGAAAAAGCTTTCTGCAAGATGGGTGCCGCATTTGTTAACAGTCGATCAAAAACGCATAAGAATGAACATTTCTCAAGCTTGTTTGGATCGTTTTAAGCGAAGTAAAATGGATTGGGGTGCCACCGTGGTGCAATGGTATGCACGCCCGCCTTGCACGCAGAAGGTCAGTGGTTCGATTCCCCGGCCAGGCAACATCAAACATTTTTCAACGGTGGCAAAATACCCCTCAGTAATGTTGGCGACATTTCCTGAGTATTTCAGCCTTGAAAAACTTCTCTACAAGTGGTGTCTTTAAGGCACGCCGTTCGGACTCGGCGATAAACAGTAGGTCCCATATCATTGAGCTTAATATGAATCGGGGTGCACTCATTGATATGAGAGAAGTCTCCCTTGTCCCGTATGGGATGTTGTGGAACAATGTTTATGTTTTGTGTTAAAATGGATTTTAAGCGTCGTTTCATAACTGTTGATGAGACATGGATCCACCACTATACTCCAGAGACAAAAGAACAATCCAAACAATGGACTGATGCTGGAGGAAGAGCCCCAAAGAAGGCAAAAACAATTCAATCGGCTGGTAAGGTTATGGCAACGGTTTTTTGGGACTTCAAAGGTATTTTATTGATTGAATATCTGCAAAAGGGTAAAACAATAAATTCAGAGTACTATTGCAACCTTTTGGATCAATTAAATGTACAAATTCGAGAAAAACGTCCTGGCTTACAACGCAAACAAATAATTTTTCATCAAGACAACGCACCAGCGCACAAGAGTGTTTTAACAATGGCTAAAATCAACGAATTAAAGTACGAGTTGCTTGACCACCCACCTTATTCTCCTGATTTAGCTCCCAGTGACTTTCACTTGTTCCCAAATCTAAAAAAAATCCTTGCTGGCAAGCGTTTTACCTCAAATGAAGATGCAATTACAGTTGTAAACCACTATTTTAAAGACCTTGAGGAAAACTATTTTAATCAAGGGATAGAATTGCTAGAAAAGCGTGTATTGAAGTTTCAGGATATTATATTGAAAAATAAAAATATTTTTGAAAAACTAACTATTATCTTTCATTGATAGGCTAAGAAGTTTCCGAACCGCCCTCGTACAACATTTTCTTTAGTCCCATTCCGATAGGAGTTGCGGTTTCCAAGCGTGAGAACCTAAAAAAACCCTTAAAAATGTCAACTGGAATCGCAATTTATTTAAAAAGTGCTCCGGCGATTTTTATGCTCTCCACCACATGGAGGGTATAATTAAATTTGTCATTCCGTTTGTAACACATCGAAATATTCGTCGGAGACCCTATAATATATGGCGAATAACAAAATTCCTTTACAATTCCATTTGAAAAAAATAAAAAATTTTTTTGCGAGCACATCTACGATTTTTGGTATAGAGTTAAAGGAAAAAAATCCGGTGTCAAATCTGCTCGCGTTCACGAAATTGGCCAATGCGCGCAAAAGTTATAGCGGTTTTTATTCTCATATAAAGAAAAATATATTTTTTGTTGTTATGAGAAAATGTATGCATAAATCGTTAACAGCATTCCATATCTTTTCGTAGATGTTTAAATAGTTATTAAATTTATTATTATTTTCGCGGAAAATCAACAAATAATAAAAAAAATTTGAAGTACATCCAAATTATCCTGTCCCAGAATCCGTACAAACCCTCAAAAAATAAATTAAAAAATATATGTATGTGGAATCTAGACAATGCGTAGAAAAATATGATTCCAAATTTATAGAGATTGGGTACATAAATTGTATATTATAGCAACAACAAAAGAGAAAAACTTATTGTTGCAAAATATTGTTGCAAATATTTTTTTGGTTTGATTCTAAAAATTAGAAAAAAATATTTGGGAGTTCTCCAACTATTTTGCTAAAATCCCATAGAATAATAAATGTATACTGTTAAAACTTCATCAAAAAATATGGTTTACCATCGCGAGAGTTTAACTGATTACTGTGATAACTTATAAGGGTAGGAAATTAAGAGTAATATTGAAATTACAATCATTCAATTAATATTAAAATTAAAAAGCCCGTTATTCGCGAATTAGTCATATTCGGTTGATGCGCACCCGTTTTTGGATACAGCGAATCAATATCTTTCAAAATTTATGCATATTTCGATGTTTCACTCAGGGGCCATTGTGTGCCGCCAGTTGCATCATACACTGTAAAAAAACCTTAAAGTTGGTAAAAGTCGCGCAATGTGCATACGATTTTGATGCGCATCCGGTTTCATCAGCGCCTATCAAAAATACGTCAAAATATACCAATTTTAATTAGATTCTTCAAGAACCGCGGATGTGCCTCCACATTCAATTTTTTTGTGAAAGACCCATATTACTCGCGTATCTCTTTTCTTTTATGACACGCGTTTTCGCAAATATTGTAATCGCCAGTAAAGGATTCCATTTATGTACAAAATTTTAAAGAAAATCGCGGTTTAGTACGCGGATTTGTCAAAATATATTTTTGCTGATTTTCAGATTTTCAAGGCATCTATATCCGCGGTTTTAGTAGATGGATTCGATCGCGGAAGACTTCATTAGAACCATCGCGTAAAAAAACTAAATTCACGCGGTTTTCAAAGGAAATGGAATGACAGTTGTACATTTTACACGCAAAAAATAGGTTTTGTAAGAAAATTTACGCATCAAATGTTGGCCTTTCGACTCCTATTACTAGGATGCTGTAAGGAGCACACTCATGAGATATGCATCAAACGACGTAAAATCAGGAGTTCTATAATCGTGTTAAGAGTTTGGAATGTTATCTTCTTGCGCGTCCGGATTATTAAAAAAATTCAAAAAACCCCGAAATTCCGGCTTCAAAATGTCAGCATCAATTTTAGGTGGATGCAGTGGATATATCGAAAAATCATACACTACAGTCTTGTTGCCCATGGAGTATTCTGTGATTCTTTCTTTGGCGATAGGTCTATAAAATGTAAGGTAAAGCCAGAAATCGTATGGGAACATAAAAAAACTTGTTGGCTTCAACCCATTTTTACTCATTTTTCTACATTGATGCCAATACAGCTTCCACGAAAACTAATTTTAATGGTCGACATTATGGGATCCCTCCTAAAACACTTCATTTTAAAGAATTGTAGTCATACTTTATACAATATGTTAACAGTTCGCGAATTCTGATAGGGTGAAACTCGGATTCATCGATTGCAAAACATTTTTGTTATTTACCATATACACTTATGGCCAAAATAATAAGTACATCATAGTTTATGTTTGATTTTGTGCTCGACAATCTGTTTTTTTCTCAAAAAAGATGTGAACTGCTTTACATTTCGAAACTTCTATTCGTAATCAATTATGCAACAAGCATAAAAACACAAAAAATTGGTAATATTCTGTTTCTGTGCCACTTTTTTTCTAAAAGTTCAAAATTTGGTTGGCCAAAAAAATAAGTACATTTTTGATTTTTTATTATTTACCAATAATCGAGTAAATTTTAGGAAAGGTGGGTTAGTAATTTAACTTTGCTAATAACATTAGACAAACATAAAATAAAAATTAATTGATGGATGGGATGAAATGAGCACTATTACACTGGAGAGAGGAGATTGACGTCAAAATTAAGAAATTAGGGAAAAAATGTCGATAATAGCCAAATCCCTGGAAAAGCCGGTGGGTTTTTTTTCTAAAACACATTGAAACCAAAATGAAACTGAAGAAACACGGTGTATGTCTAAAAAGGCAACAATAAACAATCGATAGACCCATTGTTGCTCTCGCTTTAGAGACCTATTAAACTCATCTTGGGTAATTACTGTTGGCATAGGTAATGTTATATTTACCCGAATAGCTCGGAGAATAATAAGGGCTACCAAATTACCAGAATAATTAACAAAAGGCGTTCAAATGTTTCGGGAAAAATTTTTGTTGACGAGGTCTTCCTTAGCTAACAATCATATGGATTGGTCCGGAAAAACGTACATGGACAAAATTGGCGAAATTTCCTCTAGATCAATGAAATAAAAATGAATAAAATAAATTTATTCGGTAACAATTACGGCAAGATGAATTTCAATCTCAAGGGAGAGGAATTTCAAACAATAGTTACAAAAATCCAATTAAACACGGAGGTAGTCACCTAATGGTGTGAGGCTGATTATTTTTCCTGGTATGGTCTTTATCCAATATATCGAATTACAGATGATGGGACCCATTTCCAATACAAAAACATATCGGTCAACACATTGTTGCTGCAAACAGAAGAAAATTTGGGTTTTATATGGATTTTTCAACAGAACTACGGTCCAAAACATGCATCCCTATATGTCAAGGATGGGTTCCAGGACAATATAATAAAGTTACAGGACTCGCCTATGCAGTAATCGGACATGAATGCAATAGTAAACATTTGCGGACACTTAAAAAAGGGCGTTGGTACACAATCGTTCCAAAATAAACATCGAATTTGGAATTTTATTAAAAAAATCTGGTATTAAATAACTTTTGAAAATTACAGCAAACTTCTAAGCAATATGCCAAAAAGAATACAAAAAGTAGGTCAAAATAAAGGTGGAAGCAACAAATATTAATGATTTCCAAAATGTACTTATTATTTTGTCCATCAATTTTTCTGACTTTTTTCTTAATATCGCATTTAGAACTTTGTTTACCTTGAAGATCTACGTAAAATTTATTTTTTAAGTGTCATTTATGTTTCAAAACTTAAATTTAAACTTAACTTTGCCTTACAGTGAATACAGTTTCTGAATTAAATGAAAAATATGCATACTTATACTTGTACTTATTATTTTGGCCATAAGTGTATATATATATATACATATCGGCCTTTTTGTAGAAAATTTACTTCTGTTGAAACTGAGGTATGTGGTATTGTATCTCGCGAATTGTTGTAATATAGCATAACTTTTGAACGCATTTAGGTAAAATAAACTGTTTTAGCACGATTCACCGATGGATTTCTTAAAATTATAATTTGAGCGGAAGCTGTGGTCATATTAATGTAAAAACATAGAAAAAAATCGTTGAAGGAAACGAGTTTTTTTTAGTCAATTTTCAATTAGTGGCTTTATAATACAATGTAGAGTATAATGTTCAAGGAGGAAGTTAAAGAGGACACTTCAGAGATGAAGTTTCTAATGTATGATTTTTTAATATAACCACTGCATCAATCTCAAACGGATGCTGACATTTTGAAGACTGAAAAATTGGGTTTTTTGAATTTTTGCTCTAATCAGGACGCGCAACTGTACTCGTTTAAAAACTGATTATGAGATTGTAGTACTCGCGATTACGCATTTTTTGATGTATAACTCGGGCGTGTAGCCTTCAAAGGTTCACAACAATCTCAGCTTAAAGTCGAAATTTTTGTGCGTAATTTTTTCTAAAAAACCAGTTTTTTTAATTCAAAATTTACAAATCCCATTCGATTTCAGTGGAAACCCGCGTGAATTTAGTTTTTTTACGTTCTGAATCTATCAAGCCTTTGCGCGTCTAAATCCATCCACTAGATCGGCGGATATGATACCCCTCAAATTTCGAAAATCTGCAAAAAATATTTTTGAAAATATCGCGTATTAAGACGCGTTTTAGATGTGTTATTCCTACTTAGATAAATAGAGCGAAACGCATATTTAAAATGTGCGAAAACAGATATTGAAAAACGTTCGCGAATCCGGAGATATAATAGATTTTTTCTAAAAACTGAGTGCGATGCTACATCCACGGTTCTTGATGGATCGCATTGAAATGACATAGGATGATGTATTTTTTAATGGTGATTATTGAAATCGGATGCGCATAAAATGCAAATATACTTCGTGGAAATTATGGGCATTTTACTGTTTTTTGCACCCTAACATGCAACTGATGCTACATCGTGGTCGCCAAATGGAATTTCACAAAGTGTATATTAAATAAGAGGGATTGATTCGCTGTTTTGGAAAATCGGATGCGCATCTTGTGATTTCCACTATTACGCGGTTACTATGCGTTTCAAATGTTGTAATATTCAATATAACATTATTTTAATGTTATGTCACAATTGGAATTCCTTGTGATTTAATATAATGTTCTAAAAATATTCGCCAATAGGAAAACTATTAGTGAAAAATTTGTTGCAACGGAATATTTTCATTATTGCGTGGAATTTGGACGAAAATGACGAAGAACTCAAATATTTTTTCTTCAACCTTTCCTATAAAACCATAAAAAATAAAATTAGAATAACATTATTTTTATTTTTTTTCGTCATATTTTCTTTGTATTTTTGCAAATAACATGAATACTATAGCTCCAAACTTCACGACTTAGGTTTCATTTTATTCCTCACAAAGTCTGGATGCTGCTATAATTTTTTTATATATTTTTTTGTAAGTATAAGCGCTATTGTTTCAAAAATATGTTTGTAAATACGTGAAATTATTTAATAAATTTAATTTTTCGCGAATCGATTGAAACTTTTTGAATTTTTTTGCATATTCTCAAAGGGTGCGAATTCAGTTAACGACAATTGGATGTAACAGCTTACTATATTAAGCCGCGATTTTTTTAGAATTTTTTCTAATTAGCATAATTAAAACGGTCATATCTTTTGCGCGCAACAATCAAAGTTGGTAACGAAAACAGATTTGGAATGACGATTTTTTTCTTAATCTATGTACCAAAAATCATAGATGTAGTATCAAATTTTTTTTTGATTTTTTTGAAATGGAAAAGACGATTTTAGACATTTTTGCTGATATATATAAGTTAATTCACATTAAAATAAACAAACACTTCCGTGCTCTGCTGTTACTTTATTGAACATCATTTTCTTTCTTACCATTACTTAAATACTATTTTATTTTACTTCACTTATGCTGACATTATTAGTTTCATTGACTATTTTAATTTACTTCATTTATGCTGACATTATTAGTTTCATTGATTATTTTATTTTACTTCTTTATGCTGACATTATTAATTTCATTGACTATTGATGATTTCTGTTTATTGGAAAGTTATGTTTTTTGTGGCTCATTGCATGAGTGCAACCTCAGCACAATGGTAGCCTAAATTTTTATTTCAACATTTAAAGTGGTGGAAATGAACTTTTTTATGGCTTAGTGCAATATCAGCACACGAGTAGCCTAAATGAATACTTTTTATCTTAACATATATATATATATATATATATATATATATATATATATATATATATATATATATATATATATATATCTGTCCGTCCGTCTGTCTTTTGAAATGAAGATACAGCTCGCAATTTTAAAGATAGAGAGTCAATATTTGGTACAGAAGTTTTTATTACTTGCAGGATGGGATATATCGGTGCACGTTTTGATATATCCACCATAGAACGGTTCCTCACGATTTTCGGTATTTTTAAAGTTCTAGCTTCATTATCCTACCAAAATGGCTGAAATTTGGTACGTAGTCTTCTTTAGGGGTATTAAACTTTCCCCCAGAATTTTGTCGGTATCGGTCCACGCATTCATACAGAAATTTGTCTGTACAGGTCCACGCTTTCATGTTTCCCCATTTCCGAATAAAATTCATCGGTATAGGTCCACGATTCGATATAGCCCCTTAGAACGGTACCTCCCGATTTTCGTAATACTGAAGATTGTGACGTCAATATCCCACCGAAATGACTGAAACTAATTATACATTTTACTTCAATACAACTTGTGGTGGAAGGTATAACAAGTTCGGCCGCCGAACTTAACGCCGTTCTTACTTGTTTTTTTTTTATTTTTCTCATCTATGAACATTGTATTTTCAGAATCCGCAAAAACTTCCCAGCACCTTCCATTTAAATTTGGTTCAAGAGCACCGTGTACATTGTCTTTTTTATACATATAAGAAGATTTTCGTAATTCATCAAATCGATCGAAATCTGAAGAAACTAAAACAAAAACGATGGAAATGAAATTACGGAATTGAAACCATTCCGATGGGAATATGTGACATGCCTCTATATAGATTATCGAGTACACGAACGCATACTTTTTCCTTATAAAAAATAGTAAAAATTAGTAGATTCTTGCAGTTCTGGAACAGACAATTTGTTAATTGTTAACATTGAAGTTTGCTATCGAATAACAAAATTACAGTTATACCCATGCTCTATACAAGGTCGGTCAACAAATGCACCTGATTATTATATTTGTTGTCAAATAAGTTATTGTGATTTGAAATATAAAGAAAATCGATTCACAATAATGTAATCCTTTTATAGTCCTTTAAATATGTGTACCTTGGAGTGAAAGGCTATACCTTGCTATCTTAGTTTCTTTTAAGGTCAGTTTTAAGGTTAACAGCAATATTATAGATAAGTCTATTTTATATTTTTTTCTTAAAAAGCTGTAATGTTTTATGTATAAAAAAAGAAACGAAAAAATACTTTAGGCTAATTATAAATACCCATTAAAATTTAAATAAAGGATACCAAACCAAACATAGTATTTTAAGCGTTATTTTTTCCTCTACTTTTTCTATCATTTATTCATGTGTATGTGTGAGTGTGTTGATGTTGTCCTTCATCTTGTTAGATATGTGAACTATTAAATCTTTGCTTTTAACCCGCATTTATAGAGATTTTTTTGTAGCAAAAATATACAACTAACATTTCATTTCAAATCTCTTCAGAGATCAAAGGCCACCAAACCATTCCGACCTCTACCATCTCCAATGTAGGTAGAACAGCGGCAAGGTACAATTGTTAGTTTTGGTTTGCAAGTGATTAACTTGTATGTTGTTGCTGCTGCTGTGGCTTCTGCTGTATACCGCAATATAGCAACAATTCACTGCAATAGAATAATACTTTCAGCACATAGTTTGCTGATGATGGCCGGTCGTTGGTCGACTGACTACACACATACTTGGGATGGCATAACACTTGAATAGTAGACAGAAGAATGAAATGACATATGGCATGTGTCGCATCAAACTTAACAGCAGAAAAAAGACAAAAATCATTTCTTTCTGGCAGATAAGAGAACTTATGAAGAGATCAAATGACAACTGTGAAAATAAAATGAATTAATTAAATGGGTTAGCTTAGGGCGACTTTTTCGAAGCATACATACATTTTTAATGGCAAATGTTTAGGATTTGGGTTATGAACATGGACACACCACCCTTGCTAGTTGAAAGCTGGTCCCTAGAAACATAACTTCAAAATCCCATAACATAGAATTTAAATTGTTATCCTGAACTTTAAATTCGAACTCTTTTGACTCGTTCTTGCCTAACAAATGTTGTACCCAGATCCAGATGAGTGAGTGGGTTTTTGAAGCAGAAAAAGTAGGCAGAGTGGTTCTGTTACTAGACGCGGTTGGAATGATGTACAGACCGATTTTTCGCAATAAGACGACTTTTGAGGTATTACATCTACCAGTTTAACAGATACCTAAACCATGATGCCATGAAGCGATCATTTTATACACATAAGTATAGGTTTCAACCGCTGTAGAATATCTGGAATTCGTATAAATTGGATAAAAATTGTAGTGTCCTTCCTTCAAGAGAGATTTTCGCTGTAGTCAAGACGTCCAGACTTAAAAATCACTTGTAGTATGCAGGGTTTCGGAGTAGAGGTATTTTTGGCTCGACTCCGACTCCCGAGTTTTTTTTTCACAACTCCGACTCCGGGTCGACTCCGAGTGTGAATTCCTATACCTCTAAAAATTAATAAAATGTGCACAAATGTTTAACTTATTCCTATATTTTGGCCTATATAGGCTAATGTGTTAGTTTTTCCTTACATATTCATTAGAAAGGGCATTCGTTCGAATACATTCGAACATATCAATATTGTTTCTGCCGAATCTTACATTGAAGAATAACAAAGTTAGAAAGTTTTTCTCGGTTTTCCTTGTTTGCACGAGTATATTGTGGACGGAATTCTTCCGCGTGAGAAAATCTTTAAGCTTTCAAAATACATATGTGAAAATAAAGGACTACATGCAATAAAAATTATAAGCAATTCATGACCAAGTTTCAAACTGGATGTAAGCCAACATTTTAGAGTGCTTAGCCTAAAAAGGAGACCCCCGGATGTAACGCTCAATAAAAACCATTTTTCATAATTTTTTCCCGAGAAAACTACGTAACTTTGGCAGATTTTTTCTTCATCTGAAAGAAAAAAATATTACGAAGTTTTGAGGCTATCTAAAACCGTTTTTATACCCTCAGCATTTATGCTAACGAGGGTATATACACTTTCATACGGGCAAAATGTGCCTCAATGAAATAATGGTTTTAGACCCCAAGTAGGCTTGGACGAAATGTGTTTCAGACAATTTTGAGTTGATTTAGCCCTGTCCGTCTGTCTGTCTGGCTAGCTGCAGCGCACGATAACTCTCGAACGGATCAACCGATTCGGTCCAAAATTTGGCTTTCGTAGTATTTTGTCCAAACTTAGTTTAAGTTCGAAGATGGGTTATATCGGTCCACTCCTTCCGGTACCTCCCCCACAAAAGTTCAGAAATGTTCGGAAAATTTGTGCACACGATAACTCTTGAAGGTATTAAGCGATTTGGTCCATACTTTGCACATCGTGAAATTTCTACCAGACTTAGATGATGTTCCTTCGGGTACCTCCAACACAAAATTTTGGAAAAGTTCAGTTTAGGACCTGCTCTCGAATCGCTTTGGTTTTTGTTGTAGCAACTTGAATTCACTGCCCCCCATACGACGGTATAAATTTCATCAGGGGCAAGTCCATACTTCCTGAGAAAATAGCCTGAAAGGTACAAAAAACCCCTATGACACCGTCTGTAGTGCTTGGAGCGCAAGATAACTTTCGAAGGGATCTGCCGATTCGGTCCAAAATGTGGCCTTCGTAATATTTTGTGAAAACTTAGTTTAAGTACGAAGATAAGCCATATCAGTCCACTCCTTCAGGTACCTCCCCCACAAAAGTTCAAAAATGTTCGGAAAAATTGTGCGCACGATAACTCTTGATGAGAGTAACCGATTTGGTCCATACTTTACACATCCTAATATATCTACCAGATATAGATCAGGTTCGAATATGGACTATATTTATTCGCTCCTTCGGGTACCTCCCACACAACATTTTGGATAAATTTACTTTAAGATCTGCTCTCGAATCACTTTAGTTTTTATACCCTCAGCCTTTAGGCTATGAAGGGTATATACACTTTCATACGGGCAAAATGTGCCTCATCGAAATAATGGTTTTAGACCCCAAGTATGTTTGGACGAAATGTGTTTCAGACAATTTGGAGTTGATTGAGCAATGTCCGTCCGTCTGTCTGTCTGTCTGTCTGGCTGGCTGGAGCGCACGATAACTCTCGAAGGGATGAACCGATTCGGTTCAAATTTTGGCTTTCGTAATATTTTGTCCAAACTTAGTTTAAGTTCGAAGATGAGCTATATCGGTCCACTCCGTCCGGTACCTCCCCCACAAAAGTTCGAAAATGTTCGGAAAATTTGTACGCACGATAACTCTTGAAGGGTGTAACCGATTTGGTCCATACTTTGCCCATCGTGGAGCGTGTACCAGACTTAGATCAGGTTTTAATATGGACTCAATCGGTCCACTCCATCGGGTACCTCCCACACAAAATTATGGAAAAGTTCAGTTTAGGAACATCTCTCGAATCGCTTTGATTTTTGCTTTAGCAACTTGTATTCACTGCCCTCCATACGACGGTATAAGTTTCATCAGGGGCAAGTCCATACTTCCTGAGAAAATAGCCTGAAAGTAGCAAAAAATCCCTATGACACCGTGTGAGGAGGTTGGAGGGCAAAATAACTCTCGAACAGGTCTGCCGATTCGGTCCAAAGTTTGGCCTTAGTAATATTTTGTCCAAACATAGTTTAAGTTCGAAGATAAGCCATATCGGTCCACTCCTTCAGGTACCTCCCCCACAAAAGTTCAAAAATGTTCGGAAAAATTGTGCGTACGATAACTCTTGAAGAGAGTGGCCGAATTGGTCCATACATTACACATCCTAATATATCTACCAGATATAGATCAGGTTCTAATATGGACTATATTTGTCCACTCCATCCGGTACCTCCAACACAAAATTTCGGATAAGTTCACTTTAAGACCGGATATCGAATCACTTTGATTTTTGTTGAAGCAACTTGCATTCGCTGCCTCAATTACGATGGTAAAAGTTTTTTTAGGGGCAAGTCCATACTTCTTGAGCAAACAGCCCGAAAAGTGTAAAAACCCCCTATGCCACCATATGTTGTGTCTGGAGATCCACTTCCATAACGGTCAATGTCGATCCATTCCTTTTAGCATTTCCTCCGCAAAAAATTTGATCTTTAATCCTAATCAAGATTTTTATCGGTTCAAACGCCCAAAATTTTTAAACCCCCCTAAATACATACGTATTTTGGGAAAAAATTGTTTCAATATACACAGGCTGAGGGTATATCTCTGTCGGCAAAACCGACTGATACTTTTTTACTTGTTGTTAAAGCAAATTGCATTCGCTGCCTCAATTACGACAGTAAAAGTTTTGTCAGGGGCAAGTCCATACTTCTTGAGAAAACAGCCCGAAAGTTGTAAAAAAACCACTATGGCACCATATGTAGTGGCTGGAGAGTTCCAAACGAATACTGCGTTCGTCAAAACTTTGGATATCGTAATATTTCTTCAAATATTAGATGAAATTCGAAGATGTTGCTTATAGGTCCATTCCTCCCCGTACCTCCCCCACAAAAGTTCGAAAATATTTGCTAAAATGGTACGCGCGATTTCTCATAGACGTAGCAACCGATTTGGTCCAAAGTTTTGATCTCTAAATATTGTCGAAACTTAGTTTATGTTAAAATTTGGGTCCTACCTGTCCAATCCTTGTGGTACCACCCACACAAATGTTCAACATTGTGTGTGGTTAAGGGTCTGTTCGAGGATCCTTGGACATTTTTACCGAAGGTTTTCCTAGTGACCATGTTTACAGCGATATTATGTTTTTCGTAGGCTAGTGTGATAAAAAAGCCCTATCTATCGATATCCCCGCAAGTTTCTAAGCTTTTATTCTATTCATACTTTTGTCGGTTCATACGCCCAAAATTTTGAAAACCCCCCTAAATCCATAATTTTTTTTTTTTTTTGGGAAAAAAGCATTTCAATCCCCACAGGCTGAAGGTATGCCTCTGTGGGTAAAGCCGACTGATACTTTTTTTACTTGTGTAATATTTTTTGAATATTAGATGAAATTCGAAGATGGTGCTTATAGGTCCACTCCTTCCGGAACCTCCCCCACAAAAGCTCGAAAATATTCGCTAAAATGGTATGCCCGATATCTCATAAACGTAGCAACCGATTTGTTCCAAACTTAATTTATGTTGAAATGTTCAACATTTCTGTGTGGTTTATGGTCTGTTCGAGGATCCTTTGGAAATTTTTACCGAAGGATTTCCTAGTGGCCCTGTTTATAGCGATATTCTGTTTTTCTTAGGCAAGTATGGTACAAAAGCACTATCTATAGATATCCCCCCTAAATTTTTGAGCTTTAATCCAATCCATGTTTTTGTCGGTTCATAAGCCCAACATTTTGAAACCCCCACCCTAAATACATAAGTTTTTGGGAAAAAAGTATTTCAATCTACACAGGCTGAGGGTATATCTCTGTCGGCAAAGCCGACTGATACTTTTTTACTTGTTATTAAAGCATTTTGCGGTGCTAATAAACCAATTGTCATATATTTTTGTGGCTGATTTCGAGAACAACAAAGTTTATATGCTGCATACAAAATAAAATAAATTGTTCCCATCCAACTCTCATACTAAGGCAATATTGTTCCGATCGACTTAAAAATTTGACCATATATTCTATGCTATTTATACTTTCTACTTTTTTCTAAAATTTAGGGATCACCCCTTAAACTAAAATTCAGCGCTCACATTTTGAACTTTGGTGTGGAGTGGATAATTTTATTGAAAGACTTCTGACGAAAGAGGTTAAAGGTCCAATCTTAATTCGATTGTCATAGAACATTACTTTTGTTTGCAAAAATGTAAAGAATCAATTGGATGAACAAAATAGGGATGAATAGACTACACTTCAGAGGATAGAAAATATCCTGTGAATTGTCCTTTAACTTTGTATAATATTCCGTTTGCATATATGTCTTCTTATACCTTTCTTTTAAAATAAAAAATTATTTCAAAAAAAATGTTCTTGTTCCAAATTTAATGTTATATTTCTATAACGTGGAAAAATTTTGCCCGGAGTCGGAGTCGATTCAGACTCCGACTCCAGTAAAATTGCTCGACTCCGAAACTTTGTAGTATGTGTGTCTTAAAGCACTTAAATCCTGTACGATTTAATTTGAGATCGTCAGTAGGTGTAGATATCGGCTGACTTCCGTATCGTCAGTTGCTTTACAAATTACTGCAAATGTGCGAAGTATTATGTTTCTTAACGCCCTTTGCAATTAACAACTACGAAGCTATGGGTTTCAAAACATCAAACAATGCGTTACCCTCCCCAGATGTTGATGATTGTATGCTCATGGTATCAAATTCTACCGTTGATAATATTTGTGCCAGGCTAAATGCCTATCTAATTGATCTTGTTGAGTTCCTCCAATGAATGTGCAGGTCGATGTGTTAATAATTCCCACCACTAATTACCCCAAAGCCGTGGCATCACATTCGAGAGCTCATAACTCGTTCGCGCAAGCACAACTATCTGCCATATGAGAAGTAGCGACAAACACCTAAAGTTCCTAATCGTCAGCACTTGGGGAGCAGATGAAGGAACACGCGATAGATCGGTCTGTGGTAAACTATGCGGTACTATTCGGTACCAGTGTGGCTTGTCAACGTGTGTAAAGAACTTACAAACTTGCCAGAATGCAGCCCTGAGAACAACAAGAAGGTTTTCCTCATGTCTTCTGAGGACCACATACATGAGGAGGCTAAGATCATACCGGTGCGTCAGCACAACAAGATATTGTGGATGCAGTCAATATGTGTTTGGGTGATATAAGCAAACCCATCCAAATCATCCCGCCCAGGCATGCCAAAAAAGATCTTCATGATCTAGAGGGGAGGTCCAAAATACAAAAGAGAATCTCTGGATCAGCAGGCATATCAGACAGGTTTATGTGGTATTCATGTTAGGAATAATTTTTTTAATAGAAACTATATATGAGGCGCTCAGCGCCAAAACGGCCTAACTCACATGACTATAAAAATCAAACAGACTATAAAGACCTAACCAAAACCGTTTGAAATAACTACTAACAAATTACATATTGCATTGAACAACACTTGGTATTACTACCATCTGATATAATGCAGTATTGAATTTTTTAGAATTTATTTCAAAAGGTTTCAGTTAAATCTTTACAGTCAGTTTGATTTTTTTGGGTATGTGGGTCATTAAACTTGCCGCATATATCTGATCAACCAACTTGTAAAAAACTGACAAAACTTCTACAAGAGTACGGGTGGTGCAGAAAGAAACATTGATTCATTGAAGGGCTTGGTTGAGACTTCGAATAATATGTTTGGAAATGGTGTGCAGAGCTGTTGTGGTACTATGCTGCTTCCGGAATCCGTGATGATGACCCGCAACTGGATAGCAAGCTTTGAAGCTGTGAAGGAGTAAGGCCTCACATATCTTTGCTATCGGTGACAAAAGTGAGATCGGCCTGTATGATTAATATTTGCTGATATCCTTGGCAGACTTTAGTAATGGTACCACCCTGCCCATTTTCAGGCTTTGAGGGTGGCTAACGAGGGGTTGAGGACTTTGCCCGACTCGGTGCTCGACTCCTGGTTCATCCAGTTGCTTTAGCATCACTATTGAAATTCCGTCATGTCCAAACTCTTTTGTGAATTGTGGTGGTTCTTCCTAGGGAGGAAGATATCGCAAACGACACTTCTCTTCGTCCGGTCCTGAAGGAGGTGCTCAATTAATTGTCCGCTGACGTGGGGTGGTCTATTGATGAAGATGAGAATAGGAAGATGGTCCGATTCAAAAGAAATTACGTGTTGCCAAGTCAATTATTCGTAAGACCTTTCGACACAATGGAAAATGTACCTCGTTCACAGTGGAAAATGTAGAGCTATCTATGCCTGCCTGATCATTCGCTAAGGTTGAATAGCATAACACATACTAATAACGTGGAACACAGCTATTAATCGGCGGTTCCGCATGGGCATGGGTCACTAAAGTTAAGCTTAAGCGAGATAGTCCTGTACTGGACAGACTTCGGCAATAGGATTGCAAGTCCACCACCCCCACTTCTCGTACGATCCGAAGAATGTAGATGTTGTTCAACTTCGTTTCCTGAATCACTTCTTCGACTCATAATATTCATAATCTCATTGATCTGGCCACGAAGACAGTTGTTAAACTGTAGGAATGTCACATTTCATAATCCGATAACGACGAAGACTCACATAATCCCTATCGCTATATTGCCTCAGGGAGGTCAGGCCTGACAAAAGGAGCAAAACCATGGTCCGGGGTTACTTTATATCCCGGCAAAAGAATCCGGCGCAGGCATTCCGAACTTACCGCTCCCAAAATAAAAATAAAGACGTACAAGAAAATGCAGTTGTTGAGGTGACAGCCCCTGGTCGAGAAAATGTTTCCTCGGGTCAATTCGGTACATAGAACGACACCACTTTGTAGATAAGTTTTTCATGGTGAAATGCTCAGGAAATGTAAGTTAACATTTCACTGAAGGGATTTGCCTCTACCGAAAATGTTGATGGTCTGGTTCAATCTGTCATATTTTTTGTTATTGTGGATAAATTGTATGAAAACGTAAACAAAAATTTTGACATCTTGAAGAATTTTTGGCCCAAATTGAGTTGTTGTTGTGCTATTTACGTGACCTGGTAAATAGATCTTGGTGGCTCCCAACTTCGACTCACAAAATTCACAATCTCAGCGATCGTACCACTAAACCTCAGGAATGTTACATGTGACTGGTAGTGCTGTTTTGGAGACTGCAGGGGAGTTTCATAATCCGATGACGACGAGAAGACTCACTGGGCATCAAGTTGGAGCAGCACAAAGCAACATAATCCCTATAGCTATATTCCCTCAGGAAGGTCAGACCTGACAAACGGAGCAAAACAACGTTGCGGGGTTACTCTTTATCACGGAACGAACCAGAAGAATCCAGAGCAGGAATTCCGGGACATATTGCAGTTGCTGAGACCACTACCGCTCCTACACACATACCTCACCGAATGGACAAGGGAGACTGCTTTCATATCAATGAGTGCACGCCGATTCATATTTGGCTCAATGATATGGGACCTACTTACTTTTTATCGCCGAAATGCTCAGGAAATGTAAGCCAACATTACACTGAGGCGATTTGGCAACGCCAAAAATGTGGTCAGGGATTGAAGCGTAGACCATCTGAGTGCAAGGCGTGCGTGTTTACCGCTGCACTGCGGCGGTTCCCGACTGTTGTTGTTTTTTTAGTACAACCGCAGGTTGACGGGATATTTAGCTGTCGGCAAAGCCCACTGTTATTTTATTTGTTTTATCCTCCGAAAAGTCAAACTTCTGATATGGGGATCCTTATAATTTTGAGTGACACCCCCTGCTAATATTATATTTAAAGATTATTTTTACTATTGAGACACTCAACAAACACAAGTAGGTGGTACCAATAACTCAAAATTACCACATGTAATTTTACGCACTTTTTAGAAAAACCTCCAGTAACCCTCTAATACTCTCCAGTCATCCAAAGAACATTATTCTTCTTCTTAAATAATCAATGGCAATAAATTATTATTAAATATCAATTACCTGTGATGAATTCTTCTACTCGATGCTGATGAAGATGTGGAGAGTGCAGTTAAATTAAATTTGCACTAACTTTTGTTTGATGTCTCCTTGTAATGACAGCTTAGTTGTCAATTGCTGGTGTGACGATGACAGGTTGTTGATGGGCAAGGTTGCAAAGTTGTTGAATTAAAACATTTTTGGACATTAGTTTATATTTTGATGTTGGTTCACTTCACAATTGATGATTAAATTAAATCGATTATTCAGTTTCAAATTTTATTTTTTTAAATTTAATTTTTAAGTTCAACACACACTAACAATCCGACAGATAACGTTCACTGTGACTACGACGAGATTTAAATGTTAAAAAACAAACAAAACAAAATATATTTTGCGAAAATATTGTGAAATCGTTTAGAATAAATGTTTGTTGCTGGCGTTGTTGTTGTTGAAATAGAAAAAAAAAAATAACATTGGAATTTTCATGTCTTTCATGGTTGGCATTTCCGTTACTATTTTGTACGACCTGCAGCAACAACAACCCCATTTCTAACTCGTTCACTCATTCATTCGTTGGTTCGTTCGTTTCGTTCATCATTAATCGAGGATACTTTTAGATTGATTTTCATGTCAATATAACAGACCCAGTATTTGATATATCCGTAGATTTGTACAATATAGTAAATGTGTTGAAAGTGTGTATAAACATGTACCTGTGTGTGTGCGAGTGAGTTTTCACATAAATACTCTATAGACAGGTTTCATTTATAAATCGTTATAGTTTCGTTTTTTTCTCACATCAATGCCTTGATATTCTATTTATTTTTTGCAAAGACTTCTTCTTGGTATTTTCGAATGAGAGTGTTGAAAACTAAAAAAAGGGATAGTAATCCGCTTTAGCACAGTCCTTGCACATTGGTTTAATTGCTACATATATTTTGAATGAATGGATGAATGAATGCAAAGGGACTAGGGTTGTGAATTTTCTCCTTTTATTCAAAAATGCTTTTCTGCAGCAGCAATGAATGAACCTTTGCTTATTAATGACTAAAATAACGTTCATTCATTTAAATATTGAACGCGTAAAAAAGTATTAATCGGCAAAACCGGTGTGGATTGAAAATTATGTACTCAGAAGGAGTCCATTTGAAAGTGTGTCTTATTTTGAGAATCAATCCTTACACGGAGGAAAAAAGGCCTATCTAACATATGTCCCAAACATATTTTGCAGCAAACATATAATTGTTTGCAATCAGTCGCAAACATAACATATGTTTGGGTCCTGCAAACAAATATATGTTTGGGTGCACAAATTATATGTTTGTGATGTCAATATCCACCGAAATGACTGATTTTTGTTATTTAGTCCTCCAGGGGTTTATAAAGTATTCCTGAGTTTCGATTTACCGAACAGATTTATAGCGCTCCGGTTAACCTAAAGTTAAAAGTGATGATTGAATTTCAAGGAGGAGCTTCTTGTCATTAACTTTCAATGTGAAAATTATATTTTTAATGCCTCCAAATTAGTTTATTTTGCATTTTCAAATCCATCAGATAGTAAAAGAACAGATGTAATAATGGCCCATAGAAGCATATTTTTAATTATTGGTATTTTTTAGGTAGTAATGAGGCTAAACATTATCTTACTGAAATATCGGAAATTTAGTAATTAGTATTCTTTGAGTCTAAAAACTTTCCGCAGGAATTTGTCGGTATAGATCGAAGAAATTCGCTGAAATTTGGTAATTAGTCTTCTTCATAAACGAAAGGAAATTAATTGTTCCATTTTACTTCAATACAGCTCGTGGTGGAGGGTATAACAAGTTCGGCCCGGCCGAACTTAACGCCGTTCTTACTTGTTGATTCAATTGTAAAATGTACGGGGCATTTAATTTACTAAAAAGCACCATTTCTTTAAGAAAAGACAAAACACTGATTTATTCACTCACTTTACCATCTTTACTCAACGATTGTATTTAGAAAACTGATGAAAAAATAACAACATAATTAATACCATTTTTTTATTTTCCTCTTTGCTTACTACGTTGGTTAACAATAAGGCACGAAACACACGTGTTGTACTGTATACACACTAGTGTTGGGCAATCTCGTTCATTGAGCGGATCGATCTTTTTCATTCCGTTCACCAAAAAGATCCGGGTCGTTTACTTCGTTCGTTGGCTCTTTTTCGTTCAACAATACATTTGAATGTATTTTTTTCTTTTGAAGTCGTTCGTTCTCTGCTGCATATGACTCCGTCGTTCTTTTCACCGAATCGTTCTTTTGATAATGTTCGGTCACGAATGACACAACAGTTGAGTTACTTGCTTGTTTGTGTGCAAATGGGGGTGGTTTTGTTTCTGAACGTAGTGGTGGTGGTTTTGATATGAAAGAACCAGATGAACGAATGATGAAAAAGAATGATATGACCGAGATGTGCTACTGAATGAGATGAGTTACTGAGCGAGAGTAGCTCTCTGAATCATTGTTTGTTTTGTGTGGAAATTTGTGCTGCTTGAGCTAACGCAGCGTTTGTTTAGAGTTTGACTGCAAAACCAATGCTGCTAATTTTGTAAGCAGCAATGACTCGTCCATCGGGGATCTAAATGAACGATATAAAAAAATGAGCTGGATACGGATCCGTTCGTTCTTTTCACGGAATCGTTCCTTTGAGCCGGTTCGTTCATGAACGACGCAACTCTAATACACACCACCAAAGCTTCTACGTCTCCTATTACACCATACACACAGGTCTTCATTATAAAACAGCATTCCGCAGCCGCGAGAACCCTGTTGTTACTCTCTTTGACAAAAATCCTCTCTCCACACATAAAAAATATGTTGGTAACCAAAATTGAGATATGTAACAACTATTTGTTTGGATCCAAACATATATTTTTCTGCATGTACGATCGATATTACGACCACCAGTCATTTCAGTTGGTTACCGTACAATTTAGAGCTTTTGGACCACTACATATCAGGAAGTATGGACTTGTCCACGAAGAAGACAATATCGCTGTACTATGTACTATGGAAATAAAGATCGATCGGGGTCGATTTATCGTTAACCGATTATCGTAAATCATTTTTAGCCACAACAATTAACTGGTAAACTTTTTTTCGATTGGACCATAAATTCGGCCTTTAGAGAATTTTCATGAAAATTCACCTTTAGTCCCATAGAAATTACTTGGAAATAAAGATCGCTCGGGTGGCACGGGTTAACGTTAACCGATCGCCATAAAATTGCATATATAAGGTTTTTGGATCAAATGGAAAAAAATTAGGGGAAAGGCGCTTCAAAAAAAAAAAAAAAAAAATTGTCGTTTTTTGATCCGCCCTAATACACATTCCTAATCACGTTAAAATTCTAAGAAGATCTTGCCACAAACATTGAGATAGAACGCTAAAATTTTGCACCCGAGTGTCTTTTTTCCACATGCAGGTCAAGTTCGATGATGAACTATATCGGTCTAGGTTTTGATATAGCCCCCAAATAACGATACCTCCCGATATAAGGTATTTTGAGTATTTTAACTACATTTTTTACCGAACTAGCTGAAGTTTGACATTTGATGTTTCCAATGACCAAAAACTTCTCCACTAAAAATTACCAAGATAGGTCCACGTTTAGATATAGCCGCCATATAACGGTACCTCCCGAAATAAGGTATTTTGTAGATTTTAGCTAATTTTTTGATCGAACTAGCTGTAATTTGACATTTGAGGTTCTCAGCGGTGCCGAAACTTCTTCTTTTTCTTTGGAATAGCCCCCATATAACGGTATCACACCGATTTTCGATATTTTGAGGATTTGAGCTAAAATTTTTGACTTTTAAGTGGTTTCTTTTTGACATGGTCACCAGGTCCACCATTTTTTCGTTCCTTTACTTTTCTGGTAAAACTTGTCAAGAGGGAGTAATTTTGACAGTTTTCTCTTTTACCACTCTTACCATTAAAAAAGTAAAGGAACAAAGCTAATGACTTCATAGCCGACTTCATACCCTATTACCCGTGTACTTTTCTGAACCATGGAAAAACTGATTGGCAAGGGTTCAGAAAATTTACCAATCACCGCTTCAGAGAGCTACCCACTTCCTCGGATCCTCGGGTAGCTTAGAGAAGTTTCCGAAACATCATTACTGCTGCTGCCGCTCGCTACATACCTGCTGGTCAAATACCCGAAATCAGACCAATTTTCCCAGCATTGCTACGGGACTAGCAAGAGTTCGAGAACAAACTTTGAAGTCAAGAGGCTAGTTGGCAAGCATAAACCGAACAAGTGGCTAAACCACCTGAAGCAATGCAATATTGGTACAGGATAATATAAATTCAAACTTTAAACAACTCTGGAATTCTGGAAAGAAGGATGATAGATAGGATGTTACTTTCAACGACGTGACTGTTACAGATCCGAAGAGGTGCGTGTGTTATTTTAACCGGAAATTTATGGAGCACCCCGAAAGTGATAGGTTGAAGAGGAGAGTGCTACGCCGTATAAGAGCCATCCCAGCCAAGGAGGTACCACCACAATTTACGCAGAGCGATGTTGCAGACGTCATCCGAAACGCGAAATCATCCAAAGCGTTTAAGCACACTCTTAATATGAATGGTAATGCTTAAGAAACTGGAAGAACCCGAAGTTGAGTATTTAAAAAGCGACCTCAATCTATCGCTAGCCACTCAATGCAAGAAGCCTGTAAAGTTGGGAGGCTGCACAGCTAACCCCATTCACCGGTCTCCTAATTCTTTATGAACGCAGCCAGTCCATGTTGCAGAATTTTTGAATATGGACACAGCGGAGCCAGAACCAGATAGTTGAATAAATAATACGAACGAACATATTTGCGTAGCTGCAACAACGTGGCAGTCTATCGCCACTAATGTGGCTCCTGGTGATAATTGAAATACTTAATGATTTTGATAAACTACGACAACGTGGCCATAATAATCAGAGAAACAATACCGGAACTCATGCTAGGGGCTCTAGTCAAACTATCGAGGTGGGCACACAACAAGGTTTTTAGGGTGACCAAACAAGGGGTAAGTGAAAAAATTCACCCTGCCGATGCTTGAAGGAGATACCTTGGAGCTCTTTTCAAAAACCAAGTACCTCAGTGTTGTTCTGGACCAGCAAATTAACATAGAAATGGAAAGACGAAGAATGTGCCAAGAGAGGTATAACAGCTCTACAGTCACGCAAGAATTACATTGGAAAGAGTTGGGGACTGAAACCACAGGTCATTCATTGTAGTTTTACGACCATAGTATGCCCCTTCCTTATTTATGGTTCTCTGGTGCGGTGGAATGGTTTAAGCCAAACATCGTATCTCCAGTCCAAAGAGCGGCAGCATTACTGACACAGGTGTCATGAAAAGCACTCCACTTCTTGATTCTCATCTATTGAATCTCGTAGTGCAGAAGCTAGCATCCATGTGTGCACTCCATCTCATGGAAGTAAATTCATGGCACAACACCGATTATGGTAACGCTGCAATTCCACAACGATCGAGGCTACCACAGGGATACGCTGAGATTAAGGAACAAGTTTGCGAACAATGCGATACGTAGATCTGTGATAAGCCATGTGAGAACTGTAACAGGGTGCCTCCTCATGTCTTCAGTAGACCACCTACAAGAAGAGCCATCCTAATCATCATATGGTGGATAGGACCCCCATGTCAGGAGGGATCTTCATGATCCAGAAAGAGAGGTCCAACGTTACAAGACAGAACACCTAGATCAATAAGCCTAGCAAGCAGGTTTAAATAGCATTCACACGGATGCAGTCGCAGATACCATAAACAACTATCGTGGGAATGCGGTCTTCGGAGTACATCACCCATCTAGAGCGGGGGGAAGCTCCAGCTGCCACAACGAAACAGTAGTTTTGGCTCAACAACCCTCGGGATGATTCAGTCGTCTAAATACCTATGGGTCAAGGATCGATGCCACCATGCCAAACATCTTCCCAGCATGTGACACGGGTCCGCACGATACACTGCACCTGTTCAACTGCCCTCCCAAGCCTCTCAACTAACTCCAGCAGGTCTGTGGTTACATCCCCTTGAAGCAGCTACATAGATAGACCGGGGCCAGATCAAGCCGGAAATGAATACACATAAATAAAAACAATGTTACAACAATAACAACTGGTGCCATGAAGAACACACCACAAGCGGCCTTCTACCTACTGCTTGATCTTCATCCATTGAATCTCGTAGCCAAGATTGCACTCCGGATCAAGAAGACAAATTCGATCAAAGTCAACCGATATGGAAGTCGACAACTCAATCAAGCCACCCTTGTGTCATTTCATGTGGCAGTTGGAACAATGATTACCCCGATATCCTAGCCAGATCTGGCACAATTAACCTAGGTGTAAGATAATCCAATACAATCTGGCCAATTTTCTTCAAGCGAAGAACTAAATCTCTAAATCTCTCTGAAAGATACCAAGTAACGGTGACTTGGCATTAACATGGCAAAGCCTAGGATTTATCTTGGTCCCTCTATCATCTCAAGTGGACAATGACCTCCCCGTGGTGTCACCTCGGAAGCTGCCTTTAACACCCGTAAAAAGGTAGAGAGCTAATATGTGCCTCGCGTTCACCCATAAAAATGATAAAAACTTTGGGTTGGGGCGTCGGTTTAGTAACCCCCTCCTAGAAAAAAATAGCCTACTATGAAAAAACGGAAGTTAAGAAATACAAACCACTCTAAAGTTGATGAGAATCTGAGAATCAGCACCTGGAATGTTCGCACTCTTTATAGAGAAGGTGGAGTTTACGCATTGGTAGATGTACTTGAAAAGTACAAGGCCGACATTACTGTCATACAGGAAAAACGATGGATTTGGACATGCCATGACACAAAACTTGAGTTTGGTTGCGGATTTGTAATTGGTCGGAGGTTAAAACATCTGGTCTCCGGCTTCACCCTAGTGAATGAATGACTTGCTACAATACGGAAAAAACTAAATTCTTCAACATTAGCTTGATCTGAGCCGAAGGCAACCGAAAGCAAGGACGAACAGACCATAGATATATTCTATGAGCGCTCAGAAAAAAACATGACCGTTGCCCTGTCGCCCATATCATTAAAATTATTCTAGGCGATTTAATGCCAAAATTGGAAAGGAGAATATCTTTGGCATAGTAGTTGGGAAATTTAGTCTCCACCGCGAAACATCTGACAATCTTTTTCGCAGCGGCAAATAACATGGTAGTTAGCAGTTCCAGATTTAAACATCTCGACATTCATAAAAGATAAAAGAACAAGAAATCAAATTGATCATGTTGTGATAGATGAAAGGCATTCATCGAGCGTGTTCGATGTACGATCGTTCCGAGGAGCAAACATTACCATAAACATTACCACTACCTTGTTGCAACAAAGGTACGTACCCGTCTAAACGTTGCAAAAAAAGCATGAAATGATAAAACGCGGATGTTGGACATCGGTAGGCTGGAGAAGACTCAAGAGATGCAGATCGACACCTATCACCTTTATGTCGATTATAAAGCAACCTTCGACCTACGTTCAAAGGTATTCCCAGCCATGCCTGAATTTGGTATCCCCGCAAAGCTCATTCGGTTCTGTAGAATGACATTAATGGGTCTATCTTGTATTGCCACTAAACTTGAGTTGCGTTGTCAGTTGTCTGCGCGACTGAGACGAAATGTTGTACCATTAATGTCAACTCAACTGGGTGGGCGATAAACATGTTATCGATCAGTGTTTTTTCAAACTTGTGACCTCTATTCGCCAAAAAAAAAAAAAAACATTTTAAAATAATTGCGCTTTGGATAACTCTTTTGTGTATTCTGGACAATATTTTAATATTTTGGCTGAGTTTTCGAGCAAATTTGGAAAACAACCCAAGATTGGAATATAACCTGCCCATTGAATCTTCGGATCGTCAAGTTTTATTTGCTGTCCCAAATAATGATAAGTTCGGTGGAATTATTTTTTGATGATGAAGAAAATATACAGGACATTGCATCTATTAGAAGAAATTTGAGGGACAAGTCGAATCCATTGGAATTGCCATCTGCACTGTAAGCTGATGATCATGTGGAAAGATCTGTATAATCAGTAAATTATCTCAGGTTTAAGACGTATTTTGGATTGCCAAAGGATGCCGTAGTTTACGTTGTGGAAACGTTAAAGGATGACTTCAAAGAAAGTTACAGATCAACAGGAATACCCCCACTTTTAAAAGTGTGCGCAGCGTTGCGATTCTTGGAGGACGGAAGTTTCCAAAAGTCCCATGGCAATGATTTCAACAATTGCATGGCTCAATCTACATTGTCGAGAGTATTGAAGGAAGTGGTCCACTTGATAGAGGACAAATTGTGCCAAAATTGGATCGTTTCGAACTTGACAGAGGAGGAAAAAAGGCAAAATAAAAAACATTTTTATTCAAAAACGAAATTCTCTGGTGTAGTTGGCTATATAGATGGAGGATGTTCGTCATTTGTACTTAAACTGAACCTACTGTATTTGTCACCAAATTCATTTGCAAAAGATTTGCTGCTGTCCGCTCCAAAGGCGATAAATTCACTTATTTTGATGGACCACCACCAGTGTCGTTGAAGTTTATTTTATTTTGAGGCATTTTCTTTTTCAACTTTGCTTTAAAGTGAATCCAGACTCTGCCACTCTTCAGGTGTTCGTGTTAGAGGTTCATGACTGTTTAAACTGTCCTAAATGGACCTCCACGCTTCATCCGCTTTGGCTTTGGTTTCACCAAAACTCCCGAACTCCTCGGGCTAAGTTTGGATTTTCACTCAGTTTATCAATTAATATTTCGAACTGCTGCTTTGTCGTTATTTTCACCATATTGATACACAAAATTAATTAATGATGCAAAGAATCAATAATTGTTTACAAAATGTTTATTTTTCCTTCTATTTTACTTCTTGTTTCTTCGAAAATGTTCACTGCAACTGAAAATTGGTGGTTGCTGAAAAACAGCCGCTTCGTCAACTGAGATTCGCAACTTCAGTTGAGAGTTGCCATACGTGATTCAATTTTGACAACTGGCAACGCCACTCAACGATAATTGTTATCGACGATCGACCCCTAACTGATACTCGGTCATCAGTTAAAATAGGAAAGAACCTCTCAGAAGAGTTTGGTAGACAGACAAGGAGACAGCCTCTCATGTGATTTATTCATCATTCTGCTGGAAAATGTTATACGAGATGGGAATGCCAAAAAAGTTGACCAATATACATATACAAACAGTCATATGTCGCTTGCCGACGACATTGTCATCATGGGTCGATCGGTTAAGGAAGTAACTGATATCTTTGCAAAAGTCGAAGGGAATCTGCAAATGTCGGTCAGGCAGTAAACGGCGATAAAACCAAGTTGATGGTATCGACTCGTAATACGTCCACATATCTCACGCCAACTGTGAATGTTGGTATCTACAATATTGAGGTAGTAAAGGAATTCGTCTACCTCGGCACCGCCATAAACACAACAAGCCAGCTAAGTAAGTAAGTAAGTACCCATGAAGAATTGTGTCCTGAAACTAACGGTGGGAATAATCACGGATCATTGCGGAATAACATCAATATCCTGAAAATGGGAAAGATATGATACTGCTGCCTACTGCAGTTTATGCGAAGATGAATAAGAAATAGTGACATTCGATCGCTTATTATGTCGACCCGGAGACTGCGAATAATGGGTGATCACACATGATCCTATATCTTACAACCTTCTGCCGAACCGAGCCAACAAGTCTGCTTCCTCTTGCCGAGGGGCTGAAGTGGCTGCAACGAGAATGAACTACCACAACACCATAAAACTCACAAAGACTCGCACACACACTCCCTCTCTATTAAACTGCTAAAATCTTTATTATCCTTTTACTATCTCTTCTAATATGTATATGATGAAACTGCCTCTAAGCCTTTTCTCATCACCAATTATACCACTGTGCTAAGCTTTAGCACCACCACCACTCGTGTATGTGAAAATGTGTGGTTTTTTGTTGCTGTTGTTGCTGCAGCTACTGTTTCTGTATTTTTTTTTTTTTGAATGGCATTAGGAAATAGGTTACATGGGAGTGCCTTTTATGTGTGTGAGCTCGTTTATTATATATTATGTATGTCCTTCGTTGAATGTTTAATAATAACAACAAAGGCGATGTCAGCAGGACAAGCAGTAGCGGCAAAAACACCAGCAACAATGAAAGAAAACAAAACATAAGGCAAATCTGCTTAACATTGATGATAGTTTGATGTTTAGTTGAAATAAATGTTAAACATTTTTTATAGGAGCGGGCCAACGGACAAACAGCCAACAAACAAAGGACAATAATAATTACATTAAAAGGATAAACCATACATGCGTATGTACAACAAAACAAAGTAGTAACAACAATAGCAATGGAATACATTTCAATTGTGTGTGTTTAAACGTGTTTTCCTATGCAGATATATGGGCAATTGAAATAGTCCGTCCTAGGCAGTCAGTCATATTGCTGCAATGCATTGGACCTCAGCGCATCACATCGCATCGCATTTCCATTGTCATCTTCTTGTTCTTCTTCTTCTGTTCATAACAAACAACATCAACAACAATAATGTTTACGACGTTGTCGACGACGACAAACGGCAACGTTGTTGGCGACGATGTCAAGGAAAGCCATTGATTGTTGTTATTATTGTCGTCGCTATTTTCTCAAAAGTGAATGGGTTAGGGTTAGGTAGGTCGTGTGGGGTTAGTTTGAATAGAGCAGGCAGGTTGTTTGTTTTGTAGGGAATCAGCGACGTAGGTTTCTTGTTGGGAATTAGTGGCATTCGTTCCTTACAAAATTGGGGAAATATTTATTTAACGCGTATAATATAAACAAAAGAAATGAACCCCAATGTGGTCGGTTTTCCCTCAATACAAATCTTGTACTCCTGACGTCTGTAAAATATTAATTTTAAATTTATGATTTTCTGCTACTTACGAAGCAGCCAAAATTTTCCTCTGCATCATTTTTATGCCCTCAGCATTAATGCTAAAGAGGGTATATACACTTTCATACGGTCAAAATGTGCCTCATCAAAATAATGGTTTTAGACCCCAACTATGTTTTGACGAAATCCGTTTCAGACAATTTGGAGTTGCTTTAGCCATGTCCGTCCGTCCGTCTATCTGTTTGTATGGCTGGCTGGAGCGCAGCTCGCGAACTGATTAACTGATTTGGTCCAAAATTTGGCATTGGTAATATTTTGCCTAATCTTACTTTAAGTTCAAAGATGGGCCATGTCGGTCCACTCCCTTGGGTACCTCCTCCACAAAAGTTCGTAAATGTTCGGAAAATTTGTGTGCACGATAACTCTTGAAGGAAGTAACCTATTTTTTCAATACTTTGCACATCGTGAAATTTTCCTAGGCGTAGATAAGGATCCAATACGTACTTAATCGGTCCAATCCTTCGGATACCTCCCACAAAAAAATTTGGAAAAGTTCAGTATAGGGCCTGCTCCCGAATCGCTTTGATTTTTGTTGTAAAAACTTGTATTCACTGTCCCCCTTACTACGGTATAAGTTTCATCAGGGGCAAGTCCATATTTCATGAGACAAGTGAGAAAGTATCAGTCAGCTGTGCTGACGGAGATATACACTCATCGAGAATTATCTTGCGGATTTGAAATTTTGGTTGGTGCCGTCAAGGTTTCTTGGAGCTTTTAGGCCAATATGTCAGGAAGTATGACCTTGCGCATGAAACAAATTGTACCGTCGTAGAGGAAGCCGCAAGGAAAACTTACTGAAAAAAAATTCAAAACGATCCGAGAGGAGCTCTTAAACTTCACTTTATCCGAATAATATCTCAGGAAGTATGGCCTTGCGCATGAAACAAATTGTACCGTCGTAGAGAAAGCCGAAAGAAAAACTTACTGAAAAACATTTCAAAAGGATCCGAGAGGAGCTCTTAAACTTCACTTTAACCGAATTTTGTGTGGGAGGTACTTGAAGGAGTGGACCGATACACTCCATATTCCAACCTAATACATGACTGGATGAAATAATACGATGTGCAAAGTCTGCACCTATCAGAAACTTCCTGCGCGAATTATCTTGCGTATTTGCCATTTTGTGTGCCACCGTGGTGCAACGGTATGCTCACCCGCCCTGCACGCTGAAGGTAGTGGGTTCGATTCTCCGGCCAGGCAACATCAAATTTTCAACGATGGCAAAATACCCCATGTAAAACATCTCTACAAGTGGTGTCGTAGGACACGCCGTTCGGACTCGGCGATAAACAGTAGGACCCATATCATTGAGCTAATATGAAGCGGGGTGCACTCATTAATATGAGAGAAGTCTCCCTCGTCCCGTCCGGGATGGTTGTGGTATAATTATTATTTGCCTTTTTGGTTGGTGCCGTCAGGATTTTTTGGAGCTTTCAGGACAATATCTCAGTAAGTATGGATTTGCGCAAGGACAAGCTACTGAAAAAAATGAAAACGGTCTGAGGAAGCTCTTAAACTTCACTTTATCCGAATTTTGTGTGGGAGGTACCCGAAGGAGTGGACCGATATAGTCCATATTCGAACCCGATATATATTTGGAAGGAATAATACGATGTGCAAAGTTTGGACCAAATCGATTGCTCCTTTCGAGAGTTATAGTTCACACCATTTTACAGAAAAATTTTGAACTTTTGTGGGGAAGGTACCCGAAGGAGTGGACCGATATGGCCCATCTTCGAACTTAAACTAAGTTTGGACAAAATATTATGATATCCAAAATTTGGTTTGAATCGGTTGATCCGTTCGAGAGTTATCGTTCGCACCAACCAGACAGACAGACAAACGGGCGGGCATGGCTAAATCGACTCCAAATTGTCTGAAATGAATTTCGTCCAAACATACTTGGGGTCTAAACCCGTTATTTCCATGAGGCACATTTTTGGTCGTATCAAAGTGAATATACACTTTCTAGCCTAAAGGCTGAGGGTATAAAACGGTCTGAAAGGTGTAAAAAAAAACATATGACACCATGTGTAGTGGTTGGATCTGCCGATTCGATCCAAAGTTTGGCCTTCGTAATATTTTGTCCAAACTTAATTTAAGTTCGAAGATAAGCCATATGGGCCCACTCTTTCAGGTACCTCCCCCACAAAAATGTTCGGAAAAATTGTGCGCACGATAATTCGTGAAGGGAGTAACCGATTTGGTCCATACTTTACACACCCTAATAGATTTACCAGATATATATCAGATTCGAATATGGACTATATTTGTCCACTCCGTCGGGAACCTATCACACAAAATTTCGGATAAGTTCATTTAAAGACCTGCACTCGAATCACTTTGATTTTTGTTGCAGCAACTTGCATTCTCTGCCTCAATAACGGTGAAAGTTTTTTAGGGGCAAGTCAATACTACTTGAGAAAACAGCCTGAAAGGTCTAAAAGCACCAATAGCACCATATGTAGTGGCTGGAACTCATTTTTGTTGGTCCAAACTTCAGTATCAGGTGAGCAATACCGGTTCACAACTTCCGATACTTCCCAAAATATTAAAAAAATGCCACTAAAATGGTATGCACGATAACTCTAGAAAGGGGCAATCAATCTGGTTCAAACTTATCGGTCCTCTTCTTAAGGTACCTCCCCACAAAAGTTCAACATTTGTGTCTAAGTGCAGTTTAGGGTGTGTTCGAAGATCCTTTGGAAATGTTTAACGATGCTGTTCGATGTGGTCCTGTTTATAGCGATATTATATTTTCCATGGACAAGTCCATACTTCCTGGCATACTGGATATCTATCGAAAATATATGACTCTCTAAATAAGATCCACTTCCATAATGGACTATGTCGGTCCATTCCTTTAAGTACCTTATCTTTTGAAATTAAATCCTAATCCAGATTTTTGTCGGCAAGTTCAAATGTCCAAAAAGGGCCTCAAAATTCTGAAAAGACCCTAAATACATACGATCTGTCCGTAGATGAAAGTTTCAATTCACATAGACTGAGGGTATATCTGTGTCGGCAAAGCCGACTAATACTTGTTTACTTGTTGCAATTCAATTCCAATAGACTCTGAGCTAAGATCGAGGAAATATAATAAAGACTTGAGCTTAGCTCTAACGACCGTACATGGAATGTATGGGGGTAGCAGCCAGGTGTGGACCTGCCGAGGTAGAGTTGCTTCACGTATACATCTCGCCGTATAACTTGCATTGGCCCGCTTTTGGAAGATCATATCCGTCTGGTCTTGGGAGACTTTAATGTTCATCATGAGTTGTGGCATTCGGTCCTCGGAAATGACCAGAGGCGTATAGTGCTGACTGAGCACATTGCACGGTCATTTTGGACGCCCCTACCAAAATTAGCGCAGAGTGTCACAGAGACATAACCATCATGTCACCTGGTCTGACAAATGACGTCAACTGGAAACCCGTCATCTCTCTTGGAAGGGACCATCTTCCCATAATTGGTTCAATCAGCAGTCCGCCCGATTTCATCACCTCTGAACGCTGCACTTTCATCAATCATGGGAGAGCTAATTTGCCTAGTTTCAAAGAGTTCACTAATCACCGCTTCAGAGATCTACCCAGCAAACCCTTCTGATGTTCGGGTAGCAGAAAGGACGTTCCGAGACATCATGACTGCACCCGAAGTTAGACCAAACTTCCCAGCAGAGGCGACGGGATTAGCAAATGAGCGTGATGAGCTTCGTTGTGCCAACCCCAGTGACCCTAGAATCAGGAAGTTGACAATGTAAGTTAACAGGTTGGTCGGTGAACATAAACGGAACAAGTGGTTAAATTATCTGAAGAGTTGCAACATTCAAGCCGGAGAATAAGTCAATTGTGGACAACGGTTAAATCACTCCCGATCACTGGAAAGAAGGAAGATAGGACCTAAGCCACGTTTGGCGACGTTACGCTGACTGATCCGAAGAGGCGCGCAAGTTATTTTAATGGACACTTTGTCGAGCATCTCGGGAGTGACAGGGCGAAGAGTACTACGTCGCATCAGATCGCTTCTTGCCGGGGATCAACCACCACAGTTTACAATGGATGAACTTACGAATGTCATCAGGAATGCTAAATCAACCAAAGCTTTGGCCCACAATGGAATATCCATGGTAATGCTGAAACAGCTGAGCCGGGAGTCGAGTATCTCATAAAAGTTCTCAACCTGTCTTTAGCCACTCACATTGTTCCCGAAGTCTGGAAAAAGGGGAAGGGTGACCCCGCTACTGAATACCGATTTCGTTTTTGACGCCCATAGCAAACACGCCTCAAGGGTCTTAATTCTCCCCAGCGTTAGAAATATGGCTCATATTCGGACATAATCGAAATTTGAACAAAATATTACGATAATCAAATTTTGGACCAAATCGGCAGATCCCTTCGAGAGTTATCGTGCGCTCCAATAACTTCTTATGGTGCCATAGAGGATTTTTACACCTTTCGGCCTATTTTCTCAGGAAGTGTGGACTTGCCCCTGATCAAAGTTGTACCCTCGTAATGGGGGCAGCGAATACAAGGTGTTACAACAAAAATCAAAGCGATTCGAGAGCAGGTCCTAAACTGAACTTTTCCGAAATGTTGTGTGGGAGGTACCTGAAGGTCCATATTCGAACTTGATTTATGTCTCGTAGAAATATTACGACCTGCAAAGTATGGACCAAATTGTTTACTGCCTTCGAGAGTTATCGTGCGCACTGTTTTAGTGAAAAGTTTTGAACTTTTGTGATTGGAGGTACCTAAAGGAATGGACCGATAAGGCTCATCTTCCAACATTAACTAAGTTTGAACAAAATATTACAATGACCAAATTTTGGACCGAACCGGCAGATCAGTTCGAGAGTTATCGTGCGCTCCAACCACTACATATGGTGCCATAGAGGTTTTTACAGCTTTCGGGCTATTTGCTCAGGAAGTATGGACTTGCCCCTGAAAAAAACGTGTACCGTCGCAATGGGGACAGCGAATACGAATTGTTACATCAAAAATCAAAGCGATTCGAGAGCAGGTCCTAAACTGAACTTTTCCGAAATTTTCTGTGGAAGGTATCCGAAGGAGTGGAGCAATAGAGTCCATATTGGAACCTCATCTATGTATGGCAGAAATTTCACGATGTGCACAGCATTAACCAAATCGGTTATTCCCTTCCGAACAAATTTCCGAACATTTTCGAACTTTTGTGGGGGCAGTTCGAACTTAAACAAACTTTGGACGAAATATTACGAAGGTTAAATTTTGCACCAAATAGACTCATCCGTTCGAGAGTTATCGTGTGCTTCAACCACTACACATGGTGTCCCCTTTTTTACCCTTCGGGTTATTTTCTCAGGAAGTATGGACTTGCCCCCTGATAAAAGTTGTACCTTCGTAATGGGGGCAGCGAATACAAGTTGGTACAACAAAAATCAAAGCGATTCGAGAGCAGGTCCTAAACTGAACTTTTCCGAAATTTTGTGCGGGAGGTACCCGAAGGCGTGGACCGATAGAGCCCATATTGTAAATTTCACGATATGAAAAGTATTGACTAAATCGGTTATTCCTTTCAAGAGTTATCGTGCTCACAAATTTTCCGAATATTTTTGAACTTTTGTGGGGGAGGTACCTAAAGGAGTGGACCGATATGGCTCATATTCGAACTTAAACTAAGTTGGGCGGTTCATACGTTCGAGAGTTATCGTGACAGACAGACGGACGAACATTGCCAAATCGACTCCAAATTGTCTGAAACGGGTTTTGTCCTAACATACTTGGGGTGTAAAACCGTTATTTCGCTGAGGCATATTTTGCCGTATGAAAGTGTTAGCATAAATGCTGCGGGTATAAAAAGTTCCGTTTAGTATAAAAGCCATCTAAGTAAGTATCAATATTGCCATGACATAAGTTTGCAGGTCCGCAAAACTGCTACAATACATGAATATACTCGCCTGAGTAGATATAGCGATTCCTTTCAAGTTTAAATATTTTCAAGATTTTCAAACGGAACTGCAATTCAGGGATCCTATTTCATTATGGTTTCAGCAGCCCACGTTCCCCACAATCCCCGCCCTTTCTGGTCCTATGACTACGTCCCTGTGCGTACGACTTTTCGGTTTTGCCTTTTAATTTTATTTTTTTGGTTTTTGTTTTAATTTTATTTCACTTCAAGTTTTTTTTAGGTCAGCCTGTGGTGTGGCTGGTTGATGGCGTTAAATGTCAAAAAAAGGGTTGGTCCTTCTTCTTAGTTGTTGTTGTTGTTTATACGTTTCTTTATTTCATCTCAAGTTTGAAGAGATCAACTGGGACAGCTAAGTTAGGTGCAACAACAAAATAAAAGTGGCTTAACTTTCTACTTCTAACAATTAATTATGGATTTTCCCTCCAAAAAACAGTTCGTGAAGCTCAGTAAAGTAAATAGTAAAGCATAATATTCACAAGCACGCACTTACACACACACACAGACACTTCGTTTGCTACACTACTGCTATCTTCAGTAAGGCAGTGAGTCCTTCTTTGCCAGAGATGAAGAGCAAACACAAGCAAAAAAGCTTTCAACACACGCCCGTTTACTGTTTGAGAAAAACAAAAAAACTATGTCTGTATTGCTGCGGATTGGTTCGGTTTCATTGACTTTGGGCAAACATCCATCCTTTGCACCAGCACGACCTGTATTTAAATATTGATGCTGTCGTATTGTTGTTGTTTTTGTTGTTGTTGCTTGCCGCCACAGCCTTTAATTCCTTGGGAGTTTAGAGGCTGATTTATCTTTTGTGTTTTATTGTTTGTTATCCCGGCTATATTAGATTATGTAATGGGAAAGGCCTACTTTTTTTGTTTTTGGAAATTAAAAATCAAGGAGGGGTCTGCTTCAACAAAGGATGTGATAAATTAAGACCCATTTGCAAATTATTAAAAATATTAATTTTATTTTTTCGACACTTCACGCTTTGTTTTTTATTTTTTTATTATTTAAAAAAAAAAATCTCGGTTTTAAATCTTTTTTAAATTTTTATTTATTTATTTTTTGCATCCGCTTACGTTACTCTTATTCTCTTATTTTCACCAAAGATTAAATGCCGCGTTAGCTGGCTGTGCGAACACAGTCAAATCGTAACTGATGCGGTGCAACTATTTTGCGCGTTTGCCTGCATCCTTCCATAGGTTAGAAGAAAAGCTATCGTTAGATGCTGGTACTGCTGCTGCTGTTATCCTTTTTGGCTTTTGCCTCATGTTAGCTCCCCACCCTGGACCTCCTTCACTTGATCTTAAACAAGAGAAAATATTGTTTTTTTGTGCCGATTCTTCGCTTGCATTAAAAAAACAACAAACAACAACTGTTTAATGCCCAACAGTTCAAAGCATTGTGCCGCTCGCCATTTACAACTGCAAACACAAAAACAAAAATCGTTGTTATTGTTGCCGCGCCATGTCTATTGAATGCTCACTCACATATGAATATCCTACGAAGTGGCAAAATGCTTAAGGATGTTTGCTTGAACGAGAGAATCCATACAACTAACCATCTATCAGCTATCCATCGTAATCGACTGTTGTTTTTCTGTTACGACCAGTGCTACTTGTTCGCCGCGTATCATCATCCGTCCATCTATTCATTCGGCTAAGCTGCTTGCTTTCTTCTTGTATATGCATCCAAATGTGTTTGTTTAAGCTTTTTTCGGAATCTCATCTTCCATTCCATTGTCGTTAAGAATGTTTGTTGGTGTTCTCTATGAGATTTATAACACAGTGGTTAGCTTTGGGGGGAAATATACACAAATTTTTTATTACAGATGGTTGTTTCCTATAAAAGTTCAGCGCAGATGTCTTTCATCCGAGATTAATTTTCCTCAAAAAAAGTTCATTGGATATAATTATTCTATAGAAAACTTCCGGTTTCGTATAGAAAAGTTCATCGGAGATGATGACTTTTCGTATAGAAAAGTTCATCGGTGATGACTTTTCCTACAGAAAATTTCATCCCAGGTGACTTTTCGTATAGAAAAGTTTATCGGAGGTGACTTTTCGTATGGAAAAGTTCATCGGAGATGACTTTTCGTATAGAAAAGATCATCGGAGATGACTTTTCGTATAGAAAAGATCATCGGTGATGACTTTTCGTATAGAAAAGATCATCGGTGATGACTTTTCGTATAGAAAAGATCATCGGTGATGACTTTTCGTATAGAAAAGATCATCGGTGATGACTTTTCGTATAGAAAAGATCATCGGTGATGACTTTTCGTATAGAAAAGATCATCGGTGATGACTTTTCGTATAGAAAAGATCATCGGTGATGACTTTTCGTATAGAAAAGATCATCGGTGATGACTTTTCGTATAGAAAAGATCATCGGTGATGACTTTTCGTATAGAAAAGTTCATCGGAGATGATGACTTTTCGTATAGAAAAGTTCATCGGAGATGATGACTTTTCGTATAGAAAAGTTCATCGGAGATGATGATTTTTCGTATAGAAAAGTTCATCGGAGATGATGATTTTTCGTATAGAAAAGTTCATCGGAGATGATGACTTTTGGTATAGAAAAGTTCATCGGAGATGACTTTTCGTATAGAAATGTTCATCGGAGATGACTTTTCGTATAGAAATGTTCATCGGAGATGACTTTTCGTATAGAAATGTTCATCGGAGATGACTTTTCGTATAGAAATGTTCATCGGAGTTGACTTTTCGTACAGAAATGTTCATCGGAGATGACTTTTCGTATAGAAATGTTCATCGGAGATGACTTTTCGTATAGAAATGTTCATCGGAGATGACTTTTCGTATAGAAATGTTCATCGGAGATGACTTTTCGTATAGAAATGTTCATCGGAGATGACTTTTCGTATAGAAATGTTCATCGGAGATGACTTTTCGTATAGAAAAGTTCATCGGAGATGACTTTTCGTATAGAAAAGTTCATCGGAGATGACTTTTCGTATAGAAAAGTTCATCGGAGATGACTTTTCGTATAGAAAAGTTCATCGGAGATGACTTTTCGTATAGAAAAGTTCATCGGAGATGACTTTTCGTATAGAAAAATTCATCAAAGATGACTTTTCGTATAGAAAAGTTCATCGGTGATGACTTTTCGTATAGAAAAGTTCATCGGTGATGACTTTTCGTATAGAAAAGTTCATCGGTGATGACTTTTCGTATAGAAAAGTTCATCGGTGATGACTTTTCGTATAGAAAAGTTCATCGGTGATGACTTTTCGTATAGAAAAGTTCATCGGTGATGACTTTTCGTATAGAAAAGTTCATCGGTGATGACTTTTCGTATAGAAAAGTTCATCGGTGATGACTTTTCGTATAGAAAAGTTCATCGGAGATGACTTTTCGTATAGAAAAGTTCATCGGAGATGACTTTTCGTATAGAAAAGTTCATCGGAGATGACTTTTCGTATAGAAATGTTCATCGGAGATGACTTTTCGTATAGAAAAGTTCATCGGAGATGACTTTTCGTATAGAAAAGTTCATCGGAGATGACTTTTCGTATAGAAAAGTTCATCGGAGATGACTTTTCGTATAGAAAAGTTCATCGGAGATGACTTTTCGTATAGAAAAGTTCATCGGAGATGACTTTTCGTATAGAAAAGTTCATCGGAGATGACTTTTCGTATAGAAAAGTTCATCGGAGATGACTTTTCGTATAGAAAAGTTCATCGGTCATGACTTTTCGTATAGAAAAGTTCATCGGTGAGGAATTTTCGTATAGAAAAGTTCACCGGTGATGACTTTTCGTATAGAAAAGTTCATCGGTCATGACTTTTCGTATGGAAAAGTTCATCGGCGATGACTTTTCGTATGGAAAAGTTCATCGGTGATGACTTTTCGTATGGAAAAGTTCATCGGTGATGACTTTTCGTATAGAAAAGTTCATCGGAGATGACTTTTCGAATAGAAGTAGAAAAGTTCATCGGAGATGACTTTTCGAATAGAAATAGAAAAGTTCATCGGAGATGATGACTTTTCGTATAGAAAAGTCCGTATAGAAAAGTTCATCGGAGATGACTTTTCGTATAGAAAAGTTCATCGGAGATGACTTTTCGTATAGAAAAGTTCATCGGAGATGACTTTTCGTATAGAAAAGTTCATCGGAGATGACTTTTCGTATAGAAAAGTTCATCGGAGATGACTTTTCGTATAGAAAAGTTCATCGGAGATGACTTTTCGTATAGAAAAGTTCATCGGAGATGACTTTTCGTATAGAAAAGTTCATCGGAGATGACTTTTCGTATAGAATAGTTCATCGGAGATGACTTTTCGTATAGAAAAGTTCATCGGAGATGACTTTTCGTATAGAAAAGTTCATCGGAGATGACTTTTCGTATAGAAAAGTTCATCGGAGATGACTTTTCGTATAGAAAAGTTCATCAAAGATGACTTTTCGTATAGAAAAGTTCATCGGAGATGACTTTTCGTATAGAAAAGTTCATCGGAGATGACTTTTCGTATAGAAAAGTTAATCGGTGATGACTTTTCGTATAGATAAGTTCATCCGTGATGACTTTTCGTATAGATAAGTTCATCGGTGATGACTTTTCGTATAGATAAGTTCATCCGTGACGACTTTTCGTATAGATAAGATCATCGGTGATAACTTTTCGTGTAGAAAATAATTCATCGGTGATGACATTTCGTATAGAAAAGAGATGAATTTTCGCATAGAAAAGTTCATCGGTGGCGATCTTTCGCATATAGAAAAGTTCATCGGAGATGACTTTTCGTATAAAAAAGTTCATCGGTGATGACTTTTCGTATAAAAAAGTTCATCGGTGATGACTTTTCGTATAGAAAAGTTCATCGGTGATGACTTTTCGTATAGAAAAGTTCATCGGTGATGACTTTTCGTATAGAAAAGTTCATCGGTGATGACTTTTCGTATAGAAAAGTTCATCGGTGATGACTTTTCGTATAGAAAAGTTCATCGGTGATGACTTTTCGTATAGAAAAGTTCATCGGTGATGACTTTTCGTATAGAAAAGTTCATCGGTGATGACTTTTCGTATAGAAAAGTTCATCGGTGATGACTTTTCGTATAGAAAAGTTCATCGGTGATGACTTTTCGTATAGAAAAGTTCATCGGTGATGACTTTTCGTATAGAAAAGTTCATCGGTGATGACTTTTCGTATAGAAAAGTTCATCGGTGATGACTTTTCGTATAGAAAAGTTCATCGGTGATGACTTTTCGTATAGAAAAGTTCATCGGTGATGACTTTTCGTATAGAAAAGTTCATCGGTGATGACTTTTCGTATAGAAAAGTTCATCGGTTCATGACTTTTCGTATAGAAAAGTTCATCGGTGATGACTTTTCGTATAGAAAAGTTCATCGGTTCATGACTTTTCGTATAGAAAAGTTCATCGGTTCATGACTTTTCGTATAGAAAAGTTCATCGGTTCATGACTTTTCGTATAGAAAAGTTCATCGGTTCATGACTTTTCGTATAGAAAAGTTCATCGGTTCATGACTTTTCGTATAGAAAAGTTTATCGGTTCATGACTTTTCGTATAGAAAAGTTCATCGGTTCATGACTTTTCGTATAGAAAAGTTCATCGGTTCATGACTTTTCGTATAGAAAAGTTCATCGGTTCATGACTTTTCGTATAGAAAAGTTCATCGGTTCATGACTTTTCGTATAGAAAAGTTCATCGGTTCATGACTTTTCGTATAGAAAAGTTCATCGGTTCATGACTTTTCGTATAGAAAAGTTCATCGGTTCATGACTTTTCGTATAGAAAAGTTCATCGGAGATGACTTTTCGTATAGAAAAGTTCATCGGTGATGACTTTTCGTATAGAAAAGTTCATCGGTGATGACTTTTCGTATAGAAAAGTTCATCGGTGATGACTTTTCGTATAGAAAAGTTCATCGGTGATGACTTTTCGTATAGAAAAGTTCATCGGTGATGACTTTTCGTATAGAAAAGTTCATCGGTGATGACTTTTCGTATAGAAAAGTTCATCGGTGATGACTTTTCGTATAGAAAAGTTCATCGGTGATGACTTTTCGTATAGAAAAGTTCATCGGTGATGACTTTTCGTATAGAAAAGTTCATCGGTGATGACTTTTCGTATAGAAAAGTTCATCGGTGATGACTTTTCGTATAGAAAAGACCATCGGTGATGACTTTTCGTATAGAAAAGTTCATCGGTGATGACTTTTCGTATAGAAAAGTTCATCGGTGATGACTTTTCGTATAGAAAAGACCATCGGTGATGACTTTTCGTATAGAAAAGTTCATCGGAGATGACTTTTCGTATAGAAAAGTTCATCGGAGATGACTTTTCGTATAGAAAAGTTCATCGGAGATGACTTTTCGTATAGAAAAGTTCATCGGAGATGACTTTTCGTATAGAAAAGTTCATCGGAGATGACTTTTCGTATAGAAAAGTTCATCGGAGATGACTTTTCGTATAGAAAAGTTCATCGGAGATGACTTTTCGTATAGAAAAGTTCATCGGAGATGACTTTTCGTATAGAAAAGTTCATCGGAGATGACTTTTCGTATAGAAAAGTTCATCGGAGATGACTTTTCGTATAGAAAAGTTCATCGGAGATGACTTTTCGTATAGAAAAGTTCATCGGAGATGACTTTTCGTATAGAAAAGTTCATCGGAGATGACTTTTCGTATAGAAAAGTTCATCGGAGATGACTTTTCGTATAGAAAAGTTCATCGGAGATGACTTTTCGTATAGAAAAGTTCATCGGTCATCGGTGATGACTTTTCGTATAGAAAAGTTCATCGGTGATGACTTTTCGTATAGAAAAGTTCATCGGTCATCGGTGATGACTTTTCGTATAGAAAAGTTCATCGGTGATGACTTTTCGTATAGAAAAGTTCATCGGTCATCGGTGATGACTTTTCGTATAGAAAAGTTCATCGGTGCTGACTTTTCGTATAGAAAAGTTCATCGGTGATGACTTTTCGTATAGAAAAGTTCATCGGTGATGACTTTTCGTATAGAAAAGTTCATCGGTGATGACTTTTCATATAGAAAAGTTCATCGGTGATGACTTTTCGTATAGAAAAGTTCATCGGTGATGACTTTTCGTATAGAAAAGTTCATCGGTGATGACTTTTCGTATAGAAAAGTTCATCGGTGATGACTTTTCGTATAGAAAAGTTCATCGGTGATGACTTTTCGTATAGAAAAGTTCATCGGTGATGACTTTTCGTATAGAAAAGTTCATCGGTGATGACTTTTCGTATAGAAAAGTTCATCGGTGATGACTTTTCGTATAGAAAAGTTCATCGGTGATGACTTTTCGTATAGAAAAGTTCATCGGTGATGACTTTTCGTATAGAAAAGTTCATCGGTGATGACTTTTCGTATAGAAAAGTTCATCGGTGATGACTTTTCGTATAGAAAAGTTCATCGGTGATGACTTTTCGTATAGAAAAGTTCATCGGAGATGACTTTTCGTATAGAAAAGTTCATCGGAGATGACTTTTCGTATAGAAAAGTTCATCGGAGATGACTTTTCGTATAGAAAAGTTCATCGGAGATGACTTTTCGTATAGAAAAGTTCATCGGAGATGACTTTTCGTATAGAAAAGTTCATCGGAGATGACTTTTCGTATAGAAAAGTTCATCGGAGATGACTTTTCGTATAGAAAAGTTCATCGGAGATGACTTTTCGTATAGAAAAGTTCATCGGAGATGACTTTTCGTATAGAAAAGTTCATCGGAGATGACTTTTCGTATAGAAAAGTTCATCGGAGATGACTTTTCGTATAGAAAAGTTCATCGGAGATGACTTTTCGTATAGAAAAGTTCATCGGAGATGACTTTTCGTATAGAAAAGTTCATCGGAGATGACTTTTCGTATAGAAAAGTTCATCGGTGATGACTTTTCGTATAGAAAAGTTCATCGGAGATGACTTTTCGTATAGAAAAGTTCATCGGTGATGACTTTTCGTATAGAAAAGTTCATCGGAGATGACTTTTCGTATAGAAAAGTTCATCGGTGATGACTTTTCGTATAGAAAAGTTCATCGGAGATGACTTTTCGTATAGAAAAGTTCATCGGAGATGACTTTTCCAATAGAAAAGTTCATCGGAGATGACTTTTCCTATAGAAAAGTTCATCGGAGATGACTTTTCCTATAGAAAAGTTCATCGGAGATGACTTTTCCTATAGAAAAGTTCATCGGAGATGACTTTTCCTATAGAAAAGTTCATCGGAGATGACTTTTCCTATAGAAAAGTTCATCGGAGATGACTTTTCCTATAGAAAAGTTCATCGGAGATGACTTTTCCTATAGAAAAGTTCATCGGAGATGACTTTTCCTATAGAAAAGTTCATCGGAGATGACTTTTCCTATAGAAAAGTTCATCGGAGATGACTTTTCCTATAGAAAAGTTCATCGGAGATGACTTTTCGTATAGAAAAGTTCATCGGAGATGACTTTTCGTATAGAAAAGTTCATCGGAGATGACTTTTCGTATAGAAAAGTTCATCGGAGATGACTTTTCGTATAGAAAAGTTCATCGGAGATGACTTTTCGTATAGAAAAGTTCATCGGAGATGACTTTTCGTATAGAAAAGTTCATCGGAGATGACTTTTCGTATAGAAAAGTTCATCGGAGATGACTTTTCGTATAGAAAAGTTCATCGGAGATGACTTTTCGTATAGAAAAGTTCATCGGAGATGACTTTTCGTATAGAAAAGTTCATCGGAGATGACTTCTCGTATAGAAAAATTCATCGGAGATGACTTTTCGTATAGAAGAGTTCATCGGAGATGACTTTTCGTATAGAAAAGTTCATCGGAGATGACTTTTCGTATAGAAAAGTTCATCGGAGAAGACTTTTCGTATATAGAAAAGTTCATCGGAGATGACTTTTCGTATATAGAAAAGTTCATCGGAGATGACTTTTCGTATATAGAAAAGTTCATCGGAGATGACTTTTCGTATATAGAAAAGTTCATCGGAGATGACTTTTCGTATATAGAAAAGTTCATCGGAGATGACTTTTCGTATATAGAAAAGTTCATCGGAGATGACTTTTCGTATATAGAAAAGTTCATCGGAAATGACTTTTCGTATATAGAAAAGTTCATCGGAGATGACTTTTCGTATATAGAAAAGTTCATCGGAGATGACTTTTCGTATATAGAAAAGTTCATCGGAGATGACTTTTCGTATATAGAAAAGTTCATCGGAGATGACTTTTCGTATATAGAAAAGTTCATCGGAGATGACTTTTCGTATATAGAAAAGTTCATCGGAGATGACTTTTCGTATATAGAAAAGTTCATCGGAGATGACTTTTCGTATATAGAAAAGTTCATCGGAGATGACTTTTCGTATATAGAAAAGTTCATCGGAGATGACTTTTCGTATATAGAAAAGTTCATCGGAGATGACTTTTCGTATATAGAAAAGTTCATCGGAGATGACTTTTCGTATACAGAAAAGTTCATCGGAGATGACTTTTCGTATATAGAAAAGTTCATCGGAGATGACTTTTCGTATATAGAAAAGTTCATCGGAGATGACTTTTCGTATATAGAAAAGTTCATCGGAGATGACTTTTCGTATATAGAAAAGTTCATCGGAGATGACTTTTCGTATATAGAAAAGTTCATCGGAGATGACTTTTCGTATAGAAAAGTTCATCGTATAGAAAAGTTCATCGCTGATGATTTTTCGTATAGAAAAAAAGTTCATCGGTGATGACTTTTCGTATAGAAAAGTTCATCGCTGATGATTTTTCGTATAGAAAAAAAGTTCACCGGTGATGACTTTTCGTATAGCAAAGTTCATTGGTGGTAAGTTTTCGTATAGAAAAGTTCATCGGTGATCACTTTTCGTACAGAAAATTTCATCCGAGGTGGCGTTTCCTATAGAAAATTTCATTTTCAAAGTAAGGTGAAATATTCACGGGTGAATGGACAAAATTATCTCCGATGGACTTGCAACCACTGTCTTTTTGTTTGTCTAATGGGTGGATACATGTATTTTTTCGCACATTCTTGAGGTGGGTAAGGGTAATGGCCATGCACTGGGATTCTGCGTTACTTTCGCGTAACATTGTTTGTAGTTAAATTTTGAATGTAGACTCAAACATTTGCTACTAATAGCACGTGACTGCTTGGGAAAAACTTTCTTATCAGTTGTTTACTTATGCGCATGGCAGGATATTTGAGTTTGTCAACAAAAGTTTCCTCTCTCACACGCTCTCTTTAGTTTTACTCTCAAATTTAAAAGCTTACAAACTGAAACTTTTCAAACTGTATTTCCTTCAAAATTTAAAATGTAATGCATTTTTATCCGTTTAAATCTGAAATCCGAATTGGTTTTTGCAAAGTCAAACATTATCCTGCAACTCCTTCAACGATTTTAACGCAAGGAGTGCTGCCCAGTTTTATTTTCTTTTCATTGTATTCCTCTAGTGCTGTTACTGGGTCAGTAGCATGCAATTCACATTGACTGACTGTGCCTGCGGGCAACGATGATGACGATGTTAAAAGCTTTTCTAGTCTACGATTTTCTTAAGAAATGAAACATTTTTGCTGCAACACTTTGGTACTTCAATTGAGTACGAAGGACCTCTAATCGTTTGCAATACAATGGAAGTAACATATCCTCTGCTGTGTTTGGCTACCGGTAAAGACAACTTGATGGTTCATTTACCTCGAACTGGAAGGGATGGATTTATCAAGTACTGTGCCACTGAAAAGTTGAAACAGCTTAGGCCTTGTTTTAAGTTGAAATATTAAAACACAAGGCAAATTGTTGAATGGAGATTTTGTTTGGAAAATAAGTGGCATACAGACATTGCTGCATATCATGGCGAGTTTTCCTTATTTGAAAATAAGTCCTTAAACATTTCGGTTACCTTCGTCATCTATTTTCAAACATTTAATTTAAGTATTTATTTCCATATACAAAATAAAAAAATATTCTTAACATTTATTAATCCTGAGTTAAAAGTCTAAATCTAAAATTGTACATTCGTTACGCGCATAGCCTCTTTATACAATAAATACGGCAGCAAATTGCCAAGATATTGTATTTCAAATCCAGTAGCAGTTAATTTACACAATCAGCCTTGGTTAGTTTTAATCACTGTCCATCGGTTCGTCATTATTGCCACCGCCACCATCATCCTTGGTTTCGTCATTCGAAATATTATTGACCTGATCAGGATTTGGATTCTGTAAAGATACACAATAAGTTTATAAACTATTTACAGTACAAAGAAGTCACGCCCAGAATTATACCTTCTTGGTTGGACAATTGGCAAATAAATGATCATCCTGTTTACACAAATGACAACGTTTCGGTTGGGGTCCCAAGTGACACTTGGATGCAATGTGGTTGGCAAATTCGCCACAATTATAGCAGCGTACACGGCGATGACGTTTTTTGCTACGAGGACGGAATGTGCTACCATGACAATCAGTTCCTATTATAGAGAATGGAATAAAATTAAATTGAATACGATTTTGAGATAATCATTTGAAGTCAACAATATTTACCCTGTATTCCTGAAACTCTGGTGGCTTCAAGACCCCGCTCCGTTAGATGACATTCAAATTCGACTTCTTCTTGTTCACCCAATGAACGAAATCCCGACATTTTTATAATACTCTGCAAATACAAAACAAAAAATATATTATCCTGTAATCCTGTTTCACATTTTTCTTGTTTCTTTTTTACCATTGACGACTCATTTAAGAATAATAAAATAAAATTGAGACATTTGTGTAATATTATGTGAACTTACTTACTTAGCTGGCCCATTACAGAACATTTGTTCCATAGACCGAACTTAGAAAATATCTCCAATTCTCTCCGTTTAGTGCTTCCCTTTTTGGAATACCACGCCTTGTCATCTCTTCATCCACTTGTTTGCGCAATCTATTCTTTGGCCTGCCAATTCTGCGTGCACCGCCATGTGGCTCGAATTTATACGCCTTTTTAGCGGGTTCATCATCGCTCATTCTTATGATATGGCCTAGCCAACGCAATCGCTGCATCTCGATACGTTTAACTATATTGATGTCGTTGTATAGCAGATACAGCTCGTGGTTCATACGACGTCGATATTCACCGTCAACGCAGATCGGTCCGTAGATCTTTCCAAGAATTTTTCTCTCAAACACACCAAGCACTGCCTTATCTGCTTGCGCAAGTACACAGGCTTTGGAACCATACATCAGCACAGGTAGTATCAGTGTTATGTAAAGCGTTATGTTTGTTTGAGGAGTTGTGGCTTTGTTTTTAAAGTGCTTACTTAGGCCAAAGTAGCATCTGTTGGCCAATACAATACTTCTTTTTATTCCACAACTGATGTCGTTTGTTGTGTTTACAGCGGTGCCGAGGTATATGAAGTCTTTTATTACCTCAAAATGATGGGAACCAACTTCAACAGTTGGTCCGATCTCAATGCACGCATTGCGCGTCGACACCATCAGCTCGCCGTTTACCGCCAGACCCACTATAGCAAATTCTCCTTGGACCTTCATAAAGGTATCGGTTACTTCGTTTACTGATCGTCCCATAATGTCTATATCATCAGCATAAGCAAGTAACATGTGGCTATTGGTGTAGATTGTGCCACTTCTTTTGACGTTTGCATCTCGTATAAACTTTTCTAGCAGGATGTTGAAAAGATCACGAAATTCTGTATCCTTGCCTGAAACCTCTTTTGGTACAAAACTCTTCGGAGAGGTTCTTTCCTATTTTAACTAAAGATCTTGTGTCAGTTAGAGTCATTTTACAAACCCGAATGAGCTTTGCGGGGTACCAAATTCAGACATTGCTTGGAAAACCTTTGAACGTAGCAGGCAGTCGAACACTGCTTTATAATCGACAAAAAGGTGGTAGGTGTCGATCTACATCTTTTGGGTCTTCTCCAGGATTTCCCGCTAAGTAAATATCTGGTCAATGGTGGACTTGCCAGGTATAAACCCGCATTGGTATGGCCCAATTATCTCGTTGACCATGGGCTTTAGTCGTTCGCACAATATCCCTGACACTACCTTGTAGGCGATAGGGAGAAGACTTATGCCCTTATAGTTAGAGCATAAAGTCTTATCTCCTATGGACGGGGCACAGGATGCTCAGGTTCCAATCGTCGGGTACGCATTCTTCCTGCCAGATGGAGCTAACTAGCTGATGCATACACCTTATCAGCGTGTCGCCTCCGGTTTTAAACAGCTCCGCTGGTAGGCCATCAGCTTATTATTCTTCAGCCGGTTTATTGCTGTCTTTACCTCATCTTGGCCGGGTGGTATACATTCAATACGATCTTCTGGGATTGGATCTGTGGTATCTTCGTCGACCTCGCTACTATTGGAAAAATGCTCTACCAACAGTTTGGAAAAATGCTCTTTCCATATCCTTAGCACACTATCTGTATCAGTTACCAGATTACCCTGCTGGTCTCTACAGGAGGATGTGCCAGTTCCAAAGCCATCAGTTTGATGTTTCACTCGTTGGTAGAATTTTCGGACTTCATTCTGTCTCCTCTACATCTCGATTTGTTCACACTCCCGCTTTTCCATCTCCCTCTTTTTCCTGCGGAAAAGACGTTTCTCATCTCTCTTTTTCTCCCGATACCTCTCTCGTGCGCTACGCGTTGCTACTGATAGTAATGTAGCCCTATATGCCGCATTTTTCTCTTCGGTAGCAGCACGACACTCCTGGTCATACCATTGATTCCTTGGTGAACGTCTCTGGTATCCAAGTACTGATTTTGCGGCTGCTTGCATGGAGTGGGCAATGTTTTGCCATTGTCCTGATATGTTATCGGGACGAGGAGTGCTTTGATTAAGCATTGGGCCAGTTGAGTATAATATGGTGTGGCTATCTGTTGTGATTGCCGATGTCCAACTTCCGTGTTGTGTCTGTTCGGACTTTTTTGCTACGTTTAGTCTGGTACGTACGTTTGCTGCAACAAGGTAGTGGTCCGCATCAATGTTTGCGCCTCGGAACGATTATACATCCAACACGCTCGATGAATGTCTTCTATCTATCACAACGTGATTAATTTGATTTCTTTGATTTCTTAAATCTGGTACTGCTACAATGTTTCTTGCAGCTGCAAAGTCTGCCAGCCTTATACCATTGTCATATGTTTCACTGTGGAGACTGAATTTCCCGACTGTTGGGCCAAAGATAATCTCCTTTCCAAATTTGTCATTAAAATCGCCTAGTATAATTTTAATGTCATGGGCAGGGCAACAGTCATAAGTTACTTCTAAGCGCTCGTAAAATATATCTTTGGTCTGTTCGTCCTTGTCTTCAGTGGGAGCATGAGCGCAAATAAAGCTGATGTTGAAGAATTTTGCTTTTAATCGAATTGCAGCGAATCTTTCATTCACTGGGGTGAAGCTGGAGACCAGATGTTTTAACCTCCGACCAACTACAAATCCGCAACCAAACTCATGCTTTGTGTCATGGCAGCTATAATACAGTGCGTCACCTTTAGGTGCTGCTGTGACGCCTTTCCCGTTCCATCGTATTTCCTGTATGGCAGTAAAGTCGGCCTTGTAATTTTCAAGTACATCTGCCAATGCGTAAACTGCACTTGCTCTATAAAGAGTGCGAACATTCCAGGTGAAGATTCGCAGATCATGGTCCTTAAAACGTTTGCGGGGTTCGTCAACTTTAGAGGGGTTTGTCTTTCTTTTCTTTCGTTTTTTCATAGTAGGCTGTTTTTTTTTAGGGGAGGGTTACTAACCCGATGCCCAAACCCAAGTTTTTAACGTTCTTATGGGTGAACGAGTATTATGGGAACACACAAATATATAATCCTGTAAACCTGTTTCACATTCACCTTTTTTTATTTTTGAAAGTTCACTTAAGTATCATTTTTAATCAATATTTGGCTTATATATATTTTAAATACTAACCTGATGTACGAACACTTCATGACCACCATCATTGGGGGTTAAAAATCCCCATCCCTTGGCCACATTGAACCATTTGCACTTGCCATAGCGAACGCCTGCAACTTCATGCGGTGAAATATCTGAAAAATTAAAAAAAAACGAAATCAATACAAGCGATAGATCTCCCCATGTGGGGAACTCGAAAATCTCATAGGCATAGCCGACGGATAGGAGGGAAATAAAATACTTTCTTGGTTCAGCAAGTCGCATGGAGGGCAGCAGTTGCATGTGTGGTGTATACCGGTGAATATCAAGTGGATGGAACAGCGGTATAATAAAATAGTGAACAAAGCGGACATGCAACTCCGAGAGTGAATATAATAGAAATCGTCGATCTTGTATGAAGCGATTCCCTATTGAAGCGTTCCCAGGGAAAGCTAGAATGGTGGCTTCAAATTGGCAACGCCAATGTCATCATAGGAAACAGTGGATCAATTATTCGCTTGTCTGGAATAAAAGCTATTACTGAACGAATACAAAATGTAAATCATTCAAACCTGACGACAACATTTGGCATTCGTAAATGGATGAGAATAGCATAATGTGGAAAAAGAAATGAGGGAACTCAAAATAGAAATCCTGTGCATTGGCGAAATGCGATGGCTAGGTAATGGAGACCATAGCGGTTGATAAAGGAAACACAATTATATAGTGGATACACTGGGACAAGCGAAAGCGGTGAACGTTCTATCATATTCAAAAATATGCATAAATCATTCCTTTCATACCTTCCAGTGAACTACAGAATACTCACTGGTCGGCATTAAACCTCATTAAAAAATTATCACCACAATGTTATGCTGACTCATTCTATAAACAACAGATATGTGACGTCAAAGGAAAAAAATTGGTTATTAAAATGAAGGATTATTCCTCGTAATGGAAAAACTCGGCGAACGTTTTGTTGAAATCTGTCAGGCAGCGCAGCAGGTAATCGCTACTCCCATATAAACTGATGCACAAGTACAGAGATTCACATAATCAAATCTACCTTATATGTAAACGTACAACGTTGATACATGTACCAAACGAAGCACTGATATTTCTTACGACTACTAGCTCATAGTGGGAACGCTCAAAATTAAACTGAATTTTGTATGTGGTAGCAAGATGCAAATACAAAAGGCCCATTTCATATAATCTAAGAGCACTGTAACGGCGAAATTCGCCACGCTGGTTTTTGTCTACACCCTTTGTGTATGTTATATTTATTTCCAAAATGATTTAACCACCCCTTACAGTTGTTTACTAAAATAGTTCAATTGTTAACCGTTTAGATCCCTGAACGATCGACTCAAGGCCACGCATGAGCTAACAACTGGTAATAGGCGACACCTATCACGGTTACCCCTACAAACAGCAGCCTGAATTAAATTTTTTTAATGGCTAATAGGTACCTCTTGATTTTCCGATAAAAGGGCAGAAAGGAATACAGGAGGGATCGGTCAGTGTTCAAAGGAAACCGAAGTAACAAGTGCGCGAATTCAACCGAGTGATGTGAAGCCTTTGCAGACAACCAGGTGAGTCAGAGTGGTGGTGATATTAAATTCCTTGTAGACTCCTTGAAGTGTCCGAAACTCTTGGGTATTCCAACTCGTGTACCAGATTCCTTGAAATGTTCGTAACTCTTGAAACCCCTTCGCATATCCTTCCCCAGACTCCTTGAATTATTCCCAACTCTTGGAACTCCCTTGCGTACTCTTGTCCAGAATCCTTGACGTGTTCGCAACTCTTGGAACCCCTTCGCGTATCCTTGTCCAGATTCCTTGAAGTGTTCGCAACTCTTGGAACTCCCTCGCGTACTCTTCCCAAGTGTTCGCAACTCTTGGAACCCCCTCGCGTACTCTTGACCACATTTCTTGAAGTGTTCGCAACTCTTGGAACCCCCTCGCGTACTCTTGACCACATTCCTTGAGCTGTTCACAACTCTTGGAACTCCTTCGCGTATCCTTGTCCAGATACCTTGAAGTGTTCGCAACTCTTGCCACCCCTTCGCGTATCCTTGTCCAGAATCATTGAAGTGTTTGCAAATCTTGGGTCTTCGCTTACCCCTGCACGGATTCCTTGTAGTGTTAGCAACTCTTGGATCCCCTTCGCGTATCCTTGCCCAGGCTCCTTGAAGTGTTCGCAACTCTTAGGTCTTCTCCAACGCGTACTTTTGCCCAAATTCCTTGAAGTGTCCGTAACTCTTGGGTCCCCTCTTTCGCGTATCCTTGTCCAGATTTCTTGAAGTGTTCGCAACTCTTGGGTCCCCTCTTTCGCGTATCCTTGTCCAGCTAGCCAATCTGTCCGGAGAACTTATCCAAGGATCCCGCGAAGCTTACAGGGACCTTGTCCAGGTCTCCATACCCACATCCATATTCGGAGAACTTATGCAGGTCCCCCAATTAGCTCATCTATCCACGGGAACTTATCTAGACACCCACGAAGAACCAGGACGATGCGGCGAACTTATCCAGGTCACCCAAAAGCCCAATATAAACGGAGAACTTATCCAGGTCTCCCACGCAGCCCATATCCGGAATCTACTCATGCCTCCCGTCGAGACTTGACTGCCAACGACGAGCTGATAGATGAACTTTGCCAGGTCACCCCGAACGACCGACCGGAACGCGGCCTTTTGTATATACCTAATCATTATACTTGTGTGCCTCTTAAACGAAATCCCGATAATAAAACAAATGGTTGATTAAAAACCCACAAGAAACCCGTGGTATCACTCTCTCGGTTTTTCCACTTACAAAATTCTGTGGCAGACTCTGGACCCCCGCGAGCTATCCCAGCAACCGGAGGGATCTTGTCCTTACAGTGGCGTCCGAAAAGGGGCCTGAGAGAGTATAACCGGTTAAGAGGTTTTCTTGAGAGAGAGAGCCGCATCAAAGGCTGTTGAGCTGAAGATATCAGCCACGTTGCGGCTCTCCTGGACATATTTATATCGGAAACGTCGACGATTTTATCAATATCTAGCTGACGAATAGGGACAGGTAACGAAAACCAATAATCGACTTCTCGATTTTGGTCTAAAACTAAAAATTCGATTTTCGGTCTGGCAATTATTTCAGTTGTCCTAAAACTCGGCTTTCGACTTTTTCATAACCGCAGAAAATCGATTATAATCGATTTTTCGTCGATTTTCTTTTGAAACTGTAAAACAGCCAAATCTGTACAATAGCCAAGTCAACAACCTATGGGCATACTCGAAAATCGATCACAAGATAGTCGATTATGCGATTTTCCCCCAAAGAAAAATCGACTATGATTTTTAGCCTTTTGACTTCAAAAAGTCGATTAATCGAAGGTCGACTTACGTATCCCTACTGAAGAACATGAGCCGGAACGAGTGGAGAAGCTCCTGGAGCAACACGAAAACGAGAGGGTATCGATGAGCAAGAAAACGAAGTTCCATACTCCCAAAGCGCCTCACTTTTGACTAGCTAGACCCAGCACACCTGAACCCAGAGAAAACGACTCGGGGAAGACCGGTCCGACGACCCTCGGTGTGCCGGTCAGCCGGCAAAGTCTAGAACAAACCCTAGTACTGATATTCCCATCAGGGATCGCCGAGCTTTGGCAGAGGAGGTACGGAGGTGGAATGTCAGCTACGATGGAACGCGTGGTGTCCTTGAGTTTAACGAAAGTATACAGAAACTAGTCTTATGTACAAGATAAATACAGATGAACTGTCAAGTATGATGCAGGAAGTATTGCGGAAGAGTGCGCTGATCTGCTACCGAGCCAACAACCAGCATTAGCAAAATTGGAAACTCTTCCGGGACGATATTTTATACTTCTTCTACCGGCGCGATACTTCGAGCAGCTAGAAGACGAGGTTAGGAAAAGGAAACAAAAGCCATGGAGGATGCAGAAAGTTTTGCGGAAGAGTGCGCTGATCTGCTACCGAGCCAATAACCAGCATTGGCAAAATTGGAAACTCTTCCGGGATGACTTTTTACACTTCTTTCTACCGGCGCGATACTTCGAGCAGCTAGAAGACGAGATTAGAAAAAGGAAACAAAAGCCATTTAAAACGTACTCCTTATACATGCAAAACCTGATGCGGCAGACCACTTACAACGAAGACCCGAGGCTTGAGCCAATTTTCCGAAATTCATTACCCGAATACCAGTGGTATATTCGTCGAGGAGATTTCAAATACATGCGGGAGTTATTGCAGATATCTGAAGACTTCGAAGGTCTATCACCGACAAATTCTAGTATCGCAAGACCATGCAGCGGTCAAACTATCAACCACCATTAAACTCGATGGAAAGGTGAAAGCCGCCACAATAGATACCGGAGCATCTAGCTGCTTCATTAGCAAGAGCCTAACGTCAAAATTACGATGTCAATGTGTACCCTTGAGACAGATAACCCATGTTATCTTAGCCGATGAAACATCTCGAGATATAGTGAAGTCGGTGCAAGAGCTCATAAAGATAAGTAGTAGAAGTATTAGAACAACATTGCTAGTAATGCCTGATGCCACGGCCCTTTTCAAACTCAACAATACAAAGAATATAAGCCTTTGTCCAAATAAAATATCTAATTTAGAACTATGGAATACGATTTTTCATGAACATCCCAGAAGTGACGTGAAATGTCCCGTCTATTTTCCTCTGATATAAAGGATGGGAGCAAGTTAAGTTGACCCGCTCAGCTAATTTTTTTTCTTTAAATCGTTCATTCTCTTAAATAGCCGACCTTCGGCCGGCGATTTAAGACTTTCTCCTATGGACAGTAGGAAATATAGGGAACGGAAACAAATTTTTTTTAATTTAAACTTTTTTTCTTATTAGCTGGGCTTTAACCAAGGGAATTTTTGAACTTCAAAGGACCATATCTACCATATCTCGGGAAGTATGGATTTCCCAAAAAGAAATTATATATTGACGTGATCAGGAAGGTGAGATCTACCTATAAAAAATGTCATCACGATCGGAGCTGAGAGGCTCAGTTCATCTTATGCCAAAGCATGTTTCTTATATCCGAGTCCGTAGACAACTGAGGGGTTTAGTCATCGCTAAAATAGGTTCATATGTGATTTTATGCCAAAGTTTGAAAGTGAAAATTTTTACCCAACTATATAAGAATTTATGGCCTGTTTCACTAAGGCGATTCGAATTCAAATTAGTTCGTAGTGCAACCAAGAACATTTTTGTTTGATTGAAAAAATGAATAAATCAATTATGGCATTTTTTTCGAATCGTCATTGTTTCAAATTTCATGGAGAACTCAAATTTCGTGAGACGCAAAAAAGCCCACAAACCCCATAAATGTTAATATTTTATGTAAATACTCCGAACCGTAATCAAACATTTTGTTTGAATTCCATTAAAAGGCCATTGTAATAATTCCAAGCTACTATGTCCCCACAGAAGAAAACACAAACAACAAACGTATTTGTTTGAACAAACATTTCAAATGATTATCGGATTTTTTCATAGCCACAAAATGTTTGAACATCTTGATTTTTCACGAAGACGATTCGAATTCAAATTAGTGCGTAGTGCAACCAAACTCCTGTTATTGTAGAGAAATCGAAGTAAATATGAGTATTTATTTTGAATCGTCGTTGCTTCAAATACCATGGAGCACTCAAATTTCGTGAGACGCAAAAGAGCTACAAAACCTCATAAATTTTAACATTTTGTGTAAATACTCTTAATCGTAATCAAACATTTTGCTTGAATTCCATTAAAATATTTTAGAGTTATTATAAACATTTGAAACTACCAATTGTGTCTCCAAACAAGAAAAACACAAACAACAAACAAATTTGTTTGAACAAACATTTCAAATGATTATTGGATTTTTTCATAGCCACAAAATGTTTGAACATCTTGATGTAATTTACGTACTTATGCTTGAGAGTTGGGTGTGTATGAGTATTCAGATTAAATCTTTGTCTTTATTGTTGTAGGGGTTCGAAAGTATTTTTTGTTTGTTTGTTGCTTTGATTTGGAGTTTCGTAATTTCGATTTACACAAACACACACCTTTGTTATTGGAAACATTAACAGTCACTGCATTAGTTCTGTTCCTTCACATTTTAATGGTAAAAGTGGTACAAGAGAAAACTGTAAAAATTGCTCTCACCAGTTGACCAGTTTTACCACAAAGGTAAAAGAACGGAAAAATGGTAGACACTTTTTTTCCAAAAAACGTATGTATTTAGGGGTCAAAAGTTTTGTGGTGGAGGTACCTAAAGTAATAGAACGATTTTGGAAGTGGTTCTTATTTTGGGAGCATTCCTCTCGATAGGTATCGTGCCCACTAGACATTTCGGGACCACTAGGAGTAACTTAGGTAAAAAATTACCAAGGATCCTTGGACAGACCCTTAACCGCACTTAAATAAAAATGTTGAATATTTGTGTGCGTGGTACCCTAAAGAGTAGACCGATAGGACCCCCTTTTAAACATAAACTAAGTTTGGACAAAATATTTCGAGATCCAAAGTTTGCGCGTACAATTTTAGCTAGTGTTTTAGAACTTATTCGTGGGAGGTATCGGAAGGAGTGGTCCTATAAGCACCACCTTGGAATTTCATATAATATTCGAAGAAATATGATATGCAAAATGTGGACCAACGCAGCATTCGGTTCGAGAGTTTTCGTGCGCACCAGCCACTACACATGCTGGAGTTAGGAGTTTATTACAGCTTTCGAGTCATTTTCTCAAGAAGTATGAACTTGCCACTCAAAAAACTTTTGCCATCTTAATAGAGGCCTTGAGTGCGACATGTTGCAAGAACAATCAAAACGATTCGAGAGGAGGTCCTAAACAGCAATCCTTTGTGTGGGAGGTACCCCAAGGAGTTGGCATGTACAGTCCATATTCCAACCTGATCTATGTCTTGTTGAAATATTACGATGTGCAGAGTATGGACCATATCGGTTACTGCCTTTGAAAGTTATCGTGTGCACCGTTATAGCAAAAAGTTTAACGGTTTATCCCTTCGTCCTCTTCATCCACTACACATGGTGCCATAACGCATTTTCAGAACTTTCGGGCAACTTTCTCAAGTAGTATGAACTTGCCCCGAAAAACTTGCACTGTCGTAATTGGGGCAGCGAATACAAGTAGTTACAACAAACATCAACAGGATTCGAGAGGAGGTCTTAAACAGCACTTTGGGAAATTTTGTGTGGGAGGTACCGATATAGTCTTTTATCTATGTCTGGTAGAAATATTACGATGTGCAAAGTATGGAAAAAAGGTTAGGCCCTTCGAAAGTTATCGTGCGCATAATTTTAGCAAAAATGAACTTTTGTGGGGGAGGTAATCGAGGAACTGGGCCGATATGGCCATCTTCGAGCTTAAACTAAGTTTGGACAAAATATTACGAAAGCCAAATTTTGGACCAAATCGGTTAATCCGTTCGAAAGTATGGTGCGCTCCAGCCAGGCAGACAGACGGACGGACATTGCTAAATCGACTCCAAATTGTCTGATTCTGAATTGTCCTCCACAAACATACTTGGGGTCTAAAACCATTATTTCGATGAGGCACAGACATAAATGCTGAGGGCGTTAAAACCCCAATTTGGACACACTGTGCAACCTTAAAATTTTTATACCCTCAGCATTTCATACGGGCAAAATGTGCCTCATCGAAATAATGGTTTTAGACCCCAAGTATGTTTGGACGAAATGTGTTTCAGACAATTAGGAGTCGATTGAGCAATGTCCGTCTGTATGTCTATCTGTCTGTTTGGCTGCCTGGTGCGCACGAACCCTCTCGAACGGATCAACCGATTCGGATTTCGTAATATTTTGTCCAAACTTAGTTTAAGTTCGAAGATGGGTTATATCGGTCCACTCCTTCCGGTACCTCCCCCACAAAAGTTCGGAAATGTTCGGAAAATTTGTGCGCACGATAACTCTTGAAGGAAGTAACCGATATAGTCCATACTTTGCACATCGTGAAATTTCCAGACTTAGATGTGGTTCCAATATGGACTCAATCGGTCCACTCCCTCGAATACCTCCCACACAAAATTTCGGAAAAGTTCATTTTAGGACCTGTTCTCGAATCGATTTGATTTTTGTTGTAGCAACTTGTATTCACTTCCCCCCATACGATGCTATAAGTTTCATCAGGGGCAAGTCCATACTTCCTGAGAAAATAGCCTGAAAGGACCAAAAGCCCTTATGACACCGTGAGTAGTGGTTGGAGCGCAAGATAAATCTCGAACGGATCTGCCGATTTGGTCCAAAATGTGGTTTTCGTAATATTTTGTGCAAACTTAGTTTAAGTTCGAAGATAAGCCATATCGGTCCACTCCTTCAGGTACCTCCCCCACAAAAGCCCAAAAATGTTCGGAAAAATTGCGCGCACGATAACTCTTGATGGGAGTGACACATCCTAATATATATTCCAAATATAGATTAGGTTCGAATATGGACAATATTTGTCCACTCCTTCGGGTACCTCCCACACAAAATTTTGGATAAGTTCACTTTAAGACCTGCTCTCGAATCACTTTGATTTTTGTTGAAGCAACTTGTATTCGCTGCCCCAATTACGACAGTAAAAGTTTTTTGCAGGGGCAATTCCATACTTCTTGAGAAAACATCCCGAAAGTTGTTAAACCCCCTAAGGCATCGTGTGGAGTGGCTGGAGAGCTGGAACCGAATACTGCGTTCGTCCAAACTTTGGATATTATGATATTTCTTCGAATATTATATGAAATTTGAAGGTGGTGCTTATAGCTCCACTCATTCCGGCACCTCTCCACAAAAGTTCGAAAATATTCGCTAAAATGGTACCCGCGATTTCTCATAAACGTTGCAACCCATTTGGTTCAAACTTTGGATCTCTAAATATTGTCGAAACTTAGTTTAGCCCTAGCTGTCCATACATTTTTGTATGGTAGAGGGTCTGTTCGTGGATCTTTTGGACATTTTTACCGAAGGTTTTCCTAGTGGCCCTGTTTACAGCGATATTATGTTTTTCGCAAGCTATTGTCATAAAAACTACCTATCTAACATTATCCCCGCAAATGTTTGAGCTTTAATCCTATCCATACTTTTGTTGGTTCATACGCCCAAAGTTTTGAAAACTCCCCTAAATACATAAGTTTGTTTATGGGAAAAAAGTATTTCAATCCACACTGGCTGAGGGTATATATCTGTCGGCAAAGCCGACTGATACTATTTTACTTGTTTCTAAGGAAATGGAAGGAAATATTTAAGGCCTTTTCTTCTTGCACTTTCACCACAAAATCTGAATTATTAATTACATTTTTTCCATTCACTGTGCTTAATTAGTGAATGAAAAAATCGAAAATGTTGATCGTGAACTAAAAATGATTTGGTGGGTTGGGTGTTCCCTTGTATAAATGTTTTTGTTGTAACTGTTTCATCATACTAATTAGGTGTTGTTTAGTTTTGGTTATGGATTAGTATTTAATTCAATAGCGATTTTCTTCATCTCAGATAAATTGTGTGTTTCATAAAAATGTGTGTGTCTGTATTAGTATTTATTCATTCACATAACACTCAGCCGGACCACTTACACAGATTCAAAGGTTTCGAAGGGAAAGAAACCCAAAAGAACAGTAAAATGTTGTCATTAATGGGTAACAAATTTATTTTTAAAACCCATAAAAATTGTGATAATGGGCACATAAAAATGCTATAGACTATGTTCGGGAATCACTCATTTTTTAAATATGTACCTTCTGAAAAACTTATTAAAGTAGCAACAGTCCGTTTCAATATGTCGAACGAAAATGAAAGAAAAACTACTTAACTCGTGTATGATTTTCAAGTCAATATTACCATGAAAAGCAAAGTTTAGGTGTTTTTCATTCGCATTCATTTTCATTCGACATAGTGAAACAGGCCCTAAATCATAGACTATCTGCACATGACTAAATACAGAACTAAGGGCCTGTTGCACTATGTCGAAAGAAAATGAATGCGAACGAATAATTTGTATAGGGTGATATACATTTTGAATTAATCGAATTAATCCACGATATTTTCAAAATCATTTTTTCGCAATTTTTGCAGTAGTCGTTTTTGCCGATCTAGTGGATGGATTTTCACGATCTAGGATTTATAGGATCCGGATCGCCGAAAAACTAAAATATCAAAAGGATATTGTAAATACTGTACCCAAAAAATAGGATTTTTAGAAAAAATATCGCACTAAGTTTCCAAGTTAAATTAAAAATACAAAAAAACATCTAAAATCCGGCTTCAAAATGTCAGCATCCATAAAAGGTGGATGCAGTGAAAATTTTGAAAAGTGATACATTAGAAGTTTAATCTTCATTTTGTATTCTTGTACTTTTACTTTGGACAGAAGTCCGTCATTTTAATGGTTTAACCAGCAATCGAATAGCAACGCAAAAACCTCGCTAGATTCAACATGCGTTGCCTTTGTTTATTTATTTACGCGGTCATAACTTCCACGCAATTTTTTTTTGCTAAATTTTTGAGCTTTGTTCAAAAACACTTAATTTGATCCAATAATAGTCAGTTACTGGTCAACTACAATAATTCGTGTATTAAAATAGTACAAACCTTGGCTTCATGGAAACTAATTTTTTTGTCCTTTACTCATATTTAGACATCGGATTTTGCATATTTGCATATTTTTTAATATTAAAGATACGAAGATTCTGATTGGACCAAAATTCGTTTCAAAGAAATCTAAATTCAATGGCAGGGTCATATTTCGTATTTATTTTGCATATTTGCATATTTTGCATATGCACAAAATATGCAAAAAATATGCAAAATATGCAAAAAATATGCAAAATATGCAAAAAATATGCAAAATATGCAAAAAATATGCAAAATATGCAAAAAATATTCAGAATATGCAAAAAATATGCAAAATATGCAAACAGATTTTGGCCGAAAATCGTCATAAAAGTCGTAAAATTGTCATTTGAAGTTGGAAAAACCATCAAACTAAGACTATTGACCGTATAACGTCGATTTTTTCAGCAGATTAATTTGTTATTGAGACCATTTACGACAATGTGGTGTATGTAGGGTATAAAAATATGGTATCGTAATACCATTTTTTTATTATTAAACTATGTAAGAATATAAAATTTGATAAAATATCAAACGTTTTATGTAAAATTCAATATTTTCTTTTTTGTAGCATCTTAATTTAATTTGTAGAATTGGGCTGGTTTTAGCTCAAAGACCAAATCGATCTCGGATTTTTTAGCCAGGAAGCCGCCTAAACCTTTTAGTATTATTAGATTTTGGGGTTGCCAAAGTTTGAGCACAATTCGAATATGTTAACACGTGGTACTGGGGCCTCGAAGTTATGAAAATCTATTTTGTTTTCTATTTGGCGACTTCGACCGCCTATATATGTGGAACGGTTAAAGCTGCTTGCCCGTATTACGCATTTAATTAAAAGCTATTCTGTTCTTAACATTTCTTGCTCAACAACAATGTACGTAAGTGTTACTGAATTCGAATTAATAAACCCAATGTCCCGAAAAAGGCCTTAGGGCAAAAATGGAGTCTATTTAAAAAAAAACAACTTTTTTCTTCCTATATTATCAAATTTTAGCGAATGAAAACGAATATATTTTACTTTATTGGAAAATGTTGCCTATTAGGGCGAAGATCTATTTTAATATTAATTTTAATTCATTTCTCGTTGGAGTCGAGCTTAATGACCGATGATGTTTGCAAGTGAAAAAGGAAAGCCGAAGATTCGAACCCTGACAACCACCATTATGTGACATGGTTTTAATTCATTTCTCGTTGGAGTCGAGCTTAATGACCGATGATGTTTGCAAGTGAAAAAGGAAAGCCGAAGATTCGAACCCTGACAACCACCATTATGTGACATGGTTCGCCTTTTGTAGAGACTAATCAGACATATCGGCCGTGGAATGGCATCGCTATCCATCAAACATTTCCTTTTTCAAATGCAATTTTTTTTTTACAAAGATGGACATTTGTACATTCATTGTATGGCTTCAATGACAAACGCTTACATTTTGTTCATACATATTTTAACTTACTTATGCCCGTAATTTCAACGTCTGGGTATACGGGTACGCAGTTACCTATTAGTTATCTTTGCCTACGCGTAATTTCTACATGCCATTTACCGAGGCGTGTAAATTTTGAAATAATGTGGTAATAATAATAATATTGGTGATTTTCATTCATGATTTCGCAAAATCATTGCCACATAGAAGTGTTTTACAACTTTTAACACATTGGCAATGATTAACCAGGTAAAATCCTTGGTGTAAGTAACACGGCCGTTTTTGACTCAGTAATGTTACCTATGCGTTGAAATTATAAAATGTTGCTTACACGGGATATATCTGTGAACTCATAGATAACTACGCGTTGAACTTACGGGCATTAAGGGACTGACATAATGTGGTTTTGGAGCCATCTGGGTACAGATGACAACTTGGTGATGAACTCGACTCCTTGCTATGTCGCTCACAATTTTCAAGTTATTTACCCTCCTTTACCCCTCCTGGTAATTGATGTTCTGTGGTCAGGTTGCAGAATCTTTTTCAAGAAATTCGGAGTTAAAGTTTAATCTCTTGAACAACAATTAAGTCTCACTTGTAATTATGCTTGGTAAACCTTTTTCTAGGAATTTCGGCAGTTGATTTTTGTAAATTTGGATCGATTATTTCTGGAGAAATTTCTATCTTTGCTTTGTTAAAATTTTTGTCGTCTTTTGGATCTTTACGGTGTTTTGCACTATCAGATCAAACAATGCCAGACCAATAAGTTCAGGACTAAAGTACCACATATGATTTATCATTTTGCTATTTCCTTTATCTGATATTTGTTTGTGAATGCCTTTCGTATTAAGTAAATCTTCAATGCGGTTTAGGTCTTGTTTTGGACCTAAAAATATTTCAGAATATCCTTTTCATTATTTTTTGTATTAAACTCAATCTATTGTCTCTATTTCTTTTTAACCTATTGATAATGTTTGCCCAATATATCCTATATTATATCTAGATAAACATTATCTTGTTCATTATACGTTTTGTAAAATCAATAACCCAAACTCTCACTTATAACACTTAGTTGTTGTCGCGTGGGATACCAAATAAATAAATAAATTGTTCTCTACCCCCATGTGATACCAGAACAGCAACCCGTTTTTTCTTCTCTGTTTTGAGAATATCTGGTAATAGTTTTCCATGCCAGTGCACACAAATAGCCTCGTTCCTTGAAGCTGTTGCGTTTATTTTTCACGGTTTATTCTCCGCTGTTCACGGATAAAGCTTCTAGAGCCCTTATATTTGTAGGGATCCTCTCCGATAGCTTCTACTGTAGCCATAATGATACTAGTAACGTTCCTATATACCTTACAGGGGTCCAGCACCAATGACAATTGCATAGTTACGATTTTCTTGAAGCCACGCTTGATTGTTTTCGGGACAGATGGTTCTTCAGATTCTACGATACGTTTAGCATAAAAACAAGAGCTAGACCCCATTGAAAATCTATTGAAATACAAAAACATAGACAAACAAGTATCAGAAAAAGGGAATAACAAAATAATAAATCACCTGTGGATCTTAGTCCTGAACTTGTTGGCTTGGCATTGTTTGATCCAACGGTGCAAACGCCGTAAAGAGCCAAAAGGCAACAAAAATCTTAACAAAGCAAAGATTCAAATTTCTTCAGAAATATTTGATCCAAACTTCCAAAAGAGCAACTGCCGAAAATCCTAGAAAAATATCTGGCATAATTCTTGTTGTTCAAGAGATTAAACATTAACTCCGAATTTCCAGGAGGCGCAAAGTATGGTAAACAACTTGAAAGTTGTGAACTACATAGCAGAGCGTTCTTCAAGTAGTCAGCTGTACCCAGAACCAAAAAAACCACATGATGTCTGACTCTCGAATAAATTTAATTTAGAACAAAATGTCAAAGACATTTATTTTCATTCCAAAAATTGATAAAAATGAAGAGGATGTTTTTTTAATAGTCTCCATTTCGCACAAAGGCGTACCTAGTCACGTTTTTCGCGACATTGGCTTTATTATCTCGAATTCTGTAATACTTTCGTATTTTGTTGTTCAGCAAGAAATGTTAAGAACAGAATGACCTTTAATTTAATGCTTAATATGGATAAAACGCTTTAACCATTCCAGAGATATGGGTCGCCGAAATCACTAAATAGCCAAAAAAAATCGAGATTTTCATAACGTCAGGGCCCCAGTGGCACAAGTTAACATATTCCAATTGTGCTCAAACTTTGACAGTCTTAAAATCTGACACAACTAAAAACTTTATGCGGTTGCCGCCTTAAAAAATCCGACATCGATTTGTTCACTTTGAACAATAACCAGCCCAACGCTACAAATTATTACAAAGAAAGTATTGAATTTTACATAGAGCGTTTGATGTTCTATCAAATTTTATATTTTTGCATAGTTTAATAATAAAAAAATTGTATTACAATACCATACTTTTATACCCTACACCACACTGTCGTAAATGGTCTCAATAACATAATAATCTGCTGAAAAAACTATGTTATACGGTCAACAGTCTTAGTTTAGAACACTGTTATGTATTTTTTGATTGTTTTTCCAACTTTAATTGACAATTTTACGACTTTTATGACGATTTTCGGCCAAAAACTGTTTGCATATTTTGCATATTTTTTGCATATTCTGCATATTTTTTGCATATTTTGCATATTTTTTGCATATTTTGCATATTTTTTGCATATTTTGCATATTTTTTGCATATTTTGCATATTTTTTGCATATTTTGCATATTTTTTGGCATATTTTTTGCATATTTTTTGCATATATTTTGCATATTTTTTGCATATTTTTTGCATGTTTTTGATATGACCCCAAATATCGAAAAATTGACCTTTAAAACGCCTAGATCCAAAATTTGAGTCCAATCGGATGAGAAATAAAAAACATGCAAAAATCCGATGTCTACTCATATTCATATGTATTTAGGTACATAAAAGAAGCCACAATGATTAAACCATGCTTCGAAGAGCCGACCAATTTTACAAATGTCCCAAATGTGGCAACATTTTTGTTTGCATTGATCGTATCAAACATCTGTGTGGATTGGTGGCGTTATCACACACATTCCATAATATCATTGACCCTCATTCAAAAACAAGCGTGTGAATGGAATTTTTGTTTTAGACTTATTTTTGTTTTTGTTATTATTCTCTTTGTTATGTAGAGGATGAGAAAATAATAGAATTGGATTTTTTTCGTTTGTACACATGTATTTTTCGCTTCAATTGTCCTTTTTGAGTTTTTTCTATTGGATTTTTAGAGTGTCCTGTTTAGGAACAAGAAATGTATTTCCGTTTCTCTTGCTTTAGTTAGAAACATTTATTCCGGAAATCTATTTATACCCTCAGTATATATGCTAACGAGGGAATATACACTTTCATACGGACAAAATGTGCCTCATCGAAATTATAGTTTTAGACCCCAAGTATGTTTGGACGAAATCTGTTTCAGACAATTTTAAGCCGATTTAGCAATGTCCGTCCGTCCGTCTGTCTGGCTGGAGCGCACGTTAACCCTCGAACGGATTACCCGATTTGCTCCAAAATTTAGCTTTCGTAATATTTTGCCCAAACTTAGTCTATGTTCGAAAATGGACCATATCGGCCCACTCCTTCGGGGGTACCTCCCCACAAAAATTCAAATTTTTTCGCAACACTTAAACGCACGATAACTCTCGAAGGGACTAACCGATTTGGTGCATACTTTGCACATCGTAATATTTCTTCCAGACATAGATAAAGTACGAATATGGACTATATCGGTTCACTCCTTCGGACACACAAAATTTCGCAAAAGTGCAGTTTAAGACCTTCTCTCGAATACTTTCGATTTTTGTTGTAATAACTTGTATTCGCTGCCCCCATTACAAAGGTGCAAGTTTTTTTAGGGCTCAGGAAGTATGTTGAGAAAATGGCCTGAAAGCTGTAAAACCCCGCTATGGCACCATGTGTTATGGATGGAGCGCGTGGTAACTCTCGAACGGATAAACCGCTTCGATCCTAAATTTGGCTATCGTAATATTTTGCCCAAAGTTAAATCAAGTTCTAAGATGGACCTTATCGGGTCCACTTCTTTGGGTACCTCCCACATTAAAGTTCAAAACTTTTCTCTAAACTGCTGCGCATGGTAACTCTCGAAGACAGATTTGGTCCATAATTTGGACATCATAACGTTTCTACGAGATATAGATCAGGTTAGAATATGGACACACCCACACCAAATTTCGGAAAAGTGCAGGTTAGGACCTCCTCTCGAATCGTTTTGATTCTTCTTGCCACAGGTTGCACTCAAGGCCCCTATTACGATGGTACAAGGTTTTTCAGTGGCATGTCCATACTTCTTGGGAAAATAAACCGAAAACTGTAAAATACACCTACGGGTAGTGGCTGGTGCGCACGACAACTCCCGAACCGAATACTTTGCAAATCGTAATATTTCCTCGAACATTAAATTAAATTCGAAAATGTGCTTATAGGTCCACTACTTCAGGTACCTCCGCCCAACCGATTTGGTCCAAAGTTTGGATCTCGAAATATGTTGTCCAATCTTAATTTATGTTCAAAAGCTGGCTCTATCGGTCCATTCCTTAGGGTACCAACCACACAAGTTATCAACATTTTAGTTTAAGTGCGGTTAAGGGTCTGTACGAGAATCCTTTAGAAATTTTTACCAAAGGTACTCCTAATAGCCCTGTTTACAGCGATATGCTGTTTTTCGTAATAATAATGGCCCTATCGAGAGGAATGATTCTCAAACTAAGACACACTTCCAAAATGGATATGTCGGTCCATTCCTTTAGGTGCCTCCCCCGCACAACTTTTGATCTTTAATCCGTCTAGCAGGGAGCAATTTCCGAGACATCATCACTGCTTCAGGCGCTCGAAATATTCTCGCTGGTCGAATACTTGAAAAAATACCTTATTTATTAACAGAAACGAGCGCGATGAACTTCGCCGTACGAACCCTAGCGACCCCGTAGTCAGAGTACTGACAATGGAAGTTAATGGAGAAATCGGTGAGCAAAAGCGGAAAGAGCGGCTAGATCATCTGAAGTGTCATTGGAATCGGTATAGGTAAATGTGTACGGTTAAGGCATTAACAAACTTTGGTAAAAAGGATGATCAGATGTCCGATCATGTCATTTTTAACGGCGTTTTTGTGATAGAACCGTAGAAGTTTTCAAGTTATTTTTATTGAACACCCCGATAGCGACCGGGCAAAGAGAAGTGTTTTACGTCGTTTGCGATCTCTTCCAGCCGAGGAGAAACCACCACAATTTACGGTGGGTGATGCTGCAGATGTTATCAGAGGCGCAAAATTATCTAAAGCGCTTGGCAGATTGATATAATTTCAATGGTGATGCTACAACAGCGTCATGACCCAGGAGTCGAGAATTTAAACAAAGTCCTTAACTTTTAAATGGGAATGGGCAGCAGCCAGGAAAATGGAATGGATGGTCCCCTTGGTTAAACCTGACAAGGATGCCTGTGAATCGTACAGGCCAATCTTAGTTCGGTCGCCAGTAGCAAAGATACTTGAGGCATTACTCCAACCCAGCATCAGAACGTGTTATCCAGTTGCGGATAATCAGAATGGGTTCCCGAAGCAGCACAGTACCACAAAAGCAATGTACGCCATTTCCACACATTAACCGAGATCTCAACCAGAACAGTCCGTGCCAACTAAGGCTTTTAATACGGTCAGCCATGCTCAGCTGTTCGAGGATGTCGAGAATTCATCCCTTCCGCCTTGTCTGAAATACTGGGTTTGGTGTGGTCTTCAGTCATACGTGGAATTCAGAGACAGAAAGTCCAAATACCGTAGAGTGAAGCAGGGAGTTCCCCAAGGAGGGGTGATATGTTCGGAACTGTTTCACCTCTAAAAAAAAACATTGTTCCACAACATCCCATACGGGACAAGGGAGACTTCTCTCATATCAATGAGTGCACCCCGATTCATATTAGCTCAATGATATGGGACCTACTGTTTATCGCTGAGATACTCAAGAAATGTCGCCAACATTACTGAGGGGTATTTTGCCACCGTTGAAAAATGTTTGATGTTGCCTGGCCGGGGAATAGAACCCACGACCTTCTGCGTGCAAGGCGGGCGTGCATACCATTGCACCACGGCGGCACCCACTGTTTCACCTCTACCTTTCTGCAATTTCACGCCCTCCCGATGGCATTGAGTTCTCATGGCGTCAGGTCCCAACATTGGTAACATTTCTGACATGCTAAATGCCTACCACATTTATCTTGTAGAGTTTTTCATGCGAGGAATATGAAAATATCCACCACTAATTCAACAGGCACACTGTTCACCACATGGACGGAGCAAATGAAGCTCCCACTGAATGTACAGGTCGACGGTTCAATTATTCCGACCACAAACTACCCCAAAGTCCTGGGGGTTACATTCTATACCACGTATAAGTCGTCCGAGCATGCTACAGTTATCTGCGATAAGTTGAGAAACAGGAACAAGGTACTCAAGTCCCTAGCCGGCAGCACTTGAGGTGCGAATAAATATACCTTGTTAACAACATACAACGCGATAGGTCGGTCTGTGGTAAGCTATGCGGCGTCAGCGTGGTTTGCTAACGTAAGTGATACGCAATGGGATAACTTACAAATATGTCAGAATGCTGCCCGGGAACAGCAACAGGGTGTTACGTCCTATCTTCAGTGGACCATTTGCATGAGGAGACCAAGATGTTGCCGGTGCGTCGACACAACAAGATGTTGACGATGCCAGACCACCGATCACCACTTGGTGTATATGCCCGAACCCCAGGCTAGTTAGGGAGGATTATCGTGATCTGGAAGGGGAAGTCCAGAGATATAAAAGTGAACTCCTAAATCCACGTTCTTACCAGACAGTTTTGAGAGATATTCACACTGATACGGTCGCTGAGGCTTTAAAAGCCTATAGTGCGAATATCGACTTGAAGATCACCTACCACCAATGACAGCGGAAGAGCAACAGCTGCCACGGTAAACGAGAGTCGTGTTGGCACAACTAAGATCTGGTTGGTGCAGCCGCCTTAATTCTTACTGGGCCAAGATTCATAGCATACAGAATAACTGTGCAGCATGCGGCACCGGTCTGCATACTACTTAGCACCGTTTTAACTGCCCAGCCAACTCCACTAATCTAACTCCACTCTTACTTTGGACTAATCCTATTCAGGTGGTGTTCCTTTCTGAACTTGGAGCTGGAGGCAGAGCCGAATCAGTGAAATTAAGACATACACATACATGTAGAAGCTGCTACAACAACAACAACCGTAACTTTCTTCCATAGACACGGTTTTGACGGTGTCTTGAAACTTATTCGTGCAAGGTTGCGTATGATTGGATCACTCAGGCGATCTGGTACGTCCGTGCAGTTGGAAAATAATTTTTATTCAGAAGATCTGAAGGCTGTATACCAGAGTTTGTATATGTACCGTCATCGCGATTGATACTTCCGATGATTTATAGATAGATTACGTCCTTACCTCTCTATCGATTCGGTAAAACAAAGATTAATACCCTATACAGACGGCAACGTTAATTTGCATTAATATGTGCATTTAATTTGAACCTGACAGAAGACAGTTTCTGCATTTACGAAACAGCTGTTTGCTGGTAAACAACTGTTTTCTTGTTGCAAATTGTGTCTCAGAGCATGAATATGCTCTCTCATGAATATGGGCTCTCTTTATTGATATATCTAAATTCAGTTTAAATTCCCTTTGATTTTGTGCATTAATAATGTGGATAATGCACGAATTAATTTGAATTAAGGCAGTTAATGCAAATTAACGCTGCCGTCTGTCTAGGGTATTAGGCTTAGCCGTCGTTATTTCGTTTATTGAGAGAAACTTTATAGGTTCCCCAATCCGTGGACAATATTTTGCTTGACTGTGACCAATTTGTATACCCTGGGCCTGAACGCTATACTTATCGTATATGTATTGGGCTTATAACTTTTCGACATTTTTTCTCAAAATTGATTTCCTGTAGCATGGATGAATGAACGTTTGCCCATTAATCAATAAAAAGTATGGAGAAAACCCACCCCTTACAGCCATGGAAAACAAAAAGTTAACACGGAAAACTGTCAGTTATGGTATGAGGTATGTATACCAAGCAGTGACGTTGGTGACATCCACATTTTGGAGGAAACTATGACAAAGGAGGTTTATTCAGATGTTTTAAAAAATTATTTTACCAAAAACATCAAGAAATTTGGGCCTGTTGACCGTGAAAATTCAAACAAATTCAATATAAATACTACCAAGACAACGACCCTAAACATAAATCGTATTTATGTAGGACTTGGTTGTTGTACAACTTGGGTTTGGGCGTCGGGTTAGTAACCCTTCCCTTGAAAAAAAAACAGCCTACTATGAATAAACGAAAGAAAAGAAAAACAAGTCCCTCTAAAGTTGACGAAACCCGCAAACGTTTTAGGGACCATGTTCTGCGAATCTGCACAAGGAATGTTCGCACTCTTTATAGGGCAGGTGCAGTTTACGCATTGGCTGATGTACTTGAAAAGTACAAGGCCGACATTACTGCCATACAGGAAATACTATGGAACGAGAAAGGCGTCACAACAACAACTAAAGGTGACGCACTTTATTATAGCTGCCATGACACAAAGCATGAGTTTTGTTGCGGATTTGTAGTTGGTCGGAGGTTAAAACACCTGGTATCTAGCCTCACACCAGTGAATGAAAGAATCGTTGTAATTCGATTAAAAGCAAAATTCTTCAACACCAGCTTTATTTGCGCTCATGCTCCCACTGAAGACAAGGACGAACAGACCAAAGATATACTTTACGAGCGCTTAGAAGTAACTTATGACTGTTGCCCTGCCCATGACATTAAAATTATACTAGGCGATTTTAATGACAAATTTGGAAAGGAGATTATCTTTGGCCCAACAGTCGGGAAATTCAGTCTCCACAGTGAAACATATGACAATGGTATGAGATAGGAACATGGTAATTAGCAGTACCAGATTTAAGCATCTCGATATTCATAAGGTCCCCTGGCTGTCGCCAGATCAAAGAACAAGAAATCAAATTGATCACGTTGTGATAGATGGAAGACATGCATCAAGCGTGTTGGATGTACGATCGTTCCGAGGAGCAAACATAAACTCGGACCACTACCTTGTTGCAGCAAAGGTACGTACCAGATTAAACGTAACAAACAAAGTGCGAACAGACACAACACGGAAGTTGGACATCGGTAAGCTGCAATCACAACAGATCGTCCCGATAACATATCAGGACAATGACAAAACATTGCCCACTCCATGCAAACAGCCGCAAAATCAGTAATTGGATACCAGAGACCTGCACCAAGGAATCCATGGTGTGACCAGGAGTATCGTGCTGCTACCGAAAAGAAAAATGCGGCATATAGGGCTACTTTACAATCAGTAGCAACGCGTAGCGCACGAGAGAGGTATCGGGAGAAAAGGAGAGAGGAGAAACGTCTTTTCCGCAGGAAAAAGAGAGAGATGGAAAAGCGGGAGTGTGAACAAATCGAGATGTACAAGAGACAGAATGAAGTCCGAAAATTCTACCAAAGAGTGAAACATGAAACGGATGGCTTTGGAACTGGCAAATCCTCCTGTAGAGACAAGCAACGTAATCTGGTAACTGATACAGATAGTGTCCTAAGGATATGGAAAGAGCATTTTTCCAAACTCTTGGTATCCAATAGTAGCGAAGTCGACGAAGATAGCACAGATCCAATCCCAGAAGATGGTATTGAATGAATACCACCCGGCCAAGATGAGGTAAAGACAGCAAGAAACCGGCTGAAGAATAATAAGGCAGCAGGAGCTGATGGCCTACCAGCTGAACTGTTTAAAACCGGAGGCGACACGCTGATAAGGTGTATGCATCAGCTAGTTAGCTCCATCTGACAGGAAGAACTCGTACCCGACGATTGGAACCTGAGTATCCTGTGCCCAGTCCATAAGAAAAGGTATAATACTGTATCTAACTATAGGGGCAGAAGTCTACTCCCGATTGCCTACAAGATCGTGTCAGGGATATTGTGCGAACGACTAAAGCCCGTGGTCAACGAAATAATTGGACCATACCAATGCGGCTTTAGACCTGGCAAGTCCACCATTGACCAGATATTTACCCTGCGACAAATCCTGGAGAAGACCCGAGAGATGCAGATCGACACATATCACCTTTTTGTCGATTATAAAGCAGCCTTCGACAGCCCGTTGCGTTCAAAGGTATTCCAAGCCATGTCTGAATTTGGTATCCCCGCAAAGCTCAATCGGCTTTGTAAAATGACTCTAACTGACACAAGATCCTGAGTTAAAATAGGAAAGAACCTCTCCGAAGAGTTTTGTACCAAAAGAGGTTTCAGGCAAGGAAACAGCTTTTCGTGTGATCTTTTCAACATCCTGCTGGAAAAGGTTATTCGAGAGGCAAACGTCAAAAGAAGTGGCACAATCTACACCAATAGCCACATGTTACTTGCTTATGCTGATGATATAGACATCATGGGACGATCAGTAAAAGAAGTAACCGATACCTTTGTGAAGGTCGAAGGAGAATCTGCTAAAGTGGGTCTGGCGGTAAACGGCGGGAAGACCAAGTTGATGGTGTCGACGCGCAATGCGTCCATTGAGATCGGACCAACTGTTGAAGTTGGTTCCTATAATTTGGAGGTAGTAAAAGACTTTGTATACCTCGGCACCGCCGTAAACACAACAAACGACATCAGTTGTGAAATAAAAAGAAGAATTGTATTGGCCAACAGATGCTACGTTGGCTTAAGTATGCACTTCAAAAACAAAGCCACAACTCGTCAAACAAAAATAACGCTTTACAAAACACTGATACTACCCGTGCTGATATATGGTTCCGAAGCCTGGGTACTTCCGCAAGCAGGTAAGGCAGTGATTACGGTTCCGAAGCCGTATAAATACGAGCCACATGGCGGTGCACGCAGAATTGGCAGGTCAAAGAATGGATGGCGCAAACAAGTGGATGAAGCGATCACAAGGCGCGGTATTCCAAAAAGCGAAGCACGAAACAGAGAGAATTGGAGATCTTTTCTTAGTTTGGTCTATGGAACAAATGTTCTGTAATGAGCCAGCTAAGTAAGTAAGTAAGTAAAAAGAATGGCAAAAAATACCATTGGAATATGACATTCCGAAACTTATCTATGAAATTCGGAGACGTTTACAAGTTGTTATTGATGCCCAAGGTGGGCATACGAAATATTATAATCAACTATTCGAAAAATATCGTGAAAGACTGAAAAGTTGTGAATTTTGCAATTCTTTAGTTGACAGTACAAATAATGAGTTGTTCTCTTTTTTATTAATTTTAAGAAATTTTTATTGAAATTTAGCTACTTCCTTTTTTTTAAAACACATGTGAATGTATTGAACTGTTAACAAAAATAATTATAATGATATTTATTTATACCAATAAAATGATGTAATATTAAATATTTCGTAATAATTTTAGTTTTGCAATAATTAAGTTGACTAACTGTATGTACATACATATGTGCTTACACTGACTTAAACAAATTATCCAAAATTCTGATAAATTCAAATTTTAAAATTATTTTGTGCCTGAGATTTTTTAACAAAATCACCTTATAATTAATATTTTATATAATCTTATGTAGAAACTCATTACGCTATGATATAGGGATATGAGATTGTAAAAAAAGTCATAACCCTAATATGTATACGAGTGTTACAACTTATTGATTTACGCTCCTTAACACCTTTTTATACATTACACCACATTGTGGTAAGGGATATTATGTCTTTGTGCATTTGACCCATAGTTCCTTTTGGGGATAAGGATAGAATCACTTTCTGAGTCGATTTATGCAGGGCCGTCCGTCTGTCCATTTTTTTTTGTGGTCGTATTTATTGTCCGATTCAGCTAAAAATTCGAAAAGATAATTTTTTTAGCCATAGGAAGAACGCTATTGCTTTTGGTGAATATCGGTTCAGATTTGAATATAGTTTCCATATATATTTTCGCCCCATTTAATGTACATAGTGAACCAAACTCCCGAATTCTGTCCAATTTTGCTGAGATTTGGAAAATGTCACCGAATTCAAACTAGAAAAAAGTTTGCCAAATTATATAGAAATCGGTTCAGATTTGGATATAGCTCCTATATATACGATCCCCCGATTTTTGTATTTGGTGCACCAAACACCTAATTTCTGTCCAATTTTGATTAAATTTGGAAAATGTCTCAGAATTCAACCTAAACATAAGTGTGCCAAATTATATTGAAATCGGTTTAGATTTGGATAATTTTCGGCGTATTTCATGTATTTAATGCAGCGAACATAAAAATATGTAGATATTTTTAACAAATTTGGAAAATGTAATCCAATTTGAAAAAATTTCGCCAAAATATATTGAAATCTTGTTGGTGTAGGGTATCATATAGTCTGTTCCACCGGATTTTAATGCATTCCTTACAGATTTTTACTTGTTGCTAACTTCATATTTAAATAGCTAAAAAAACTATACGAAAAGTGTGTTCAAATTTTGTTTCATATCATAGGGTAAATTTTAGGGGATGAAAATTCCAAGAATAACCTACAAGACAGTTTTCTACGAAACAATACGAAACTATACCACATTAAAATAAAAAAATGTGATTTTTATTACAGAAAACACAGACGATAATGGCATTTAAATAATATCCTAATAGGTATTTTCCGGAACAATGATTTATGTTTCATACTTACCTTCCGGTCGTAGTCTTGGACCATTGATATTTTCCAAAGGATGACTGCTGCTATCCGTTTGTGAGGTTTCATTTTGTGAATTTGAATTTTCCGCCGAAGTTTCACTATTTTCCGTATCTTGTGGACTGTGCGGATTATTTGAGGTATTATTGGCCATTTTGTATAGGGGTCTGGTAAATTCTAACACGTTTTATTGTTGTTGTTTGTTGTAATATCTTAATGATAAATAATAAGCACTTAACAAGCCACTAATATTATTTTTTATTTTGTTTTCAAAAATGTTTTTATTTTTTTTTATTCTGAAATTTGAATGTTATTTTATTTGGTTATTGCTCTATTACGATTATCTCCGTTGTTGCACACAAATGTTACACGCATGACGACGCACACAGACACACTGAAGGTTGCCTGCGTTTAACTATTTCTAAGAACCCCCGAAAATTCGAAAATTCAATGGGAAACTTTCTGTTCAAAAACTAGCTGCCGACGCTGATGTTGTTGTTGTTGCCCTTAAGACCGCTGTAAGCAGCAACAACAACAAAAACAAAGAAATCCCATGACAGCTCTGGATCTTTACTACCACCGAATCCCAACAACAGCTGAAATACAGTACAACAACAACAAAAATATCAAAATTTTATCAATACGCAGTTTACTCTAGTCCGCCTGTCATGCTTGTTTGTTTGTTCGTCCGTCCGCCAGTTTGTTCATTCGTTCATCTATCCATCCATTTGGTCTAACGTTAATTCGTTTGTCTGTCCGTCTATCTATCCCTATCCACTGGAATAATCCACAGAACCCAAAATAAGAATCTTCCCAAATACCATTCTCACAAGCAACAAACAAACGAAAACAACAACAACAACATCAATCAGATCACAATTTCTATGAAATACAAGAAAAACGCAAGTCGAGTCGTGTCTCATTCAAGCATCCAGCCGGCCTTCATTCATTCATACTACAAAAATTGTGATATGATATGTGTTAAGTTTTTCGTTCGTTTTACATCAAACATCAGCTACGAGTATTCACCACTAAAACAACCACAACCACCGTTCACTCCATTTCAAATTTGTTTGTCTAGCACTCTGTAATATATTAGGTTCGGTTGGATTGATCCACGACTATTGTGTTGCGACGATCACTAGGAAATAGTTAAGACATCAACCTGAGTGCGAATACAGTGGGACATGGTTGCGAAAACCCAAAAGAGGAGGAAGAGTAATTTTGAAGGACTTCTATCGACAAAAAAGGTATTTAGAAATAGTTTATGTATCTTCGATAAACTGAAGAGGTATTCTATAGTGAGAAGATCTATAAAATTATTCTGTAGACCGGCCATCTTCTACATACCTTTAAATGTCTCCCCTCTACAGAAAAACTTTCTGAATGAAGTTCAGAAAGGTCTTAACAACGTCTTCTCAATACAACTTTTTTTCTTGACAGATTTTAAGTAGCTTTACCGTATTCATGAAAATCGGCATTGGCGTAGGTGCCTCACTGGCGAAACATCCCCCATGCACTGAGTTCTTAAATAGAAACAAATTACAGTACAGTCTCGATAATCTGGACACTCGTTAACCCGAACAACGCGGTAATCCAGACACTAGAATTTTTTACATTGTAGACTCCGTGACGTAGGGGATGGAAGATACCAAGGAACGGTGCTGACCGGTTTTAACATGGCAAAGACCAGAATTTATCTTGGTCACTCTTTCATCTCAAGTGGACGCTGACCTCCCCGTGGTGTCACCTGGAGAACTACCTTTAACATCCGTTAAAGGTAGTGAGCTAACATGTGCCGCGCGTTCACCCATAAGAACGTTAAAAAGTTGGGTTTGGGCGTCGGGTTAGTAACGCTTCCCTAGAAAAAACAGCCTACTACGAAAAAACGAAAGAAAAGAAAAACAAACCCCTCTAAAGTTGACGAACCCCGCAAACGTTTTAAGGACCATGATCTGCGAATCTGCACTGTCATACAGGAAATACGATGGATTGGGAAAGGCGTCACAACAACACCTAAAGGTGATACACTGTATTATAGCTGCCATGACGTAAAGCATGAGCTTGGTTGCGAATTTGTAGTTAGTCGGAGACTAAAACATCTGGTATCCAGCTTCACCCCAGTGAATGAAAGACTTGCTGCAATTCGAATAAAAGCTAAATTCTTCAACATCAGCTTTATTTGCGCTCATGCTCCCACTGAAGAAAAGGACGAGCAGACTAAAGATATATTTTACGAGCGCTTAGAAGAAAACATATGACCGTTGCCCTGCCCATGACATTAAAATTATTCTAGCCGAAATAAAAATGCCAAAATTGGAAAGGAGAATATCTTTGGCCCAACAGTCGGGAAATTCAGTCTCCGCAGTGATCAGTGGTATGAGGCTGATAGACTTTGCAGCTGCAAGAAACATGGTAGTTCGCAGTACCAGATTTAAGCATCTCGATATTCATAAGGGCACCTGGCTATCTCCAGATCAAAGAACAAGTAATCAAATTGATCATGTTGTGATAGATGGAAAACATTCATCGAGCGTGTTGGATGTACGATCGTTCCGAGGCGCAAACATTAATTCGCACCACTACCTTGTTGCAGCAAAGGTACGTACCCATCTAAACGTTGCAAATAAAGCACGAACAAACACAACGTGGAAGTTGGACATCGATAGGCTGCAAACACAACAGATAGCCACAGCATATTCCACTCAACTAGCCCAATTGCATAATGAGAGCACTCCTTGTCCGGATAACATAACAACACAATGGCAAAATATTGCCCACTCCATGCAAACAGCCGCAAAATCTATACTTGGATACCAGATACCTCCACAAAGGAATTCACGGTATGATCAGGAGTGTTGTGCTGCTACCGAAGAGAAAAATGCGGCATATAGACCTACTTTACAATCAGTAGCAACGCATAGCGCACGAGAGATATCGGGAGAAAAGGAGAGAAGAGAAACGTCTTTTCCGCAGGAAAAAGAGAGAAATGGAAAAGCGGGAGTGTGAAAAAATCGAGATGTACAGGAGCTAGAATGAAGTCCGAAAATTCTACCAAAGAGTGAAACATCAAACAGATGGCTTTGGTACAGGCACATCGTTCTGTAGAAACCAGCAAGGTAATCTGGTAACAGATACAGATAGCGGGCTCAGGATATAGATGGAACATTTCTCCAATCTGCTGGTATTCAATAGTAGCGAAGACGATGATACCACAGATCCAATCCCAGAAGATGGCATAGAATGTATACCGCCCGGCCAAGATGAGGTAAAAACAACAATCAACCGGCTGAAGAATAATAAAGCAGCAGAAGCCGATGGCTTACCAGCCGACCTGCTTAAAACTGGAGGCGACGCGCTGATAAGGTGTATGCATCAGCGGTTAGCACCATCTGGCAGGAAGAACGCGTACCCGACGATTGGAACCTGAGCATCCTGTGTCCCGTCTACAAGAAAGGAGATAAGACTGTATGCTCCAACTATAGGGGCATAAGTCTTCTCCCTGTTGCATATAAGATAGTGTCAGGGATATTGTGCGAACGACTAAAACCAATGGTCAACGAAATAATTGGACCATACCAATGTGGCTTTAGACCTGGCAAGTCCACCATTGACCGGATATTTACCCTGCGGCAAATCCTGGAGAAGACCCAAGAGATGCAGATCGACACATATCACCTTTTTTGTCGATTATAAAGCAGCATTCGACAGTCCCCTCCGATCAAAGGTATTCCATGCAATGTCTGAATTTGGTATCCCCGCAAAGCTCATCCGGCTTTGTAAGATGACTATAACTGATACTAGGTCCTCAATTAAAATTGGAAAGAACTTCTCCGAACAGTTCAGTACCAAAAGAGGTTTCAGACAAGGACACAGCCTTTCGTGTGACCAATTCCACATTTTGCTGGAAAAGGTAATACGAGATGCAAATGTCAAAAGAAATGGCACAATTTACATCAATAGCCATAGATATCATGGGACGATAAGTAAAGGAAGTAACTAATATCTTTAGGAAGGTCGAAGCAGAATTTGCGAAAGTGGGTCTGGCGGTAAACTGCGAAAAGACCAAATTGATGGTGTCGCGCGCATAGCTTCCATAGAGCTCGGACCAACTGTGGAAGTTGGTACCTATAATTTTGAGGTAGTTAAAGACTTCGTCTACCTCGGCACTGCCATAAACACAACAAACAACATCAGTTGTGAAATAAGAAGAAGAATTGTATTGGCCAACAGATGCTACTATGGTTTAAGTAAGCAATTTAAAAACAAAGCCACATCTCGTCAAACAAAAATAACACTATACAAAACGCTGATACTACCCGTGCTAATGTATGGCTCCGAAGCATGGGTACTTGCGCAAGCAGATAAGGCAGTGCTTGGTGTGTTTGAGAGGAAAATTCTTCGAAAGATCTACGTGCCGATTTGCGTTGACGGTGAATATCGACGTCGTATGAACCACGAGCTATATAAGCTATACAAAGACATGAATATAGTTAAACGTATCGAGATGCAGCGATTGCGTTGGCTAGGCCATATCATAAGAATGAGCGATGATGAACCCGCTAAAAAGGCGTATGAATACATACCACATGGCGGTGCAGGCAGAATCGGCAGGCCTTAGCTTCGATGGAGCATACAAGTGGATGAAGACATGAAAAGGCGCGGTATTCCAGAAAGCGAAGCGAAAAACAGAGAGAATTGGAGATATTTTCTTAGTTCGATCTATGGAACAAATGTTCTGTAATGGGCCAGCTAAGTAAATAAGTAAGACTCCGTAATCTGGACATCTCAAATTTTTCGTACCTCGATAATCCGGGCATCAATATTTTTTCCTATCTTGGGCATTAGATTCTTATTTATTTCATTAGCGTTTTCATTCTTAGCGATAGCGATTGGTATATAAATAAGAAAAAATATTTTTTTTAAATGTTTAGGTCCACAACTGTTGACCAAGTTATACAGTCAATATGGAATTAACTATATGAATCAGTCGAATGATTTTTCTACCGTTCAACCATTGATGGCTGACTATGATAGGCAACAGAATTTTAAACCCAGTAGTGGGTAGTTCCTTTAAAAATCGATGTTGGGTGTTCCTTTACACTAAAGGAATTAGTTCAATAGTCTTCTGATTAGTGAGAAAGTAAGTCCCTTGGGAGCATGTAATGTATTCCAAGGATATTTTATATAGAAATGCTTAAAACATTTAAAGCGTTATGATTAATATCTTAATTTTTAAATTTACTTTTTTAAATCCTCTAATTAATGTTTTAAGTTACTAAAAAAAAGCAAAATTATGAATGAAAAGTTTAAATAAAAGTTGACAGCGGTCTTGCTATGGGCAGAACTTAACGACTACTTTTTTGGTCACTAACTTACTGAAAAGTATCTTTAATTACCGAAATTATAAATTAAAGAACCGTACTACTTGCATAGTAAATTATTGAAAAAGTCGTATGACTCCTTTTATTTTCATTCTTTGATATACAAAATCACCGGCAATTACAGATTGTTGTATTTTATTCTCGTAATTATGCAACCAATAGATTTAAATTTCATATTACCTTATTCGAAGGCTATAACATTTATATAAAACGTTGCCTTTTTTGTTGGTTTCGACGGCGAGAAAAAGTCAGTTTCTGATGTTCAAAGAAATGGTTTAGCCATGAGTTGAATTTTTTGAATTCTGAAGTAACATCTGAAGTCTAAGAGGCTCATGTCCCATGGACACTGAAAATCAATATGCGTACATAGGCTACGAACTTCGTAGTACGAAGTTTATATCCTTAAAAAAATAAGAATAAATATACACCAATTGTAGAGAAGATTTAGACTACACAAAGTAAGAACGGCGTTAAGTTCGGCCGGGCCGAACTTGTTATACCCTCCACAACGAGTTGTATTGAAGTAAAATAGAACAATTAGTTTCCTTTCGTTTATGAAGTAGACTTAATACCAAATTTCAGAAATTACAAAATACCGAAATTCGGGAGGTACAGTTCTATTGGAGCTATATCAAAACTTCGATATACACCGACAAATTTCTGGCGGAAAGTTTTTAGACTCAAAAAGACTAAAATCCAAGCTTCCCATATTACGGTAAGATATTGTGGCTAATGCGGGGGATATATGAACAACAAATTTCAGAATTACGAAAATCGGAAGGTACCGTTCTATGGGGGCTATATCGAAACGTGGACCTATAACGAATTTCAGTCGGAAAGGTTTTTACCTCCAACATATACCAAATTTCAGCCATTTCGGTGGGATATTGTGGCCACAACCTTCAAAATACCGAAAATCGGAATGTACCGTTTTATAAGGGCAATATGAAGGCATGGACCCATACATAAAAATTTCAGGTGGAACGTTTTGTACCCCCAACGAAGACTAAATACCAAATTTCAGCCGTTTCGGTGGAATGTTTAGGCCACAACCTTCAAAATATCGAAAATTGGGGTGTACCGTTCTATGGGGCTATATGAAGGCATGGACCTATACCGAGGTGAAAAGTTGAATACCAAATTTCAGCCATTTCGATGGGTTATTGTGGTCACAACCTTCAAAATGCCTGAAATCCGGAGGTACTGTCCTAAGGGGGGCTTTATGAAGGCGTGGCCCTATACCGGGGGAAAGTTTAATACTCACAACGTAGGCTAAATACCAAATTTCAGCCATTTCGGTGCGATAATGAAGCTAAAACCTTCAAAATACCGAAAATCGGTTGTTGCCGTTCTATGGGACTATATCATATAAATTATAGATTTTTTACAAAAAATTACTTTTTTATACCCTCAGCATTTAGGCTAGAAAGGGTATATCGTCGCCTGAAATGCTCAAAGACGTAAAGAGCAGTTCACATTGTCAGTTTTGAATGTCGATATTTCGCAGTTATCGATAACTGTCCAACCGTCCAGCAACCACAAAACAGTTTGCGGTTGCATGATGAATGACAAAAATGAACGGCCACACTAGCAAGCACCAACAAAGCTGTCATTCAAAACTGGCAATGTGTACACAGCTAAACCCTCAACGTAACCCCTTGAGGGTAACCCCTTGGGCATTTCAGGTGACGATATACACTTTCATAGGGGCAAAATGTGCCTCATCGAAATAATGGTTTTAGACCCCAAGTATGTTTGGACGAAATGTGTTTCAGACAATTTGGAGTTGATTTAGCAATGTCCGTCCGTCTGTCTGGCTGGATGGAGCGCACGATAACTCTCGAACGGATGAATCGATTCGGTTCGAATTTAAGCTTTCGTAATATTTTGTCCAAACTTAGTTTAAGTTAGATGAGCTATATCGGTCCACTCTTTCGGTACCTCCCCCATAAAAGTTCCAAATGTTCGGAAAATTTGTGCGCACGATAACCTTTTGAAGGGAGTAACCGATTTAGTCCATACTTTGCGCATCGTGAAATTTCTACTAGACTTCCTTCGGGCACTTCCCACACAAAATTTTGGAAAAGTTGAGTTTAGGGCCTGCTCTCGAATCGCTTTGATTTTTGTTGTAGCAACTTGTATTCACTGCCCCCCATACAACGGTATAAGTTTCATCAGGGGCAAGTCCATACTTCCTGAGAAAATAGCCTGAAAGGTGCAAAAAAACCCCTATGACACAGTGCGTAGTGGTTGGAGCGCAAGATAACCCTCGAACTGATCTGCCGATTCGGTCCAAAATGTGGCCTTCGTAATATTTTGTGCAAACTTAGTTTAAGTTCCAAGATAAGCCATATCGGTCCACTCCTTCAGGTACTTCCTCCACAAAAGTTCAAATATTGTACGCACGATAACTATTGATGAGAGTGACAGATTTGGCCCATACTTTACAAATCCTAATATATCTACCAGATATAGGTCAGGTTCGAATATGGACTATATTTGTCCACTCTTACGGGTACCTCCCACACAACATTTTGGATGAATTCACTTTAAGACCTGCTCTCGAATCACTTTGATGGAATGGAATGATGCATTTTCGAGACGCTGAACAACAAAAGCTCCTCACCTTAAAAAGGTCTTTTGTCCATAGAATACTTTAAAATCTCTTCTGTACGTAGAAGACCTTTGAAAGGTCTTTACTAAAGTTGGGCAATCTAGTTCCTAATTCTTTGTCCTACTTCCAAAATGTATGAGTAACGTCATGCAAACTAACGTGTGAAATTACGTATACACCGAGTTTTCATACAAACGATGTGGACGTAAGTAATTCAATTGAACTAGATTGACACAATTCTAGTCTTCAGACCTTCAAAAATCTTGAAGATCTCTGAAGACTTTAAAATGGTCTTGAAGACTTTAAAAAGTTCTTTAGTCCATAGAATACATTAAAAAGACCCTTTATCTCCAGATGACCTTAAAAAGGTCTTCCGTCCATAGAAACCTTAAAAAAGGTTTTTGTCCTTAGGAGACTTAAAAATGATCTTGAAGACCTTAAAAAGGTCTGGAAGACCCTAAAAAGGTCTGCCCATGGAAGACTAAAGGTAATCTATCCATAGAAAACCCTACAAAGGTATTTTGTAGACGTAAACATGGGTTTTATGAAGTTAAAAAGACCTGCATGACCTTAAAAAGGCCTTATGTCCCTAGAACATGGTTTTGAAGACATTAAAAATGTCTTCTGTTTATAGAAGATGTAAAACAGTCTTATAGAGATCTTCATTTCCATTGAAGACCTCTAGACATTCAAATTATTTTCTCTTCATAGAATTTATTTGGAAAGCCCCAAATGAGATTAGTATTAATCGACATGGCTACCACCTTTGAATAGTTTTGCTGATATTTCTCTATACATACTTTTATAAAAATGTAAAATTCGGGGTGGGTTAAGCATGTGTCCTCATTGTTTGTCCTATATGTCAATCAAACCACAATTATTACTATGTACACCCCCTCCCCCAACAAGACATTTTTTTCCTGACAATTTACGCATCCATGTAAGGCGAAATGATACAGAAATACGCCTTAGTGATATTTCGAAAAGTAATCATGGCATTAAATTGGAAATAGGAGAAGTATGGAAAATATACAGCTGATTTTTTGCACATTCTTTTGTTTTTCTATTTCAATACACCCTTTGTGCGTCTGTATGAAAAATGGCAGCCAATAACAAGACATATATTTGTTCAAAGAGGGGACAATTTCAAAAAACGTTTTGGTTGTTTTTGTGGAGAATTTAAACAGCAACACCATTCGGTAGAAATTAATAGCGTGTTTGGTGCAGCAAATACGTGAAATCAGCCGAAAATATAAATGGGAGCTATATTATCCAAATCTAAATCGATTTTCACCAAAAGCAATAGCATTCTTGCTATGAATTAAAAAATGATGTTTCCTAATTTTCAGCTGAATCGGATTTTAAATGTGACCTGTACGTTGCGAACAAAAATACATGGACAGACGGGCGGACATGCATAAATCGTCACAGAAAGTCATTATATGTATATCCCCAAAAGGAACTATGGTTCTATCTCCTTTCCTTTTCCATGTTATATACAAGTTTCCATGTTATATCCAAGCACAACGACCACAATGTGATTTACGGCAATAAAAAGTAAATGCATCATTCTAATATGACTGATGATCGGCTTAGCGTAGAATAATAGTTGAATGTGTGGGACTTCGGTGGACTCCAAATTTTTAATGTCCCTAGGTCATAACAGCTCAACTCGAGACAACAAGAGAATTAATTCAAATATCACTATTAAATGACCTTCGCCTTATATATATGTATGTCCTTTATTTATTTATGTATAATTTTTGCTAATACAATTGTTATATACACATATATACACACACAAACAAAACGTTCACGAAGAACATGGGGCATTAGAAAATCCCTCCATCTCTCTCTATCTCTTACTAGCATCTTGACTTGGTTCCATGAAAGTTGAGCTGCTTCATATTCTTGTTTCACACATCCTATCCATGTATTACGTGGGCGCCCTTGGCTGCGGTGCCCTTGAGGATTCTATTCAAATGATGAGCTTGATATTTCTGATGGTGGTCGTCTAAGCGTGTGACCAATCTATGTCCACTTTCTCTTCCTTATTTCAACGGATAATGGACTGCAGTTTGCCATTTGCCATTAAGCTTTGTTTGAGATCCAGTTGGACCAATAAATGCGTAATATTTGCTTCAGCGGTTCACAAATGATTGTAATTTATGTTGCGTTGCTTTTGTAAAGCTCCATGTTGTACATCCATATAGCAAAACAGACTTGACGCTGCTGTTGAATATTTTAAGTTTAGTTTTCTTGGATATGTTGTTGGATCTCCATATTTTATATAATTTCATAAATGCTGATCGCGCCTTATTGATACGATCATTTACATATGTCTTTCGCTGAACCGCCATCTCTAGATATTGTACATCCTAAGTAATTGAATGAAGACACATCTTCAATAGTTGTACCATTGCTTGTCATAGGGATTGAGTTTTCTGAACATATACGCATTAGTTCGGTCTTCGTGAAATTTATTCGTAATCCGACCTTATTCGCGTTTTCGGATAATTTCTTAAGTTTTGCTTCCATAACAGAGTGTTTGTGAGTCATCAGGCAGATGTCGTCAGCGTAGTCAATATCACCAAGAAAACTGTTTAAATTTCATCTTATACCCTCAGGAACTTGTGAATTTGTTTCCTCCATTACCCAGTCCAAGAGTATGAGGAATAATGTGGGGGATAATACACATCCTTGTCTCACTCCAGCTGAGGTACTAAAAGGGTTGCTCCCCTTACCATTAAAACGCACTTTATATTCTGCTCCATTGTATAGTTCTTGTATTAGAACAACTATTTTTTCTGGTGTACCCTTATTTAACATGGTTAACGAGATAGCATCACGGGAAACGGTGTCGTATGCACGTTCAAAATCAATAAAGAGCAGATAAAGGGGGGAGTTGTACTCCATCGATTGTTCAATCATAATACGCAAGGAGTTAACATGATCTACACACGATCGCCCCGCCCTAAACCCTGCTTGCTATTTACGCAACGTCTCATCAATTATAGGTTGGATTCTTTGTAGAATTACACTGTGCAACATTTTTAAGGTGATCTTGTGCAAACAATTCGAACTGAGGATTTTTTGAAAGTACAGACCCAAACGACAAGAAACCTTATTTGGGTTTTGTTGTGTCAGATCCAGCTCGGATTTTATGGCCCCATCTAAACATGGTGAAATACTGAGTTTTTAAAGAAATTCGGGGCTATATCTCTGAAACTAAAGCGAATCTTCTTCTGACCTCTGAAGCATATAGATAAGGACAAGAATAAAATATTTGGAGAAATGATGAACTCGAAAAACTACATTTATTGCCTCAAATTTCAAAATATATGCAAAAATTCCACAATTTTTATACATTTCGACCCGTATCTCCAAAACCGTTAATTTTTCCTGAATATTTTCTTTTGGAAAAATATTCCCTGGAATCTAATACACAACTCCTCAGAACATGTCATTGTTGCAAAATGCCTCTATGCCGTTGTTTTCAGTACATTTTTCAACGACGATTTAATAAATATGTCAATAATGTGGTGAAATTCGAAATGCGAGAATAAACTCTTGGTGTGAACTGTGTTTGAAATACGTGTTGTAAAAGATATGATGCAAAATACCGCTGAATCAACATGAAGTAAGCATTTTAAAGTTTTAGAATGTTCTAAAGAATTGTTGGGAACTTTATTTAAAAGATTTTTGCAGAAGGTTACTTGGTTCAACTCCCAATAGTTTAGCCGATACTGACCAGAATTTCAGCAATTATGTACAAATTTTTATATTTTATAGATTTTGATGCCCTAGATGAAGTTTTTCTTATGCGGTTATTTCAAAAGATAGGTTCTACTAGTTCAGGGCTACGATATTGGTAAAGACAGCAACCCCAAATTGCTATTCGTTTCTGAGATAAAGGCCTGATAAATGGAAAAAAAGTGTAGATTTAGGCCGGTTTATATGAGGCCATAAAATCCGAACTGGATCTGACAGGACAAAACTCTACTAGGGTTTTTGTAGTCTAAATATGTACTTTCAAAAAAATGCATACTAGAAGTTGTTTGCATTTTCAGTGTTGCATAGTGATATCAGATGTAAGTTGCGTTCAGTATTTCCACCGACACAGGACAATATATTCGTCAGGCTAGACAATTTTCTCTAAAGTTTCCACAAAATGTCTAATTGTCGAAGTTTCACCACAAATGTTATCAGCCGCATCAGAATTTACTTTTTATACCCTCAGCCTTTAGGCTAGAAAGGGTATATCAAGCTTTTTGTAGAAAATTAACTTATGTTGAAACTGAGGTATGGGGTATTGTAACTCGCGATCAGTTTTACTATACCATAACTTTTGACCGCACTTCGGTAAAATAAACTGTTTTAGCCCGATTCACCGAGGGGTTTCTTAAAATAATAATTTGAGCGGAAGCTGTGGTCGTACTAATGTAAAAAAATCGGAAAAATCGTTGAATTAAACGAGTTTCATTATGTTATTTTCCAATTAGTGGTTTTACAACACAATGTAGAGCTTAATGCTCAAAGGAGAAGTTAAAGAGTACACTTCAGAGTTGAAGTTTCTAATGTATGATTTTTTAATATATCCACTGTATCTAACTCAAACGGATGCTGACATTTTGAAACCTGAAAAATGGGGTTTTTTGAATGTTTGCTCTAATCGGGACGCGCAGCTGGATTTCCCTAAAAGGTTATTATTTGATTGTAGTACTCGCGATTTCGCATTTTTTAATGTATAACATGAGGGTGTAGCCCTCACAGGATCACAGTAATCTGCGCCCAAACACGAAATTTTTGTGCGTACATTTTTCTCAAAAACCTATTTTTATACCCTATACCACAATGTGGAAAAGGGTATTATAAGTTTGTTTTGGTAAAAATTCATGTAACACCGCGAAATATTCGTCGGAGACCCCCAATGTGGTATACCAATCTTCATATCTCGACGAGATAAAGCGATTTTGAGATGTGTGTCTGTCCGTCCGTCCGTCCGTCCGTCTGTCCATTATAAATTGTAAACACGCTCCAGACCGCAATTATGGACTGATCGTCATGAAATTTTGTATGGAGGTCAGGTTCAGATCAGAATAGATCCCTATTCTTATTGGTGATGATCGTGAAATATTTAGCGGGTGAAATGGACCAAAAACATAATATTTATCCAATTTTCTAGCGGATCTGTAGGTCTCAATAATAGTCCAATCAACACATAATTTTAAATAAGGTAAGAGTATACCACAAAGGAGAAGCTTGCAACTTCAGATGGCGATCGGATAATATTTAGAGGGTTAAATGGACCAAAACTTTTGTGTGAAAATTGTGAAAATTTTTAATATACAGCTTATATCTGAATTCCTGGAAGTGACATTCCGGACAAGTGAGATATACTTGAAAGTGGAACGCTTGACCTTTCAATTGATGCCACTTACGGTGGTGTGCATGATCAGATAACAGAGTTACAGCCTAATATATTCCGTTATTTTTTTGTTTTGTAATAATAAACTCGCTAGAAGTCGCAATTATACATCAATAGTCACGAAATTTTGCACCGGGTAAGAGTATGGGTTGAAAAAGATGCCTACAATTTTGAATGATGATCCGATATTCTTTAGCGGGTGAAATGACCATAACTTTTGTATGAAAAATATAAAAGTTTTATTTTTGGTCGATATTTTAATTCCTTGAGGACATATATATTTCTCAAAGTAGCCTAAATATGGAAATAAAACTACTGACCTTTCCTCTGATGTATATTGCAATAAAGTGTTTGCTAGATAACGGGCCTACTGCCTAATATATAATGGGTTCTGTGTAGAGAACCACATTTTTATCCCATGCTACATATTGTCTCTCCAAAAGTTTATGTAACACCACGAAATATTCGTCCTAGACCCCTTATTTGGTATGCCAAAATTCATATATTCGACGAGATAAAGCGATTTAGCGATCTGTGCCCGTCCATTTAAAATTGTAAACAAGCTTAAGGCCGCAAATATGGACCGATTGTAACGAATTTTGGTGATGATCGTGAAATGTTCAGGGGATGAAATGGACCAAAAAAAAAAAAAAAAAAAAAAATAACCAATTTTGTAGCGGCCCTGTAGGTCAAAATAATAACTCGCAACATTTTAAACAAAGTTTAAGTTTATGATGAAGAAGAAGCGTACAAACCAACGTGAAGATCAGATAATACTTAGCGGGTTAAATGGACTGAAACTTTTGTGTGAAATTGGTAAAAATTTCAGTAACGTAGCGGTTAAACAACGGAAGTAGTAGTACTACATAAGTGGGTTTCATTACATTTTAGTTTGTGTGAACTAAATTTTCCTTTCCTGCTACAAAAATGTCTTTGTCATGCTAGATAACTTTTTGGTTTTGGTCATAAGTATCATACATTACATCTATGATATTTGATAATTAAATTTTAACAAATATTGAAAAGAAGTTCCATGGAGAGCGATTGTCCAGGGATAGTGGTATAGGGTATCCCATGGTAGGCTCCGTCCGACTATAGACTTTTCTTACTTGTTTTTGGTTTAAAATTTACAAACGTCATTCGATTTCCGTGGAAACCCGCGTAAATTTAGTTTTTTTACGTTCTGAATCTAACAAGACACGACGCGTAAAAATCCACCCACTAGATCGGGGGATATGATACCCCTCAAATTTCGAAAATTTGCAAAAAATTATTTTGAAAATATCGCATATTAAAACGCGTTTTGGATGTGTCAGTTCTACTTAAATAAATAGATCTATACGCGTGTTTAAACTGTGCGAAAACAGATATTTAAAAACTCTCGTAAATCCAGAGATACAATAGATTTTTTCTAAAAATTTAGTGCGATGCTACATCCACGGTTCTTGATGGATCGCATTGAACCGGCATAGAATGATGTATTTTTTAATGGTGATTATTGAAATCGGATGCGCATAAAATGTAAATGAACTTCGCGGAAATTATGACCATTTTACAGTATTTTGCTCCCTAATATGCAGCAGATGCTACATCGTGGCCGCCAAATAGAATTTGACAAACAGTACATCAAATAAGAGGGATTGATTCGCTGTGTTGGAAAATCGGATGCGCATCATGTCATTTTCATAATTACGCGGTTTATATGCGTCTCAAATGTTATAATATTCAATATAACATTATTTTAACGTTATGCCACAATTGGAATTCCTTTTGATTTAATATAAGGTTCTAATAATATTATCCAATAGGAAAACTATAAGCGAAACATTTGTTACAACGGAATATCATCATTATTGCGTGAAATTTTCACGAAAATGCCGAAGAACTCAAACATTTTTTTCTCCAACTCTTCCTATAAAACTATAAAAAAATAAAATTAGAATAATATGATTTTAATTTTTTCGTAATATTTTCTTCGTATTTTTGCAAATAACATGAATACTACAGCTCCAACCTTCACAACTTAGGTTTCATTTTATTCCTCAAAATGTCTGGATGCTGTTATAATTTTTTTTATATATTTTTCGTAAGTATGAGCGCTGTTGTTTCAAAAATATGTTTTTAAATACCCGAAATTATTTAAAAAATTTTATTTTTCGCGAGTCCATTGAGATTATTTTTTGCATCATCGAAAAGCTTACGAATTCAGTTAACGATAATAGGATATAACAGCTAACTACATTAAGCCGCGATTTTTTTTAGAATATTTTCTAATTATCAAAATTAAAACCGTCATATCTTTTGCGCGCAACGATCGAAGTTAGTAACGAAAACAGATTTGGAATGCAGAGTTTTTTCTTAATCTGTGTACCAAAAACCATTGATGTAGTATCAAAAAATTTTTTTGATTTTTTTGAAATGGAAAAGACAATTTTAGACATTTTTCCTGATATACACTTTCATACGGGCAAAATGTGCCTCATCGAAATAATGGTTTTAGACCCCAAGTATGTTGGGATGAAATGTGTTTCAGACAATTTGGAGTCGATTTAGCAATGTCCGTCCGTCTGGCTGGCTGGATCAACCGATTCGGTCAAAAATTTGGCTTTAGTAATATTTTGCCGAAACTTAGTTTAAGTTCGAAGATGGGCTATATCGGTCCACTCTTTCCGGTACCTCCCCCACAAAAGTTCGAAAATGTTCGGAAAATTTGTGCGCACGATAACTTTCGAAGGAAGTAACCGATTAAATCCATACTTTCCACATCGTGAAATTTCTGCCACACTTAGATGAGGTTCGAATATGGACTCAATCGGTCCCCTACATCGGGTACCTCCCACACAAAATTTCGGATAAGTTCAGATTAGGACCTGCTCTCGAATCGCTTCGACTTTTGTTGCAATAACTTGTATTCACTGCCCTCCATACGACGGTACAAGTTTCATAAGGGGCAAGTCCATACTTCCTGAGAAAATAGCCTGAAAGGTGCAAAAACCACCTATGAAACCGTGTGTAGTGGTTGGAGCGCAAGATAAATCTCGAACGGATCTTCCAATTCGGTGCAAAATTTGGCCTTCGTAATATTTTGTCCAAACATAGTTTAAGTTCGAAGATAAACCATGTCGGTCCACTCCTTCAGGTACCTCGCTCACAAAAGTTCAAATATTTTCGGAAAAATTGTTCGCACGATAACTTTTGAAGAGTGGGACCGATTTGGTCTATACTTTACGTATCCTAATATTTCTACCAGATATAGACGAGGTTCGAATATGGACTATATTTGCCCGATCCTTCCGGTACCTCCCACAAAAAATTGGTTTAAGTTCACTTTAAGACCTGCTCTTGACTAAGTTTGATTTTTGTTGAAGAAACTTTTAATCGCTGTCTCAATTACGACGGTTAAAGTTTTTTCAGTGGCAAGTCCGTACTTCTTGAAAAAACAGCCCGAAAGTTGTAAAAACCCGCTATGGCACCATACGTAGTAGCTGGAGAGCACAATAACTCTCGAACTGATCAACCGATTTGTCAAAAATTTGGCCTTCGTCATAGTTTATCCAATATTACTTTATCTTCTAAAATGACCCATATCGGTCCTCTCTTTAGGATACCTCCCCCACAAAAAATTAACATTAGTGTCCCAGTGCAGTTTAGGGTCTGTTCGGAGATCCTTTGGAAATTTATACCGATGATGTTCCGTGGACAAGTCCATGCTTCCTGTCATACTGGTCCAACAGGTGTACGATAACCCACTGAAGTAACTAGTGGGTGCGATATCTATCTAAAAGATATGACTTTCAAAATAAGATCCACTTGCGTAATGCACTAGTCGGTCCATTCCCACCTCCTCAAAACTGTTGAACTTTAATCCTAATCCACATTTTTGTCGGAATGTTCAAATGTCCCAAAAGTGCTGAGGGTATATCTCTGTCGGCAAAGCCGACTGATACTTTTTTACTTGTTGATATAGAATTGTCTATTTTGTTCATACTTGTTGTTATTAAAATTATATACATTAAGTTTAATCACGAATATTTTTTTGATTTTTTACAAAAACAATTTTTACACGAACTGCCAAAAGTTATTTTACACCAAACAATTAAGAAAATGAATATATAAGCAATGCTTCTTCTTGTTAGGTACAGTACACATTGTCAGTTTTGAATGACGATTTTTTGCAATTATCGATAACTGTCCAACCGTCCATCAACCACAAAACATTTTGTGGTTGCATGATGAAAGACACAAATGAACGGCCACACTAGCAAGCAACAACAAAGCTGTCATTCAAAACTGACAATGTGTACCCAGCTTTAAGGTAAAAGTATGAATTGTTGACAACATTTTGACAATGTTTTGACTTTGTTACCATAATAGTAGACAAAGTGGTGACATGTCGACACATGACCTCATGCTATCTACAGGGATGCTTGTAACTAACAAATTATCGAGGCATTCCAAATTTACGATATTTATAAATACATCAATAGCACGCTGTTATTACCAACGCAATTCAATACAACACTGCCTTACCAAAGTTAATAATTACTCATTTACTTACGATAAAAGGTCCCTCACTAGATGGCATCTTGCAGAAATGGTTGATTGTTGTCTCCACTACGTTGCACATTGCTACTTCTGACGATATAACCGTGTTTTACTGGCAATGCAGTATGTGGGCAATACCGTACTCTTAAATAACGTATGTGTGATAATACAGTTCCCCTATATTTATCGTATTTTTAAATCATGAAATTCAGATAAATTACGAACAAAAATTATCGTCATTTCCTTTAACCCCCACCCATTCCCAACAATAAAACATCATTTCATTTATATATTTTTTGTTGTGGTTTGTAATTCATTGTTTTCGATTGTAAGCTTTTCATTCTTCTTCTTCTTGGTTATCTTTGAAATATAAAATATTTTTGTTTGCTTATATTTGTGTCTTGTTTACTTAATTTTTCTTTGAAATTATAATTAAACGGTCGTACATTAAATGATCATCATATGAGCGTTGTGATATGATTTCTATAAAACAAAACATAAGAAATGCGTGAATGTCAATGGCTTAAATAATTGTTTGTATGATTTTGTTGTTGTTTTTTTTTTTTTTTAATTCGAATTGATTATTTTTATACATTACGATTTGTTAATAATAATATTGTAATTTATTTGTTTGAGTTATTAACTTATGTTCATTACGTATCATCCTTTATGTAATTAATTGAATATATTTTGTTTGAATTTTAATTCGCATGAGGATTAGAGTTGATGATAATAATAATTATAAAAATTATAATTTATGTAATTTTATGATTTTTAGAATATTTTCTTTATATGAGTGAATAATGTACATGGGTAGATAGCGATAGTTATGGATAGATTATGAATAATGCCAGAGATATGTAGATAAAAATTAAAATTTGTTTTAGGAGTTTTTAATGTGAGGTGCCAATATCCTATTATGAGTTTCGAAATATTTTGGAATGTGAATCATTAAACCCTCAGCATTTATGTTAACGAGGCTATGCACACTTTCATACGAACAAAATGTGCCTCTACGATAACTCTCGAACGGATCAACCGATTCGAACAAAATATTGGGTATCGTACTATTTTGTCCAAACTTAGTTTAAGTTCGAAGATGAATTATATCGGTCCACTCCTTCCGGTACCTCTCCCGCAAAAGTTCGAAAATTTTCGGAAATTTTCGGTCTAAACCATTATTTCGATAAGGCACATTCTGTCCGTATGAAAGTGTAAATGCTGAGGGTATAATAAATCTGACTCTGAATTACACATATAAAGTTACAAATATTTTATTCGAAAAGTGTGTAAAAGTTTCCCTATTGCTCATATTCCCGCACAAAGGCGTACCCGTTTGAGAACCTCTTGCAATAGGGTTCAAATTTTGATGAAATTTAATATCCGTATTGTGTTATGAATTGAGATAAGCGAAAGAAAATAACTTATCAACAAATCAAGATTAAATTATTGGTATTGCCTTTATTGACCGTCCACCTCTAAAAGCACTTCATTAAAGCCACTGGTTGTTTAAACGCCACAAAAAATGGTTGAAACAATTGACGTAAAACTCGGGATTTTCAAATATTTTTGTGGGGTTTTTGCATTTTGTTATAGTATTGTCTGTTATCGGCTTTTTTGTAATTTTCGACTTTGGAGGAAAATTTTAATCATAAATGTTAGACTCATATAAAGTCAGGGATTTGTTAGAAATATAGTAAGAGTATTTTCTCAATCAAAAACCAAGGGATTGGCATATAAGGATACACCTATATTACCCTCCAAAGTTTTTGGCAATTTTAAAAGAAGGCCAGATTGCAGGAGAACCATACGTTTTAGAGAAAAATGCTTAGAAAGTCTCAAAATATAATTTTCATAAAAAATTTCAAGTTTTCTCGCGAAAAAAACTCACGGCGCTAAGTGGGTTAACAGACCACGGATTAGCATATTTGGTACAAATATAGGAAAAAGTTAAGTTGATAATATATTTTTATAATTTCCAATGGTATGGGAAATTGCGGCTTTAGATTGGGCAAATCCACCATTGACCAGATATTTACCTTGATACAAATCCTGGAAAAGACCAAGAAATGCAGATCGGCCCTATATGTTCATAGGTGTTCCAAGCCATGTCTGATTTTGATATTCCTGCAAAGCTCATTCGGCTTTGTAGAATAGCATTAACTGCTACTCGGTTAAAATAGGAAATAACCTCTCCGAAGAGTTTATAACCTAAAGAGGTTTCAGACAAGGAGGCGGTAGTGTGTAGTGTGATCTTTTCAACATCCTGCTGGAGAAGGTCATACGAGACGCGAAGGTCAAAAGAAGTGGAACAATATACACGAACAGCCATATGTTGCTTGCTTATGCCGACGACATTGACATCATGGGTCGATCGTCAAAGGAAGTAACTGACACCTTTGCAAAAGTCGAAGTGGGTCTGGCGGTAAACGGCGAGAAAGTCAAGTTGATGGTGTCGACGCGCAATGCGTCCATAGAGATCGGACCAACTGTTGACGTTGGTTCCTATAATTTTGAGGTAGTAAATGACTTTGTCTACCTCGGCACCACCATAAACACAACCAGCAACATCAGTTGTAAAATACGAAGAAGAATAGTGTTGGCCAACAGATGCTACTTCGGTCTGAGTAAGCAGTTTAGGAATAAAGCCACATCTCGTCAAACAAAAACAACGCTTTACAAAACACTGATACTACCCGTGCTGATGTATGGTTCCGAAGCCTGGGTACTTGCGCAAGCAGATAAGGCAATGCTTGGTGTGTTTGAGAGAAGGCGAGGTATTCCAGAAACAGTAAACAGGGAGAATTGGAGATCTTTTCTAAGTTGGGCTTATAGAACAAATGTTGTAATGGGCCAGCTAAGTAAGTAAGGTATAGGAAATTATCCTAGAAGTCGGCTCCGGTGTCGAAGCCGTGACACCAAAAATGGCTTGACTCCGACACTATAAGACAGAAAGATTTGTGTTAAACCCTCACCATCGAGAAACATTTGTGTACCCTACACTACTATGTGGGGAAAAGTTTTGTAATACATCGAAATTATGGTCTTCGACCCACCTTATATATCAAAATGAATGTCTCGTCGACCTGGCTATATGTATATTTCCGCCCTTCCGTCCGTCCATTAAAACTTGTAATCACGCTACAGGTCGCCATGTTGATCGGATCACCACGAAATGGTCCGATAATATTGAGGGTTTGGAATGGGAAAAAACGTTTGTCAACATTTTATTCGTATGCGAATATATGAAGAAAAGTCAAAATTTTTTAGTTTCCATGAAGCCAAGGTTTGCACTATTATAATACGCGAACTATTGTAGTTTACCAGTAACTATGACTATTGATGGATTAATTTAGATGTTTTTGTACAAAGCTCAAAAATTTAGCAAAAAAATTTAATTTACGTGGTAGTTACGACCGCGTAAAGGAAAAAAACATAGGTAAAACACGTTGTAGCTAAACAGGTTTTTTACATTGCTATTCGATTTCTGATTAAACCATTCAAATGACGGGCATCAGTCCAAAGTAAAAGTAGGAGAATACAAAATGAAGATTACACTTCTAATGTATCACTTTCCAACATTTCCACTGCATCCACCTTTTATGGATGCTGACATTTTGAAGCCGGATTTCAGGTGTTTTTTGTATTTTTTATGTAACTGGGACGCGAATTCGGATATTTCGAAAAACCAATTATAGGATTAAAGAACTCGCGATTTTGCATAATCTGATATGTATATTGAGTATGTAGCCCACACAGCAGCAGAGTAATCTACTGCCAAAGGCCAAAATTTAGTGCGATATTTTTTCTAAAAAACCTATTTTTTGGGTACATTATTTACAATATCGTCTTGAGTGTGCTGGTACCCCGCGATATTTTAGTTTTTCGACGATCCAGATCATATGAATCACAGATCCTAAAAATCCATCTACTAGAACGGCGGAAATGGCTACTGCAAAAATTGAAAAATTTGCGAAAAATGTTTTTCAAAATATCGCTGACTAATTCGCTTTTTATGTGGATCGTTTCCATTTCAATGAAAAAGGGAGTCATCACTCGCGTTTGTGCGAAAACAGCGGTTTGAAAAATTTAGTGGCATGGGAGCTGTATCCGATTTATCCAAAAAATACTGTGTGATGCTACATCCACGGTTCTTGATGGATTTTATTGAAATATGTTTAGATCGATGTATTTTTTCACGGTTGATACTGAACTCGGATGCGCATAAAAAGTGTATGCACTTTGTGCAAAATATAAGCGTAATACAGTTTGTTGCACACTAAACTGCAGACGATGCTACATCTTAGCGGCCAAAGTAAATCCTGGCAAATGTGTACAAATTAAAAGAGAAGAATTCGCTGTATTGGTAAACCGCATGCGCATCAAGTGATTTTGAGGATTTCGCGATTTACACGCATTTCAAAATGAACATTATCCGATACAATTTTATTTCAAGATTATACCCCATTTAAAGGAACCCAACATTTATTTGAAAGATATCCATATCTTCTGCTAGATGTTAGCGTGTTTTCGAGAAGTGATTAAAATAAAACATGTGATTTATTGCGTGAAATTTAACTAAAATAGAAGAAAAACTCCGACCTATTTTTCTTACATTTTGTTCAACTAACTCACAAAATAAATTTTAATAAATATTTTCTCTTACAAAAATTTTATAAATTTCTTCAATATATTTTTTGTTTTTTGCTATAATATGCAAACCGCTAAACGGATTTGTATAGTTTTGGTTTCATTTGAATCTTCGCGATGTTTAGATTACGTACATATTTTTTATATTTTTTTCAGATGCATAAACAGCTTGAATTTTATTAGAACAAGTTGTAAACTACCAATTGTTTTGAATGCTTTCCTTATTTCCGCGAAAATTTACAACTTTTTCACTAAAGTTATGGGACCTCAGTAAACATATAGTATGTAGGGAGCCCCTAATTAAGAGCCTTTCTCAATATAATGATTAGAGTCTTTTAAAGATTTTTTTCTTTTTATCAGAATTGAAACCGCCATAACTTTTGCGCGCAACAACCAAAATTAGTATCTCGAACAGATTTAAGAATGGGATTTTTTTCCCAATCTATGTACCAAAAATCTTTCATGTAGCTTAAAAAAAATTTTTTAATTTTTTTTTTATAGAAAACTAAAAAATTTTGTCTTTTCTTCATATACGCTTCTATTAGTGATATTCCAAAGAGAGGCCTGATAATGAAAGAATATATTTTCATCTTTACAATGATGCTAAGAAGGTTGGCGTGGGTGATTAAACAATGGAGATGTTGCAATAGTCGGTAATCCATTTAATTTTACTATTTTCGGATTTTAATTGAATCCCGGCTTTGGTTGGAGAGCAATGCCCAAGTGCCCAATGTTAAAGAAGTCATTCTGAGCATTAAATTGGTCCCAATTACGTTAGCAAAAGCGTTATAAAACTATAGAAACTATAAAAACGGTAGTTCGATTATAACTATTTTTGGCACTCCTTTCCATACAAGTGGGACCACTGTGCAGTGGTTCAAAAGAACTAGTTTAAAATATCAGAAGGTTTGGATTTGACGCACTCCCAAAGATGATACTTTTGGGATTAAATAGAGTTTTTATTAGGTGGGTATATTATTATTAGGAAACGAAAAAAATAAATTATTGTTGGGTTTATATTACAGTGGGCCAAGGGGCAAAGAATAATATCCACAGAAAATTAGCTGAAAGTACTCAGAGAGAATAGAATTTTCCTATTTGTATACCCTTAGCCTGTAGGCTAGCTAGCTAGCTAGCTAGCTACACTTAGATACCATCTACAGTTAATACACTGTGCCTATGAGGTCTGCACGATAACTTTGTGGCCTAGGTATCACTGCGTATTGCCAGGCCCCATTTGACATTTTTTGGAAAGTTTGACAGTTTTTAGCCTAAACGTACTCAGCACAGTTTGACATACGATGATCTGTTGTGTTGTTTACAGTGACTTGAAAAAATTATTTTGCAAAAAAAAAAATTAAATTACTTGTGACCATTTTCTTCCGAAAATGAAGGCAAGGGCCATACTACGAAAAACTGGTTTAATGAATTCCGACAGTGAGGGTCTTCAAACATGAGCCAAATCCAACGAATTTTGTTCATGGCAGAAGCACTTCAAAGCAAATGGTCACCTTGTTCTTTGGTTAAACTGACCATGTGGCTACTATACGGCTTGAAGAACATAAGACGGGTTATTCTGAGTGGCACACTACAATTTGTTTACTTGAAGTCTCCTAAGAAATTCGAAAAACGAGCAAGGGAAGGCGAATAATTGTTTACCATGACAATGCGAGCTCTACAACATCGATTCAAATCAGCGCTTTTTTGACCGGACATCATCCGCCGTACAGTTCCGACTTGGCATCAAATGATTTCATTTGATTCCCGCACATCAAGAAAATAGGCGTGGTCAATGGTTTTCGTTGCCAAAAGATTCTGCTGAAGCGTTCAAAAACCATGATTTAGAGGTGTCTCAATCGAAGTGGAAAAAGTGTATACACTTCGCTAAGCTTGACCCACATTATAGCGCAGAACTAAAAAAACATTGAAGTTTGACCTACAATTTCTAAGTAACCACTGAAATTTAAATTGAATTGAAAATAATATTTAAAATATCATTAAACATCCCAGCAAATTTTTGACATGATTTAATGGCATCTTTTGCATTGGTTCAAACGAAGTTGTGGAAGATCTGATCTTTTCATTTGCATTTGAACCAATGCAAAGGAAGTCGTGAAAGATCCGATCTTTTCATCAGCATTTGAACTCTTTCCATCGATCCAATAGAGATGAATTTTGTGTGTTTTATTTATACACATTTTTCTAAACATATAAGATTAATTATTTACAATTCGGAGACTCAAAATCGCAACCGACGTTGTTAAAACTCTCGTCGTAATGATAATGTCAAAGGGTTGATGAAAATGACATGCCAAAGCATTGGTGGAAATGACATGCCAAAGCATTGGTGAAAATGACATGTCAAAGCATTAGTGTAATGACATGCTTTGGATCCAAAAATGAATAGCATATTTTGGGGTCCACGCTCATATAAAATTCATCGATGAAGATGCTAAAAAGATGACATGCCAGCTCACTTGCACCCATGATTGAATGGCATCTTTGGCATCGAACATTTTGCTGAGATCCAACAAATTTTTTGACGAAAAAAATCAATGTTGTTGATCGAGCGAAATGGGATTTAGGAGATCTAAGAAATTTATGAAGTACTTACTGCCTCCCAAATTTATTCCACTTTTGGAATACATTTGAAGATGGTTTAACAAACTATGTCTCAAGCAGACAAAATGATTTGTCGCAAAAAATTGTGCAAAAATATCCGATATCCGACATAAGGTGCAATATGTATAGAAGATGACAAAACTCCTACATACAGTGTTTCAGAATAGTTTTTTTTTCTTGGCAAAAAAAATCTGTTACTTTTGACAGGTTACACAATCAGCTTTCCGGTGAATCAAAAGCTGTTGATTTCTGAATCACTGTGCGTATATTTGTTTGTAAATGTGTAAATGGTAATAAAAACGAGTAAAAAAGTATCAGTCGCCTTTGCTGGCAGAGATATACCTTCAGCCTATGTGAATTAAAACTTTCATCTTCGGATAGAACGAATGTATTTAGGGGCCTCTCAGAATTTTGTGGCCCTTTTTGGACATTTGAACTTGCCGACAAAAATGTGGATTAGGATTGAAGTTCAAAAGTGTTGCAGAGGAGGCACTTGAAGGTATGGACCGACATCGTCTATTATAGAAGTGGATCTTATTTTGGAAGTCATATCTTTTCGATAGATATCGTCCTTTCAGTGGGTCATTGTATAACTTTCGGACCAGTATGTCAGGAAGCATGAACTTGTCAACGGAAAACATAATATCGCTGTAAACAGTACCACAACGAACAGCATCCGTATATGTTTCCAAAGGATTTTCGAACTGCACTTAGACACAACTGATGAACTTTTGTGGGGGAAGTACCCTAAGGAGAGGACCGATATGGGCTATTTTAGAAGTTAAACTAAATTTGTACAAAATATTAGGAGATCCAAAGTTTGGACCAAATTGGTTGCCCCGATCAAGAGATATCGTGCATACCATTTTAGTTACATTTTTTAAATATTTGAGGGAAGTACCGGAAGTTGGGAACCGGTATTAACAATCTTCGAACTGAAACTAAGTTTGGACAAAATATGACGAAGGCCAAATTTTGGACCAAATCCGTTGATCAGTTCGAGAGTTTTCGTGCTCTCCAGACACTACATATGATGACATAGAGGGCTTCTACACCTTTCGGGCTGTTTTCTCCAGCAGTATGGACTTGCCCCTGAAAAAAACGTTTACCGTCGTATTTGAAGGAGCGAATGCAAGTTGCTTCAACAAAAATCAAAGTGATCCGTGAGCAGGTCTTAAAGCGAACTTATCCGATATTTTGTGTGGACCAAATCGTTCAATCCCTTCAAGAGTTATCATGCTCATAATTTCTTCGAAAATGTTTGAACTTTTGTGGGGTAAGTACCTGAAGGAGTGGACTGATATGGCTTCTCTTCGTACTTAAACTAAGTTTGGACAAAACATTACGAAGACCATATTTGGACCAAATCGGCAGATCCGTTCGAGAGTTATCTTGCTCTCCAACCACTACACTCGGTGTCATAGGGGTTTTTGCAACTTTCAGGCTATTTTCTCAGGAAGTATGGACTTGCTCCTGATGTAACTTATACCGTCGTATGGAGGGCAGTGAATACAAGTTGTCACAACATAAATCAAAGCGATTCGATAGCAGGTCCTGAACTGAAATTTTCCGGTAGGAAACCGATAGGGTCCATTTTGGAACCTCATCTAAGTCTAGTAGAAATTTTACGGTGTGCAAATAATGGACCAAATCGGTTACTCCTTTCAAGAGTTATCGCTTGTGGGGGAGGTACCTGAAAAAGTGGACCGATATGGCCCATCTTCAAACTTAAACTAAGTTTGGACAAAATATTACGAATGCCACATTTTGGACGAAATCGATTCATCCATTCAAGAGTTAGGGTGTGCACCAGCCAGACAAACAGACAGTCTGACGGACATTGCTAAATCGACTACAAATTGTCTGAAACGGATTTTGTCCAAACATACTTGGGGTCTAAAACCATAATTTCGATGAGACACATTTTGACCGTATGAAAGCGTATATACCCTCGTTAGCATAAACGCTGACGGTATAAATATCACAACAACTACAGAATTACAATAAAAGTGGTTCAAGTGAGTGGTTCTTGCGCTACAATCAGTCAATCCAATCAATTAGGAACTTTGGTTACAAATCAGTCTTTAAGTCTCCTTAGAAAAAAGTTAAACTTCTGTTTTGTTGCTAACCAATTACAGTAGAAAAAAATTTTGCTAACAGATTGTAGCCACCTCCCAAACCACCAATAAATTCCTTTAAAATCCCTTTTGCTACCATCGAATAGGAAACGAAAAAGAGAATGCCAATTGTTGAAAAGAAAATAAAAAATCTCTGGTTTTAAACAGTGTTTTTTTGTTTCAAAAATTTTGTGTTTGTTTTATTCTTTTGTTCATTACATACAAATTATTTATTGTTGTTGTTTGTGGTTCTGTTTTGTTTATTTTTTTGTATAAATTGTTTTGTTTTTGTTTTTTATCTTAAATATTTAACGTACAAATATTGTATTATAATTTTATGGTATTGTTTGTTTTTTTATTTTTAATTATTGTTTTTTATTGTTGGTTGTAATTGTATATAATATTGTATATAGAGTAATATAAATATATATGTATGCTTGTTTTTATATAATTATGTGTATGTTTTCTTGTTTTTTTACTTAAGGAAAACTATGTTTACAAAGTAATTAGTTGTGGTTTATATTCCAGATGTAAACTTATCAGAGTTCCCTTTCCGCGTGGGAGTCCTTGACTTAAATTTTACGATATTATATACAAAATGTCCACGATTTATTTTTTATATTATTTGTTACACTTACAAACTAATCAGCCTCATGTTATAAATTTTCAAAAAATTTCATTTTTTATTTGTGTTGTTTTTTTGCTTTGTTGGTTGATTTCTTAAGAAATAAAATTAAGGGGGGCTAAGGATGGGGTTTGTGGGAACATAACTTGGGTTTTTTTAAGATCAACAAAATCCGGTGGGAAATTAGTTTTAAAGTTTGTTTTCTAGGAAATAATTGGGAGTGGGAGGGAATTTTCTATTATAATTTTTTAATTATTGGTATATTTTATAAATACTGCTTAAATTGTTTTTCTGAATATATTTTATACATGGTTCCTGTTTTGTTGTTGTTTTTTTTTTCTAATATAAATTGTTAATAATATATCTTTAGTTTCTAGTTTTTTTGAAAAAACATAATATTTTCCCAAAAATATTCACCTTGTTCCATTTGGCAAGCCTACTTCTTGGGGGAAATTGTTTTATTTCTTAATTTGGATATCGTTGATTTTTTTGTATTAGGAACACTGCTATATATTATTGAATCTCTTTTCTCTCTGGTGTGTCTTTGACTTCATTTATAAACTTGGAGTTAAACCCAATTTCAGATACCAAATGGAATCAAGGCTTTCTAAAAGCACCGATTTTTCAGCTACGATTTTATGTTTTTTTCTTCTTCTTCCACTTCTTCTTCTTGTTTAATCATTAAACTACACTACAAATATTAAAAACAAAGAAAACGGTTCTACAATTAGAAAAATTATTTACCATTTTTTTAAATAATTTTACAAAAAAAAAATAATATTAATTTATTAGAACTCATCACAAGAGAACAATTTTTATAAGAGATTTTTTTTAAATGAGAAAATATTAGCTGTGATAATTTTCCTAACTTTTTCCTATAGAAAAATATCATCAATGAACTTTTTTCTACATATATTTTCTTTAGAAGAATATCATCAACGATATTTTTCTTTAGAAAAATATCATCAGCGATATTTTTTTTTTAAAAAAATATCATCAGCGATATTTTTCTTTAGAAATATAGCATCTGTGATATTTTTCCTTTAGACAAATATAGTCAGATATATTTTTTCTATAGTAAAATATAATCAGTGGTATTTTTTTTCTACGGAAAAATAATATCTGTGATATTATTTTCCATAGAAAAATGTCATCAGTGGTATTTTTGTATTAAATAATGATATTTTTCCAAAGAAAAATATGATCAGCGAAATTTTTATATGGAAAAATAATAATTTTCTAGAGAAAAATATCATCAGTGATAATTTTTTATATTGAAAAATATCATCAGTGACAATTTTTTATAGAAAAATGTCATCAGTGATATTTTTCCCATAGAAAAATAATATCTGTGATATTTTTTCTATAAAAAATATCATCTGTGATAAATTTTTTTCTACAGAAAATATCATCTATGATATTTTTTCTTTAGAAAAATATCATCTGTGGTGCTTTTCTGTATAAAACTATCATCTGTGATATTTTTCTAAAGCAAAATATAATCTGTGATATTTTTTCGAAAGAAAAATATAATCAGTGATATTTTTCTATAGAAAAATGCAATCGGTTTTAGTTTTGCTTTAGAAAAATATCAGCATGAATAGAAAAATATCGGCATCGATCGAGAAAACTATTATCAGCGATATTTTTTCTTCAGAAAAATATCATCAATGACATATTTCTATAATAAAATATCATAAGTGATATTTTTCTATAGAGGAAAAATATCATTGATTGATATTTTTTAAAGGAAAAGATATCACTGATGATATTTTTATATACAATATATCACTGGCGATGATATTTTTCTATAAAAAATATCACTGATGATACTTTCTATTTAAAGATATCACTGATGGTATTTGTCTATAGAAAAATATCACTGATGTTACTTTTTTATAGAAAAAATATTTTTTTATAGATAAAATCATCCTAAAGAAGAAATATCAGCGATGATATTTTTCTATAAAAACTATCACTGATAATATTTTTCTAAAGAAAAACTACCACTGATGATATTTTTCTAAAGAAAAAACTACCACTGATGATATTTTTCTAAAGAAAAAATATCACTGATGATATTTTTCTATAGAAAAAATATCACTGATGATATTTTTCTAAAGAAAAAAATATCCCTGATGATATTTTTCTATAGAAAAAATATCATTAATAATACTTTTGTATAGAAAAATAGCACCGATAATATTTTTCTAAAGAAAATAGCACTGATGATATTTTTCTAAAGAAAAAATATCACTGATGATATTTTTCTATAAAAAAATATCACGGATAAAATTTTTTTTGTATAGAAAAATATCACCGATGATATTTTTCAAAAGAAAAAATATCACCGATGATATTTTTCTAAAGAAAAACTATCACTGATGATATTTTTCTATAGAAAAAATACCACTGATAATACTTTTGTATAGAAAAATAGCACTGATAACATTTTTCTAAAGAAAAATAGCACTGATGAATTTTTTCTAAAGAAAAATATCACAAACGATATTTTTCTAAAGGAAAATATCACTGATGATATTTTTCAAAAGAAAAAATAGCACTGATGATATTTTTCTAAAGAAAACATGCCACTGATGATATTTTTCTAAAGAAAAAATATCACTGATGATATTTTTCTATAGAAAAAATATCATTAATAATACTTTTGTATAGAAAAATAGCACTGATAATATTTTTCTAAAGAAAAATAGCACTGATGATATTTTTCTAAAGAAAAAATACCACTGATGATATTTTTCTATAAAAAAATATAACTGATAACATTTTTTTTTGTATAGAAAAATATCACCGATGATATTTTTCAAAAGAAAAAATAGCACTAATGATATTTTTCTAAAGAAAAACTATCACTGATTATATTTTTCTATAGAAAAAATACCACTGATAATACTTTTCTAAAGAAAAATAGTACTCATGAGATTTTTCTGAAGAAAAAATATCACTGATGATATTTTTCTAAAGAAAAATATCACTGATGATATTTTTCTAAAGAAAAATATCACTGATGATATTTTTCTAAAGAAAAATATCACAAACAATATTTTTCTAAAGAAAAATATCACAAACAATATTTTTCTAAAGGAAAATATCACTGAAGATATTTTTCTAAAGAAAACATATCACGGATAGATATTTTTCTATAGAAAAATATCACTGGTAGTATGTTTGTATAGAAAAATATCACTGATAATATTTTTCTAAAGAAAAACTTCCACTAATGATATTTTTCTAAAGAAAAAATATCACTGATGATATTTTTCTAAAGAAAAAAATATCCATGATGATATTTTTTATAGAAAAAATATCATTGATAATACTTTTGTATAGAAAAATAGCACTGATAATATTTTTCTAAAGAAAAATAGCACTGATGATATTTTTCTAAAGAAAAAATATCACTGATGATATTTTTCTATAGAAAAATATCACTGGTAGTATTTTTGTATAGAAATATGTCACTGATATTTTTCTAAAGAAAAACTACCACTGATGATATTTTTCTAAGGAAAAAATATTACTGATAATATTTTTCTAAAGAAAAAAATATACCTGATGATATTTTTCTATAGAAAAACTGATAATATTTTTGTATAGAAAAAATAGCACTGATATTACTTTTCTAAAGAAGATATATCACTTATGATATTTTTCTAAAGAAAAAATATCACAAACGATATTTTTCTAAAGGAAAATATCACTGATGATATTTTCCTAAAGGAAATATTACTTATTATAGATATTTTTCTAAAGAAAAATATCACAGATGATATTTTTAATAGAATATATATCAGCGATGATAATTTTCTATAGATAAAATATCACTGTGAATATCACTGATGATAGTTTTATAGAAAAACTATCACTGATAATATTTTTCTATAGAAAAATACCATTGATGATATTTTTCTAAAGAAAAAATATTACTGATGATATTTTTCTAAAGAAAAAATATCACTGATATTTTCTAAAGAAAAATATCACTGATGAAATTTTTCTATAAAAAATATCACTGATATTTTCTAAAGAAAAATATCACTGATGAAATTTTTCTATAAAAAATATCATCAGTGATTTTTAGTAAAAATATTATTGACGATTTTTTATAGAAAAATATCATCAGTGCTATTTTATAGAAAAATGTCATCAGTGATATTTTTGTTCAGAAAAATATCATCAGTGATATTTTTTAGAAAGGTAATATATGAAATCATATTTTTTTTATAAAAAATATCATTAGTGATATTGTAGAAAAAATATTATCTGTGATATTTTTCTTATCGAAAATATCATCAGCCGGATTTTTCTATAGAAAAATATTATCAGTGTTACTTTTCTATTACACAATTTTCAATATCAAAATAAATTTTATACAATTTTCTTTAATTTTTTTTTAGGTCCCCCTTATTATACCCTCCCTTTATGATGAGTTCCATAGAGAGAAAAAATAATCATTGCATTATCTCTTCTTTTGTGTTTTCTTCATTCTTTTTGTGTTTTAATTTTGTAATAATATTTTTTTTCCTTATACTAATATAATTAATTATAATTATAATAATAAATCTAATGAAATAAGGCAACTTTTATGTAATTTGATATTTGTTGTTATAACGATATTTACAATATATTTTATTTCTATGTATGTTTCTATATAAGAATACATATCTATGTATGTATGTATTTACTATGATGCGCTATTTATATGGGTGTGTGTATTTGTAATGTAATTTTTTATGGATTTTTGTAACTTGCTATGGTGAAAAATTTAAATATTATCAAATATTTATAAAGTGTTTTCTGTTTTCTTTAAATTTTTATTAAATGCACTTTTTCTCTTGCTTCTTCTTCTCTTTTATATATATGTATGTATAAGTAATGACAATATCGGAGTATATTAAATTTTATATATTTTTGATTGTTCTTATAATAGACAAGATTTTTGATGGGGTGGGGGGCCATGGTCAGGGGGAGGGCTTTTGGGGAATGATTGGAAAAAGCGCGTTAAACACACTCTTGCTGTTTTTTTTTTGCTATATACAAAGAGGTTAAGGCATAGGCCTAGGGGATTTTTTGTTAATTTTCTAGTCTTGTTTGGTTGGTTGTAGTTGGTTTTTTTTTTGAAGGGCGGGTATATTTTTTCTTTTGTAATTGGCTGCCAATTGTTGAGATCGACTTTCAAGAATTAATTATTCTTTGTTAAAGTTTTGTGTTTTTTTGTTTTCTTCAGAAAAAAGAGAATTTTCTTTTCTTTCTACCTCAATTCTCTATTTCTAATAATACCGTTATGTGTATTGCACTTGGTTATCTATAGAGGAATCTGTTTTGGGCATTAGGTTCTTGGGTTTGTGTGTGTGTGAGTTTGGGAAAGGTTCCTTTACCGAAACCTTATTATCTTCCCAGTGGTTGCAGCTATGCTTATCCATTATGTCTGGCTTTAGACATTTCTCCATGTTTGGGCACATTTACGTACATTCAATAATCATGGGTTGGCTGGATTCTATAACCGATGGTCGATTGTCTTGAGCTGGTCCCAATGAATGTCCCGAAGCTGCTGCTGCATGGGCTGCCGCAGCTGCTGCCGCTGCAGCATGTGCCGCCGCCGCAGCTGCCACCTGGGCATGTGTGGGACCACTGCCATCATGTACTACATTGCCGCCGGGCATCATGTGTATCTGGGGTTTTACTTTAAGGGATTGTTGTTGTAACAAATGTTGCTGATGAACCTGATGCAAAGGTTGCTGTTGTTGTTGCTGCTGCTGTTGATTGGCTGTGGTTAGCAACATTGTGGCATTGTGAGGTGGTGGCAAATGTTGATGCATCATGCTAACATGCTGACTTTGTATATGAGCCAAATGTTGTTGCTGGGGATGCGTTAAGACACGTTGTGTATGATCCTGAGCCGAAGAGCCGTTCATGTGCCTCAGATGGGGATTCATGTGCTGTTGCATTTGTTCGAAGGCTTCACGGGAATCAGGTTCAGGGTGCTCATTATCTGCAAAAATAAAGGAAAAGACAATTTATAATTAAAAATAAATCCAAATTAAAAAACAAAAAATAAAAAAATTAATCGTTTTAGACATTTTTAACAAGTTTACGACAGGTGGTGCCTTTGTGACATGTTTGCGACACACATTTTTGTGCCTCTTTGGCATTACCAGATAAGTCCTAAATATTTTTGGCAAGTTTACGACAGAAATGGACTTTTTCGACATGTTTACGACAAGCAATATATGTTTACGACAAATATTGTATATCAGTCTAATAGAGATTTCACGTATGCGACATGTCTTTTACAAATTATACAAGGTGTCAACAAATTTTACATGTTTACGACATACTTTAGACATTTTAAACAAGTTTACGACAAGTTTTACATTTGCGACACGTTTACGACAGGCATGTTTTGTACCCTACTGGGATTACTATAGTTTTCGACACGTTTACGACAGAATCGAACCTTTTCTACATGTTTGCGACAGCCATTATGGGTTTCCTACAAATGGTGTTTGTATGTTAGATATAGATTCCACATTTTTTGACATGTATATGACAAAATATGCTAGTTGCCAACAAGGTTTACATGTTTACTACACATTTTTAACAAGTTTACAACATGTTGTACATTTGCGACGCGTTTACGACACACATTTTATGTACCTTACTGGTATTATAAGCCTATTTTTATATATTTTCGACAAGTTTACGACAGAATATGACCTTTTCGACATGTTTGCGACAACCAATACGAGCTTGCTACAAATGTTGCTTGTATGCCAAATATTGATTCAACATTGTCGACATAAATGTGACAAAATGTTGTAGTTGCCAACAACGTTTAATGTTTACGACACATTTTTAACAAGTTTACGACAAGTTGTACATTTGCGACACGTTTACGACACACATTTTATGTCCTTTACTGACATTATAAGCTTATTCTTACATGTTTTCGACAAGTTTACGACAGAAGACCTTTTCGACATGTTTGCGACAGCCAATACGCATCTGTGTCTACAAGTTTTAGACATCTGCGACAAATGTTATGCTTGAACCATCTTATTAGGCAAGAATTGTATGTTTTCGACACACGTTCTACAGAATTGCACTTTTTCGACAGGTTTACGAGAGGTATTTTTTATTTGCCTGACAGAACTTTCGTATTTGCAACTTGTTTACAACAAGTTATGGAAGTTTTCGACAAAGAGTACAAGTGTGCGACATTTTTTTGACATTTATAACAAGTTTTACGACAAATGACATGTATTCCACAACTATTTTGTGTATGTCAAAATCATTTTCAGATAAGTTTTAATTTTTTTGATAGGTTTACAACATAATTACATATCTCCCATATATTTACGACATACAACATAAATTTACTACAACTATTATCTATATGACTGACATAAATTTCATGTTGGCAACAACTTAAACACATTTTCGACAAAATATACAGGTTTACGACACATTTTAAACTTTAGTTACATGTTTCATACAACTGCTATATTTCCAACAAAATTGCTACAAACAGTTTTTATGTCCCAAAGACATCATTAGGCAAACCTTAAATGTTTTTAACAGGTTGACAAAATTACACATTTTCGACAAGTTTATGACATACAATATACGTTTACGACAACCATTTCCTTTATGCCTGAGAGAAATTCCACGTTTCCGATATGTTTACAAGAAATTGTACAAATTTTCGACAAATTTTACATATTTACGACATATTTTAAACCATTGTTACCTCTTTCATACAAATGCTACGTTTCCGACAAAATTACAACAAGTGCCGTACAGTTATTATTAGGCGAGCTCAACTTGTTTTTGACAGGTTTACGACAGAATTATGTATTTTTGACAAGTTTGCGACAAACAATCTACTTTTACGACAACTATTTGCGATAGAAATTTCATGTTTGCGACATGTCCATTAGTTGTTATACCAGTTTCCCACAAATGTTACATGTTTACGACATATTTTAGACATTTGTAACATGTTTACGACATATGTTACGTTTGCAACATGTTTACAACAAGCCGCTTCTGTGTGCCATAATAACTACTAGGTAAGTTTAACACGTTTCGACAGTTTTACGATATATTATACATGTTTACGACATATTATACAAGTTTATGACATTTTATACACGATGGAAAATAAATTACACATTTGCGACTACCCGTTTTTGTGTGCGCCAATATAGCTATTAAACAAGTTCCTAACGTTTTGGCATGTTTACGACGTATTATACATATTTTCGACATATTATACATGATGCTAAACAAATTATACATTTGCGATAAGTTTAAGGCAAGCTGTTTTTGGGAGCCAAAGTAACCATTATGCATGTGTTACACGTTTTCGACAGGTTTACGACATATTTTACATATTTACGACATATAATACGTGATGCCAAACATGTAGTACATTTGCGACAAGTTTAAGACAAGCTGTTTTTAGGTGTTAGTTTTTAGCTATTAGGCATGTGCTACACGTTTTCGACAGGTTTACGACATATTATACAGATTTACGACATATTTTATATACTGCCCAAAAAAATCCCCAAACATCTTTAAGAGTATTTCAAAATAAATATCCCAACTTACCCAAACATTCGGTGGTTGCTGCAGCCGCCATTGCCAATTCTTCTTCCAAATTATTCGGCTTACAGCTCGTCGTCTTCCAATGGGTCCTCAGGCCGGAGGCACTAATATATTTCTTATCACAACCTTGACACACATAAGGCCGATCATTGGTGTGCAGACGTTTGTGCAGCTTCAGATGGACAAATTGGGTAAATTTCTGGGGACATAAATCACAGGCATAGGGTTTCTGACCACTGTGCAGCCGCAGATGCGTTTTCAAATTCGATGTCGACGAGAAACGTTTCTTACAAATGTCACACTGATGCGGTTTTTCGCCTGTGTGGACCAAATGATGTTTTTGCAAATGGGCCAGCTGGGTAAAACTTTTCGTACAGACGTTACATTTGAAGGGACGCTCACCCGAGTGGGTCCTTAGATGGACTTTCAAATTGCTTAGCTGGCCGAAAGTTTTACAGCAAACATTGCATTCGTAGTGCATTTTACCATCTTTCTTTTTGAGCGGGTAGGGCAGAGAGCGATAACCACGAGCGGCCAACGAGTTGGGGCTGAGAGGACTACCGCTACGTGGACAGGAATTACCATCGGGGCTTAGGCAACTGGGTGGTGAAATCCTTAGAGGGGAAAGTCTTTGTAGCGGTGTTAGAGGTTGCATTAGCGGGTGATTTAACATTTGACTGCCGCCTTGCAGCATGTGCAGGTTTTGCTGGGAACCGCTGGAGGAATGTGATTGCCTATCGAAAGGCGATTGAGCACTGTGTGGTGGCGAATGGAACGTTGAAGTGGGTGCGTGGAGTACACTGACCGTTTGACCATTCAAACTGCTGTTGGAATATGAGGAGTAGGTGGAATAAGGCGGTGTGTGTTGACCATCATTGACATAGGCTGCGTGCACGCCATGTGGCGAGAACAAGACATGGTGTTGGGGATGACTGGCAGGGGGTGTGGAGCATAATTCTTTTTTGGAATTAAGGTGAATATCCGTGTCTACTTCATGGCTGGAATGTTCACCACCAACACCACCTCCGACGGCCATATTATTTGATGACGAGTCGGGGCTTACAGCATTGCCATAACGATGTGATTTCTTGTAGGAATAGGCCATTTCTGTGGGTGAGGAGGGGGGTGGAGTGGCCGAATTGGCCTGGTGACAAGCCACAGCTGCAGCAGCTGCTGCGGCAGCCGCCGCTGCTGTTTCCAAACGATGTTGATGTTGTCCCGTTAATATGGTCTCCAAAATACTTGAGGGTGGGCTATAGCGTATGTAACCCTGGCCCCCTGCCACCACTGCGGGTGGTGGCGAACTAGATTCAGCCTCATAGTAAGGTTTGGTCAAGGGGACAATTGTGCGTTTTTGGCTATTTTCCAGGACAATGACAGTGCTAGAAGCTGGCTGGCTGGTAGTGGTGGTTGTTGTCGTTGCATTGGCTGGAGACTCCATTAGCCGTCCGGGTCTACTGGAATCGGCATCCATCAGCTCATCAATTTGTGTCGATGAGGTGCATGTGGGCCTTTGGGTTTCATCTTCACTGGAGCTGGTGGCTTGCAGATCAGAAGAGCTGGTGTTGGCATTCATAGTTGTGTTGGTGGTAATGGTGGTGGTGGTGGCATTCGATGCCTCAGTCTTGATGCTATTCTTAAACTCGTATTTCAGTGGCATTTTAACCTTGAACTTGCGGTATTCATTTTTGCCGCACTCCACCACAGTGGAGGCCACGCTTGCCAAGGAATTGGCTGCTGCCACTGAAGTGTTGCTACCATTGGCGATAGCAATTCCGTTACCGCTGCTGCTGCAGGCCTTTTGTGAGTGGGCAATCACAGTTTCTTTGGGAGCTATTGCCTTCTTCGAACAATCCAATACATAGTTGTGCTCACTCTCACTGTCGCTGTCATCTCCGCCGGATGGGGTCAAACGATCTTCATGATATTCATTGCTGTGATAACCCTCATCGGAACGCACGGATCGGACACTGCCATCATTGGGTGTCAGCTGATGTTCATAGGGTGTCTCCTTGTGGGAGGAAAGGGGAGAGCCACCCAACAGCGGCTCCTTGGATTCGCAGTGATCTTGCACAATCACGCTGGCAGGTTCTTGTTTTAAATGCAAAACATTTTGATGATGGGTGTGACGTATGAGGGAACGTGCCGCCGTCGCTGTTGCCGATACTTGGCTGTGATGAATGTGCGGGTGTGTTGTGGTTTGTGCTTGCTGTTGATTGTTGACTGGCGGGGAAGGACTTAATGTGGGTGAGCGCGAACGCCTACCATTGGGTAACGGCGCCGTTGTACCGGATGTTGCTGCCGCCGGTGGTGGTAAATGCAAACCCATAACATAGGTTATGTGATTATAGGCAATTTCTGGAGGAATTTCAGGAGCGGGCATACTATAGGAAGAGGGGGTACACGATCTTGATTTTTTGTGATAATCCCCATCGGTATCGTCTTCGGGTTCTGGTTCCTGTTCATCATCATCCACCTCCTTGCAGGCTCCAAATAGCGTACGTTCCGGATCAACATCATAACCCAAACGTTTGGCAAAATCTTTACAATACCACACCATCAACTCCTCATTGGGCATAATATCGCGGGTGGTATAGAAGTAGATATTCTCCTGATGTTGGCAGGCCACCAAATTCATGGTGTCCAGACTGTAAGCTGAGGCCACATAACGCATCCAATTGGCCTGAGAACGATCGGAGCCATCCAAATAATAGAAATCATCATCTTTGAATATCTAAAGAGAACAAAGAGAGGGAGTGAAGAGACTATTACAAATATGCCAAACTCAAGAGAACAACTACAAATGAATGTTCTTTCATTATAAACAACGAGACATACAATGACAGCGAAAAAGAGACTTGTTTATTCATCACACTAAGACTCTCCACAATAAATCAGGCCTGGCAATTATGTCTCTCTCGCAAGGAAAGAAACCTGCCGCTTGAATTTAGGAGGTCCTTTTTTACATTACATGAGCATTACAACAAAAATTTCAACATCAAGAGTTAGACAACAATGTGAAATGAAAGTTAGAGTTAGAGAGAGAGATAGGTATGATAGAGTGAGTGAGAGAGAAAGAGTAGCAAACAAAAAAGTACCTTTATATTCCCATAGGTTATGTGACGTGTTCCCTGCACCTGATCATGTTAATAATGGAATCGAATGTGGTGAGGGTGATTGATGGTGATGTTGATGATGATGGATAAAATTTTGTGGGGTGTTTTTTGAGGTTAGATCACATTAAGGGCCATAAACCATAAAAATAAAAAAATAAAACAATTTTTTGAGGTTAGTTTAATTTTGAATGCGGCAGAGCTCTCGAATTTGAAAGAGGATACGATTTTTTTACTCACAACAAGTGGATAACAATTTCTTAATAATTATTTTTTTCATATAAAGTGGATAAAGTAATTTTGTTACCTAAATGTATTGGATAAGTGTTTTTCTTTATTCAAATTTATTATTATCCGTGTAATGATTTTTATTTTCCCAACTATGCGGATAATGTATTTCCGTTATACAAACGTTATAAAGAGTGATTTCAAATTATCCAGAGTAAATGGATAACATCTTTACAGTATATCAAGTACATGGATAATGGTTTTTACATTATCCAGTGCATCGGGATAATATATTTGTGTTACCTATAAGCTTTCTTCTTTATCCACATTATATGGAAATGTTTTCCGTTATCCAAACAATGTGGATAATGTATTTCTGTTATCTGAAGGTTCTGTATAGTGATTTCAAATTATCCAGAGACCACGGATAACCGTTTTATAGTATATAAAGTACATGGATAATGATTTGTATGTTATCCAGGGCATGTGGATAATTTATTTATGTTATCCAATGCATGTGGATAATATGTTTATGTTATACATAGATTATTTTCCCTATCCAAAGCTCGCGCATAATGTATTTAGGTTATCCAAATCCATTGATAACACATACATATACATTAGTCAATGTGGATTTTCTTTATCCATAAGACGGGATAAAGTATTTCCGTTATCTAAACGTTATGTAAAGTGATTTCAAATTATGCGGATAACCTGGATAACACGTTTACAGCACAAAGATTATTCATTTAACGTTATCCAGTGCATGGGGATAATATATTTATGTTTTCCATAAGTTGTATACGCTATACAAAGAGCGCGGATAATGTATTTGGTTTATCCAAAGCCATGGATAATCTATATACTTTATCCAAAATGCGTAAATACAAGATTTTCATTATCCACTAGACGGGATAATGTATTTCTGTAATGTAAACGTTATTTACATTGATTTAGCATTATCCAGAGACCACGGATAATAGATTTACAGTATACAAAGTACATGGATAATGATTTTTTCTTTATCCAGTGTATGTGGATAATATATTTTTGTTATTTATAAGTTGTTTATCCTATCCCAAGAATTTAATGAATTTAGTTTATCCAAACAAGGTTAATAACATATATACATTATCCAACATGTTTGAATACTGGATATTTTATTATCTACCTTATCAAAACGTTATGCATAGTTTATTAAATTATCCCGAGTATATGGATAACGGTTTTTACGTTATCCAGTACATGTGGATAATATATTTGTGTTATCCGTAAGTTATTTACCCTATCCAAATAACATGGATAATTTATTTATCTTATCCAAGGCATATATATTATCCAAAAACTGTATTTTCATTATCCAATACAGGTGGATAACGAATTAAAATTATCCAAAGACGTGGATAACAAATGTATGCCATCTAAAGTACCTGGATACCTTATCCATTGGATATTTACAATATTCATGTTAGCGAATATAGTTTTTAAATTATCCAAATTAGTTGGATAACATATTTTCGTTATCCAACATACATATTTGCACATATTTACATTATTCTGGCTACTTGGTTACAACCACTTTTGATGCTTACGGATAATTTATATAAATTATCCAAAGTACCTGGATGACGTATTTGCACTATTCAAGATAATAGGATAAGGTATTTCATTTATCCAAAAAAGAAGATTTGGATATTTTGTTTATCCAAAATACATGGATAACCTTTTTATATGTTTCATAATTTCGGATAATGTCTATAAATTAGAGGGATAATGTATACAAATTATCCAAGACCTTGGATCATGTATAAAAATTATCCACAGTACGTGGATAACGTATTAATAATTTTATAAATATATATATATATATATATATTTTATAGTTGATTTGGACATTTTGTTTATCCAAAGTACATGGATAACATTTATACACTTTTAAAGCTCTCGTATAATGTCTATAAAATAAACGGATAAAATTTATAAATTATCCAACACTATCCAAGACCTCGGATAATGTATATAAATTGTGCGGATAACATGTTGAGACCATCCAAGTTCTCGGATAGGGGGTTTTGCGTTATCCAAATTACATGGATAACATATTTCCGTTATCCAAGCTCTGCGGATGATTACAAATTACATATTGATCACGTTTACATTATCCAAACTACGCGGATAAAATATAAATTGAATAAATAAATTTCGATAAATTTTTAATGGATTGTTTGTTTATCCAAGCTCTCGTCTAATGACTAAAAGTTAAACGGATAAGTTTTATAAATAATCTTATGAGCGGAATTTAAAATTTAACACTATCCTAGTTCTCGGATAAGACCATCCAAGTCCCCGGATAGGGGGTTTTCATTATCCAAATTACATGGATAACATATATCCGTTATCCAAGCTCTGCGGATAATTTGCATATATTATACAAAGTAGATATTTAACACGTTTACATTATCCAAAGTACACGGATAAAATATAAATTGAATAAATAAATTTCGATAAATTTTTAATGGATTGTTTGTTTATCCCAGCTCTCGTATAATGACTAAAAGTTAAACGGATAAGTTTTATAAATAATCTAATGTGCGGAATTTAAAATGTAACACTATCCAAGTTCTCGGATAAGGTAGAAAAAGTATCCAAAGCTTATAGATAAAATATTGAGTCTATCCAAAACTTCGGATAAGGTGTGTTAATTATACAAATTGCGTGGATAACATATTTCCGTTATCCATGTTCTGCCTAAAATGTACATATATTATCCGAAGTTCATATTTAACATGTTTTCATTATCCAAAGTACGCGGATAAAAATTAAATTGAACAAATATTTTTTCCATAAAGTTTGAATGGATTTTTTTGTTTATCCAAGCTCTTGGATAATGCCTATAAGTTAAATGGATAATATTTGTTAATTATCGAATGTACGAAATTAAAATTTTTACAATATCCAAGTCTTCGGATAAGTTTTATAAAGTGTCCAAAGTTCATGGATAACACCTTGAGACTATTCTAGTCCTCGGATAAAGTATTTTTATTATGCAAATTAAATGGATAACATATTTAAATTGTCCACATATTATCCAAAGTGCATGTATAAGACGTTTGCATTATCCGAAGTACGCGGATAAAAAATAATTTAAATAAAATAATTTTTTTTTCTTTGATAAAATTTTGTATTTTGTGTTTTTAATTATAACTAAACCAGGGGTGCTTAAAATTATCTAAAGTTGACTCTCCCAAAAGTACCACTGAGGTCTTTGGACAATCTCTTGCCTACTTTCTCTCGTTCTGAGAGAAAAGAGTTTTTTTTTTGCTTTCAAAGACTCTTTATATGTTTACGAATGAGTGTTTCAGTAATGCAGTTGCATGAGTTCAAGAGAGAAAGTGATGGAGAGAGTTAAAGGACAACAGAGAGCGTAATGTGTGGTTTATGGCATTGAAAAGAGATTTTAAATCATAAAAGAAGTCGCAAACATACCCTCCAAAAGTAACGTGCCGTATTGGGATCATTGGGATAGTGTGGTGTGGGCACACCCTCAAAGGGACCAAAACGGGTGCCTCTGGGTATAACGCCGGTGCTCCAAACACCTTCAGTCTAGAAGAGAAAAAGGCAACGAAAAAAATAGAACAAATTTAAAACAAAATTAAAACCATTCTCTTCTTCTAGGCAATTTACCTTTACATTTGCTGATGAAAATACCAGCGAGGGTTTGAGTGTTAAACTGCGTGGCAGTGTTTTATCAGCCCGATTTGTAACACCACGTTCACACTGTACATCGGGCACAATATACACGGCCAAACGTTCAAAGTCTTCTTCTCTCATGCGTGTTACATCATAGTCCCTGGAACCATCTGGTGAAGGGCTACGTGTCTCTGTGACCAAGGGCCGTGGGGGTACACCACCAGTTGAACTGGCAGCTTGCTGTTGTTTACTGTTGTTGGTATTTGTGGCAGCATGATTGTTGGTGTTGTTAATGCTGCGTTGTGTTGTTTCCGTTTGCATATTCATTTTGTGTGTGTGTGTGGGTGTGAAGAATTTGAGGGGTTATATGTTAAGGTGTATTTTGAGCGTTTCTTTTTGGGTTCAGTATCCAAAAAAGTGTGTGATTTTGGTTTTTTTGATCTTATCAAAAGGACCTTTGTTTAACTATTTGTTATTTATAAATGTATTGGTAATCTGCAATGAAAAGAAGAAGAAGGGAAGGAAAAGAAATTAGTAATTTTATAAAATATATTTAGAGTTCAGTTATAACCTAAAAGTTCAAGGTTATCCAGCTACCTTGGCCAGTACCCTTTTGCTTTTATTAGCTTGTTGCTTACATTACATTTTGTTTTTTTTTCGTTTTTGTTCTATTGTAGTAATCGTGTTTGGGTAAGTGTAAGTGTTTGCTTTGCATTTCCCTCACCCCCTGCCTCTGGCATTTTTGCGGTCTTTGGTTTGCATCCCACACTTGAATGCATTTACATTTTTATTGAAATTCACTTTTACTTTAGTTCATTTGTTCGTTTTCAGTGTCTCGGTCTCGGTCTTGGCCGACGTTAGACGTCTGATTGGCAGTTTCTCATCCTTCCCACACCCCTTCCCCCGACATTTATTGTTCTTCCTACTCCCCTTTCTAGGGGGTTTGTAATTTTGGTTTCATTGCACTTGAAAGTGTTGGTGCGTAATAGCTGTCTTTGTGTGTGTGAGTGTGTATGCTTAGAGCTTTGTGTTTGTATGAGTGTGGATGATACTTTAATTAATAAGACTCACTTTTTAGTTGTTGCCTGCGTATGTGTGTGATTTTGAGCTATTTTTTAGAAAAGCTTTTACAAATGGAATTCTAAAAAAAATGGGTTCTTTTTTCCTTTCCTTCACAAAACTTACCTATTTTATGTGTAAAAAAATGTTAAAAAATTGTGTTTTTCCAAAAAACGAGGTAGTTAATTTTTTTCTACTTAATTTATTTTGTTAAAAATCGCTAACACTTTTTACTAAGGTCATTTCGCAAAAATTAAATGCATTTTTTTTAGTTTTGTATTTTCCTTTTTTCGTCTTCTTTTCCTGACACCCTTACGCGACTGCATGCCAAATTGCACTTCGTTCATATAATTCACCCAATTAGAACTAAACCTAGACATTGTTTGCTATTTCAAGTGTGTGTTTTTATTTTTTAAGTTGTTGCTTTTTTTTTGGTATTGGTGTAGTCGTTGTTCTTTCTGCTAGCCGTTCGCTCTATTGAAATATAGAATAAATATTGAAAACTTTTTACTCTAACGAAAAAAAGTTCTATGCCAGGCAGCTACTAATACAGGAGTAGATGCGGAAATTGAAACTGTTCGCAAAAATATTTCCCCCCGCCATCCCCTCAAATGTCCCTTCCCCTAGGCAACGTCAGCCAAACACTACCTACTGACCCACATCGTATGAAATAGTGTCTTTATTAAAAGAGGGTGGTTGTCGTCGTTGTTGCATGTGTGTGTGTTTAGTTGATGAGTGCATTAACTCATTTCCACTCAACTTACACACACATACGCACTCATAGACGCATTAAATGTAAATAAAAGTCAAAATGCATTCATAGTGCCGCCTAGTGGCCAATGAACAGCCACACAAAGTTCTACAAAATACTCTTAGACAGGGATGGGAGGTTTCGATTTGTTAATTTTGTGGAGATTTAAAACCTAAAGGTGGGTGGCAAACTCAAGATACTCAATTATAAAAAAAAAAACTTGAAAATGGTTTTGCATGCTTAAAAATATCTTTTTCCATTATTAAATTAAATTTTTTCAAATTAAATTTTTCTAATGAAATCTTTTAATTGCTTGGTAACCCAAAATATTATTTTATAGAAATGAAAACTCTAAACATTTTTCAAATCCGGGGATTCGCCCTTAATAGGGTGTATACTAAAATATGGAACTATCTTTAGTTTATTTATTAGTGGTTTTTAATAAAATTGACAAAAACCTTGCTCGGACGCCAATCTTACAAATTGGAAGTTTTGGAAAAAATGACGATCCTAATTTTTTTATTCCACAAAAACATTTTAGCCTGAATTATTAGCACTCAGAATTGGAAAAACGTTAATCAGAATTTTATTCTACAAAAGAATCTACTATCATCGTCGTTTTTTAAATCAGTTTAAAAAAACCCTTGCTCGGGCGCCTAATTAGGACCCTATTGGCTTGAAAATATTGAGTTTTTAAGTTTTTTGATTTCATTTCGGGAAACGCAGGCAAAAAATATTAAAAAAATATATCTCTTAATTTTAAAAAGTAAATAAAAGTAAAAGTGACTGCAAGGGAATTTTCCACAATGTTTTAGAAAATTTAATTTTTGAAAATGTTGAAAAATTCTGTTAAAAGCAACCTAAAAATATTCTAATTGGGCGCCAAGTTCTCATTTTGTGGTAAATTTTAAAATTTTATTTATATTTTTTCTGGAAATTTTTGTGAAAATAAAATTATTTTATTATTGTAAGGTAATGCTGCATAATCTCAGTTGTGTTGTTGTTAAATTTTAAAAGCCTCACGTTTTTATAATGGGATGCAGTTACAAGTGATTAAATTTTGGAAAAGGCAGGCAAAAATATTCAAAAAAATTTTTTTATTTTAAGAAATTTTTTACAAGTTTTTTTGTTGTTAATTTCTACGAGCTTTTTTAATAATAAAAATAAAAGGGACATTTTTATGGCAAAAAATATTCAAAAAATAATTTTTTTAAAAACGAAATTTTTACAAGTTTTTTGTTGTTAATTTCTATGAATTTTTTAATAAAAGTATAAGGGTCCGGAAGTGAGTTTTCCACAATGTTTTAGAAAATTTTTTTCTTTAAAATTTTGAAAAACATATTTCAATTTCATGGACTTTTCTGGTTAATTTCTAATTTTTTTTTTTTTTTTGATAAGAGTAAAAGGGAATGTGACGGAATTTGCCACAATTTCTTTTTTAAAATTAATTTTTGGAAATTTCGAAATGAAATTTAAATTATTATGAAATATATAATTTATATTTAAAAAAAATCAAGTCTTTAATTTTTTAAAACAATGTTTTAGAAAACTTATTTTTTTTAATTTTGAAAAAGGCAGGAAAAAAATATTCAAAAAATATATTTTTTATTTTATGAATTTTTTAATAAAAATAAAAGGATCCGGAAGGGAATTTTCCCACAATATTTTAGACATTTTTTTTTTTAATTTTGAAAAACATATGTAAATTTTATGGACTTTCTTGGTTAATTTTTTAATAAGAATAATAGGGAATGTGAGGGAATTTACCCCAATTTCTTTTTTAAGATTAATTTTTGGAAATTTTGAAATGAAATTTAAATCATTATGAAATATAATTTATATTTAAAAAAATTCAAGTCTTTATTTTTTTAGAACAATGTTTTATAAAACTTATTTTTTAAATTTGTTAAAAAAGGGCAGGCAAAAAATATTCAAAAAATATATTTTTTATTTTAAGATTTTTTTTTATAAGTTTTTTGTTGTTAATTTCTACGAGTTTTTTTTAATAAAAATAAAAGGGAAATTGTTATGCAAAATATTCAAAAATATATTTTTTTATTTTATGAATGTTTTAATAAAAATAAAAGGATCCGGAAGGGAATTTTCCCACAATATTTTAGAAAATTTATTTTTTTTTTTAAATTTTGAAAAACACATTTAAATTTCATGGACTTTTTTGGTTAACTTCTAATTTTTTAAATAAGAGTAAAAGGGAATGTGAGGAAATTTCCCACAATTTATTATTTTAAGATTAATTTTTGGAAATTTTGAAATGAAATTTAAATTATTATGAAATATATAATTTATATTTAAAAAAAATTTATTTTTTTTACAATTTTTAAGAATTTGCAATAAAAATTAAAGCGATTGTATCTTAAAAAATGTTTTAATTTCATGGACTTTTTTTGGTTAATTTCTATTTTTTTAATATGAATAAATGGGAATTTCCCACATTTTTTTCTAAATTTTATTTTTTAAAATTTTTGAAATACAATTAAAATGATAAGGAAACATATATTTTGTATTTAAAAAAACTTTAAATTTTTAGTTTAAAGAATTTGTTAATAAAAATAAAAGCGTTAAAAGTACGATTGTATATTAAAAAAATTAATCGCCACAGTAAAGGCCCCCTTGTCATTAAAAACTTTTGTCACATATTTCCCTCTCCTAAAAATAAAATTACCTTTTTCAAAATCTTTCTTATAAATTATAATTTTCCAACCTTGCCTAATAAAAAAGCAATTTCGGTTTCGAGTGTGTGTAAGCCATAGAGTGAAGACTTTTGAGGAAAATCTTCTAACGCTTCCTACTGACTATTGAGATGACCATCAAATCTGCAATTGATTTAATCAATCATATATAAAATAGTTTTTTAATCTTAAAAGCCATCATTGATTGTGAAAACATTATATTCTTAAAAATCATGTTGTCTCTAATGCTTGGTTTACATTTACGAAATCCACTCGATTTCAGCTGTCAAATCCAGATGAGATTTCATTTGACGTTTGAGCTATGGAATTGACAGTTGAAATCGAGTTGATTTCGTAAATGTAAACTTAGCATAAAAGCTATTACTACATACATTTCTGAAATTACTAACTCCCAACCCTGCCATTAAGCAGCCACAGGTTTATGTTTGTGTGTAGCAATGGAGAAAAAATTGTGAGTGTAATTTTTTATTTTGTGGGAGATGTTCTTAGGCCCCAACAACTCTCATTGAAAGATGCACACATTTTTCACACAATGCAAAAGCTTTTTGTATGCGGCTTCCTCTTCCGTGTTGTTGAGAAGAGAAGCAAAGAGAACAAATTGATTGAGTTTGAATGAGTAGAGGCGAGCATACATTAACGCACAATACAAGGAAGCAATCAATAAAAGGATCATAAATTTAAAATTAATTAAATATTTAAAATTAAATAAAAAAAACTTACATGAACACAATTCTTGTATTTGAAATTATATATAATTTTTTATGTATTTAAAAAATACATAAAATAATAATAAAAAAATATTTATTTTGGAACACTTGTGGGGTCCTTTTTTATTAATTAAACAAAAATCCAGTTTTGTAATAAAAACGTTTTGAATAAAATATCTTTCACAATTAAGGACAACATGTTTGATTTTGATTTGTTGCTGAAATATTTTGAATTTTTATAACTTTCCCTTTTCACATTTATTTATTTTTGTTTTCGCAAAAAAGGGGTCTATTTTAATAGGAACAAAATTGCTTTCTTTTCTTTCACTGCAATGCGAGCAACTAGCGTTTCACTTCTTTCGTTTTCGTTCTTGAAATTGTTGCCGTCGTTCTAAAACGCACCGTTTATACTGCTTAATAATAACGTAACATAACCGTCCGAGCCACTTGCAAAAACATTCTAAGTGCCGAAACATGCGGAAAACTGCGAAACCGCGAAAAACGTTTAACTACATAATGCCAGAAAAAAAAACAACAACACAACACAAAGTACAAAACTAACAACAACAAACTATTCGGCAAAAATAAGCTACGACACCCCATATAACAGTCCGTCAGTCATATCACTGCAGTTTTGTGAAGCTTCTATTGCATTATTCGTTTGCTAGTATTGGTGTTTAGTTGTTGTTTTGGGCTAGCCAAGCGCCTCAATTGATAATGGGAATGAATAAAAAAAAGCATGATGATGATCATCATCAGCAGGTTCTGGTTGGCCATGTGTGTGTGTGGGTAACCAGAAGAACTAAACGCGACCACCTTTTCTTGTTTCAAGTATTTATTGGTGGTGTAGGTCACAACAATAACACTAAAAACAGGAACAAATAATGTAAACTATTGAAATCCTAGTTGTGATAAGATAAGGCGTTTTTTTATTGAGTCAAATCATAAAACAAACTTATTGAAACAAATTAATCTTCTGAGGGGGAGAGACCCCTTCTGGGGAGAATTTTGTTATGTCATTGGTTGTGGCGAATGGCGCCATATTTCTTTATTTGTTTTTGAATGTTAGAATGTAATAAAAAGTTTACATTTTAAAGGAAATTAAAACATGAAAAATTCAAATTTACAATTTGTATGTTTTCGATACCAACTAAAAAAAGTGGGAATTTTTATTGCCTCAAATGCCTACAATTAGCTAAGAAAAATCTTACTATTTTTCTAATACAAAACTAAAATTTTGTAATTGACAAAAATCATGGGGAATTTAAAAAAAAATTAATGGAAATTTTTGAAAAAAAAAATAAAATTTGGAATTTTGTTGAATTTGAAAATTTTGTAATTGACAAAAATCATGAGAAATTTAAAAAAAAAAATCTTATGGAAATTTTTAAAAAAAAAAAAAAAAATAAAATTTGTTGAATTTCAAAATTCTTTTATATTTGTCTCAATTTTTAATTAAATTAATGGCCTGTTTATGTATGTCGATAAGAAAACGAATGCGGAAGAAAAACTACCAAATTTGAGTGTGTATTTCAAATTTGTTTTTTGTTTTGAAGCAAAAGCAAATGAAATAATATTTCAAAAACTAAAGTTTGGGTGTCTTTCATGCGCACACATTTTCGTTTCGAAATACATAAACTGGGGGTAAAATTTCCAATTTCTCCGAAAATTTCCCAAAAAGGAAAATTTTTATTTTTTATGTCCAAATTACTTAGATTTTAGTGTAGATCACAAATCTGCAAGAATTTTTTGAATATCATAAAAAACAAAAATTTCCCTATGAGGGAATTTTTTATTTAGGCTCCAAATTGAAAAATTCCTTTAAATTTTCACAAATCCTAATGAAAGATCTAAATTTCCATTGAAAATAAAAAATTCCCAAAAATTTCCCAAAAGGGAAATTTTAATTTTTTGCATCAAAAATACTTCGCTTTTGGCATAGATCACAAATCTGCAAGAATTTTTTGAATATCATGAAAAACAAAAATTTCCCTTCGAGGGAATTTTTTATTTAGGCTCCAAATTACAAAATTCTTTTATATTTTCACAAATCCAAAAGAAAGATCTAAGTTTCCGTTGAAAATAAAAATTTCCCAAAAGGGAAATTTTAATTTTTTACATCAAAAATACTTCGCTTTTGGCATAGATCACAAATCTGCAAGAATTTTTTGTATATCATGAAAAACAAAAATTTCCCTTTTGAGGGAATTTTTTATTTAAGCTCTAAATTGCAAAATTCCTTTAAATTTTCACAAATCCTAATGAAAGATCTAAATTTTCGTTGAAAATAAAAATTTCCCGAAAATTTCCCAAAAGGGAAATTTTTATTTTTTGTGTCCAAATTACTTAGATTTTAGTGTAGATCAGAAATCTGCAAGAATTTTTTGAATATCATGAAAAACAAAAATTTCCCTTCGATGGAATTTTTTATTTAGGCTCGAAATTACAAAATTCGTTTAAATTTTCACAAATCCTAATGAAAGATCTAAGTTTCTGTTGAAAATAAAAATTTCCCAAAAGGGAAATTTTAATTTTTTTCGTCAAAAATACTTCGTTTTTAGCATAGATCCCAAATCCGAAAAAAAATTGTAAATCTTCATAAACAACAATATCCTTTCTAGGGATATCTTATTTTAAAAGGGAAATTTTCAGGTTTTGTCTGAAAATCGTAGAGATTTTTGTATTAAACTTAAATAAAAAAGAAATTAACCCTTTATCGTTTCCCTCTTATAATAAGCCATTACTTCCCTATATTTTTATTCTAGCGAATGGTTACCGGCAAAAAAATCGACCACCCTTTTAATCATCTAAAAAAGAATTTCATATTAGAACAAGGAAGTATTGCTTGCACTTGGCTTGGTTGGCTGTCTGGCTGGCTACTCATATGAAAAATGAAAACGAAACGATGAAATGACGTCTGTGTGTGTGCTTGCAATTGACATAAAAATAAATGCATTTTTTTCAAATTGTTTTTACTTGTAAATAAATATTATGTACATCAATACAAAGCTAAAGAGAGGGAGAGGGCAAAAAGAGAGCACAAAATATAATCATCATTTGTAAAACAGAAGACGGCATTAATATGTTGACCATAACAATGAGGTATATAACTGAGGTAATATTAGGGTGGAGTGGATATGAAAATTTTTAGAAATATATAACAAATATATAATGTGTATAAAATATAACAAAAAATTTAAAATAAATATAAAAATTAAAAAAAAAAAAATAAAAAAATTAAAAAAAAAATAAAATTTAAAAAAGAAAATAAAAAATAAATGAAAATAATACAAATACAATTTAAAGTAAAAATTTAAAGTATTCTAAAAATAAAAATACACATTTTTTAGTTTTTATACATTTCTTTTTTAAATAACATTTTCAACATTTTCTCTCCCACCACCCCAACATTACCGGCTAAAAATTTAGCTTTAGCTTGCGGAAAAAACATCTCATAATTTTCATTGCTCCTCTTCTCACTTACATGCTCTCTTTCAGTTTGTTTTTGTTTTTGCTTCTATTGTGGGGGTATATTATTTATAGCTAAACGTGTTGTAAATAGCGCGCCAAATAAAACGGTTTATTTGCTGTTCGCTTTTTTGTTTTAGCATTTAAAGCTATTACAAAATGAAGATGAGAGGCGACGTTAATGCTCAAAACATTGCAAAAACATTTTGAAGGACATTTCATTTTATGAGAAAAAAATCTAATAATGCTTTAGCATTGTGTGTGTGAATGATTGTGTTTTCATGTGATAAGAAATCATGTGTGTTGGAGTGAGTGTGTGTGTGTGTGCTGGTGTCTGTTAGTTTTCATGCACAATTGCATTGACATTCAACTTGAAAAAAGTAAAACACACAAATTGTTATAAAGAAAGAGGGAGAAAATAATAAAATAAACAATAACTAGAATGCGGACGCTCACCTTTTGAGGAAGCGGTTTTGTTTTTTTTTTTATTTTTTATATAAAAATTGTTATATTTGTTTGTAGGGAAATTTTAGTCGTTTTGCTATTAAGGTAGATTTTGTATAAAGATAAAAATAAGAAAAAACCATAATATTTTAATATTTCGTTTGTGTGGAAAAATAACTTTTAAAAATTTGTAAAAATATCAAAAAAAAAAAAAAAAATATATATATAAATAAATAAAAATAAATATTCGTTTTTGCAAATTTTTTTTTATAAAAAAATATTTTTTTTTGTTTTGAAAATTAACTTCTAAAAATTTTTAATAATATTAAAATACAAAATGTTCACCAAATACTACTTTACAAAAAAAAAAATAATTAGTAAATAAATAAATAAAATAATTTTTCTTTTTTGAGTTTAAGAGCAGAAAATGTCTACTTTTAAAAATGTTAAAATTATGAAATTATTTTTTTTTTGGTAAAAAATAAAATAGATTATATTCTTGGAAAAAAATCATAAAAAAGGATTTTAATTTTTTTTAATGCAAAATTTTGCCGCTCTTGAACTCAAAAAAGGAATATTTTTATTTTTTGTAAGGAAGTTTTTTATGAACATTTTGTATTTTAATATTTTTAAACAATTTTTAGATGTTAATTTTCAAAAAAAAATTTTTTTATACATAGATATTTTGGCAAAAACGAAATAATTCCCAAAAACATTAAAAAAAAGTAAAAAATAATTATATCAGAAATAGTATTTTGTAAAAAAAGTTAATTTTTATTAATTATTAAAAAAATCTTATTTTTAATTTTTTTATAATTTTTCTTTCTATATTATTTAATTTTTCGAATTTTTTTTAAATCTTGTGATTTTTAGTATTTTTCTATAATTTCTTGATTTTTCTAAATATAAATGGTAATTTCAATTTAAATCCTTGTTTTTAATTTAAATGTTAAAAAATTATTAAAAATATAAATGGAAAATGTAAGAAAATGAAAACTTTTAAAAATGTTAAAATTATGAAATTATTTTTTTTTTTGGTAAAAAATAAAATAGATTTTTCCTTTTATATTCTTGGAAAAAAATCATAAAAAAAGATTTTTAACTTTTGCAAAGTAGAATTTTTCCGCTCTTGAACTCAAAAAAAGAATTTTTGTTTGTAAGGAATTGTTTTAAGAACATTTTGTATTTTAAAATTTTTAGAAGTTAACTTTCAAAAAAAAAAAAAATTAAAAAAATTATTTTGCAAAAACGAAATATTAATATATTTTGAGAATGAATGTATGTATTATTCCCAAAAATATTAAAAAAAGTAAAAAAAAATAATTATAGCATAAATAGCATTTTGTTAACAAAACTTAATTTTTATTAATCTTTTTTTTAATTTAATTTTTTAGTTTCAAAATTTTTTTTATAATTTTTCGAAAAAATATCTTCTTTCTATATTATTTAATTTTTCGAAATTTGTATAAATCTTGTGATTTTTAGTATTTTTCAATAATTTTTTCATTTTTTTTAAATTTAAATGTTAATTTCAATTTAAATGCTTTTTTAATTTAAATGTTAAAAAATAATTAAAAATATAGATGGAAAATGTAAGAAAATGTCTACTTTTAAAAATGTTAAAGTTATGAAATATTTTTTTTTTTTTTTTTGTAAAAAATAAAATATTTTTTTCTATATTCTTAGAAAAAAATCATAAAAAAAGAATTTTAACTTTTTTAAAGTAGAATTTTTCCGCTCTTGAACTCAAAAAAGGAATTTTTTTGTAAGGAAGTGTTTTATAAACATGTATTTAAAAATTTTTAGAAGTTAATTTTCAAAACAAAGAAAAATATTTTTTTTTTAAAAAATATTTTTGCAAAAACGAAATATTAATATATTTTGAGAATGAATGTATTACTCCCAAAAAAATTAAAAAAATAATTATATCAGAAATAGTATTTTTTAAACAAAAGTTAATTTTTATTAGTTATTAAAAAATAAATTTTTTTAATTTGATTTTTTGGTTTCAATATATTTTTATAATTTTTCGGAAAAATGACTTCTTTCTATATTATTGAATTCTTCGAAATTTTTAGTATTTTTAAAAAAATTTTTGATTTTTTTTTAAATTTAAATGTTAAGAAATAATTACAAATATAGTTGGAGAATGTATTATTTTCACAAAAAAAAAAATCATAGATACATCGAAAATTTTATTTTAAAAACAAATGACAAAAATAAAATTGTCGTTAATTTTTAAATAAACTTTCCTTCCATATTCTTAATGATTTTTGGACAAAATTCATAAAAAAAGAAAAAAATTCTTAATTTGAACTCAAAGAAGGAAATCATTATAATTATTATTATTATTATCATTATTATTAATATTATTATTATATATAATTATTATTATATATAATATTATATATAATAATAATAATAATAATAATAATAATAATAATAATAATAATAATAATAATAATAATAATAATAATAATAATAATAATAATAATAATAATAATAATAATAATAATAATAATAATAATAATAATAATAATAATAATAATAATAATAATAATAATAATAATAAATAAAAACTTAATAACATCGATAAATGTTTTTTAAACAGAAGTAAATTTTCACTAATTATTAAAAAATTTACTTTTATTATTTTTTTTTAATTAAATTTTTTAGTTTTCCATTTTTTTATAATTGTTAGCATTTTTTTAAAATAACTTTTTTCAATATTGTTTAATTTTTCGAAATTTATTTTAAATTTTATTATTTTAGCAGCAAAGAAAATTTTTTCTATAACGAAAATAAAACTTTCGTTAATTTTCACTAATTATTAAACAATTTACTTTTATAATTTTTTAATTTGAATTTTTTGGTTTTCCATTTTTTTATAATTTTTAGCATTTTTTTAAATAACTTTTTTCAATATTTTTTCATATTTCGAAATTTTTTTTAAATTTTATTATTTTAACTGCAGAGAAAATTTTTTCTATATAATAATATTTATGAATGTTTTTTTTTTAATATTTAAATGTTTATGTTTAATATTTAATTATTTTAAAAATATAGTAAAAGAATGTATTATTTTCAAAAAAAGGGTTGAAAATTATAGGGATATCGAAAATTTTATTTTAACAACAAAATAAAAATAAAAGTTTTAATGTCTTTTTCAAAATTTTTAATTTTGTTTTAATTTTCAAAACTATTAGCATTTTCCGAAAAATATTTTTAATTTTTCGAAATTTTTATTTTCCCATAATACTTTTTATTTATATTTTTTTTAATTTTTTATGATTTTTTTCTATTATTTCTTGTCAAGGTCATGCATGATGCGCATTAATGCATCTCTGTTACCCATGTTTTCTTTCTGCTCCCAAATGTGTCCGGCTAGTTGTTTTCGTTGTTATTTCAAATTACTGTAAATTACTCTCATTTTACAAAAAAGATTTCCTGGTTCTCAGATGTCCATTTTTTGTGACACATAAATACACACAAAGTCACACATATGTACATACATATGTATATAGAGAATGCTTCTGCCGCTGTATGAGGAGGCGGAAAAGTTTTCTTAATTACGGAAACTTATACGCCACCTCATCATAATCATACCATGTGCATGTGTATTGTATTGCTCATACGCACCAAGTGATCTTGGTCATCATCTTCAAAAAAGAAATCTTATATGAAGAGAAAAACAAGAGAAAGGGTACAACAGTGGGAGAGAGAAAGCGGGTGGAGTATGTGATTTTATTAGTGAGTAGGAAGCATGAGAAATATGATTTCTGTAAAGGCAAAAGCAAGTGCAAACAAGAAAATTTTCAAATGACTAAACTTATTTTGGCATTTACACAGGGCAACAAAGCAGTGAGCCAAATAAAAGCAAAAAAGATAAAAAATGAGAAAAGGTGTGAAGATCATACAAATTCAAAATTCTAGTAAAGCGTGAGGATTTAAAAAAATATATATACACCATGTTGTCATTAATTGTTTTTGTTTCAAAATTTTTGATAAAATATCAGAAACTTAAAAAACAATAATCTTTTAAATCATCTCGATACTGAAAATATTTACATCAAGTTACATTTTTTTAGTGTTTCTTTTGTTCTTCTGTGTAATTTATTCATTTTCGGCACTTGTTGTTGTTGCATCTATTGTGTTCATTATTTTATTATTATTTTGTATTATTGTTGTTCTAATTTTTTGTGTTAAAAATGCGTGCCAAGTGCAAGTGCAAAATGCATCACAACATCAGTACGGACACGGCACACAGAAAACCCACAACAATTGCACATTTTTTCTAATTTTAAAATACAAAACAACAAAAAAGTGGCGGTGGTGGCGGCGCCGTTTGCCAATAAAAATACAACAATCAAGCAAAGCTATGAAATGGCAAATGAAATGAAAAACATACTACGACGCTATAGTTTCAACTATGAATGGGGTCTGACGACCAAATAGAACTAGAAATTTTATGTTTCTTTTTTGTTTTGCTAAATTTGAAAATTGCGTTGCCAAAAACATTAAGCTGTGGCAAGTGGAATGTCGAGGGGTGCGGTGCCAAGGGATAGACAAGACAGTCAGCATTATGGCGCTGTTCGGTGCAATTTTTTTGCTTGTAAACCAGCATCTGCTGACATAAAAGTGATGCAATCAACCAACCAACCAGGAAGTGTAATTATTTTAAGAAGGAATATTTTTGGGTTGTTAAAAACGCAATACCACAACAAAGTTAATATTGTTTTGTAATATTATTAACTCGATAATGATTTATTTTCCAATGGGTATGCGTTTGTATGTACAATAAAGCCTCGACTCTTTATCTTTATTACGGCTGGCTACTCCCTGCCTTGTAATGAGATTTCACTCAAAACCAATGCATTTTTAATGCACTCTTTTTCAGTTGTATTACTCAGACTCTTCCTCTCTATACCCCGGTTATTCAGAGAATATGCCTCACTGCCTGCATTGTGCATTTTTATCTCAAACCACAATAAAGTCTATGTAAACAAACCGCACACACGCGTAGCACAAAGCTTTACAAATGAAATTGATAAGCTTTCAAGGCCATCACAATTTCTAATACAATGCACTTTTAGTGTGCAATGCAGTGCCTAAGTAAATATCTATGTAAACACAATTGTAGTTTTACAAACATATGTATGTAAAAATGTGTGTTAACAGCATTGGAGAAGAACAAAATGCAACGTTACAAAGCAAATAGGAAATATTTTGTTAGAAAGAAAAAACAAAAAAAAAAACGAAAGCTAAAACAATTGAGAACGTAAATGAAAAGTTAAGATTGCATTCGCTTCCCCATGAGCCATTATGTGGAACATCAAAATTGACTAGAAGTGTGGGGAAGGTGGAAATTTCCAGGTCTAATCTCTTATTTGCAGTACAAATCTTCACGATTTGGCTTGTGGGTTTTTTAAAAAAATTTTTAAGGCTTGTGGATTTTTTAAGAATATTTTTCAAGGCTCGTGGATTTTAAAATAATATCATTTAAGTCTCGTGAATTAAAAAAATATTTACGGCTCGTGGATTTTTTTAAGGATTATTATAAACATGAATTTTTTTAAAAATGCTTTGGAGCTCTTGGCTTTTTTAAAAATATTTTTTAGTGCTGGCAGATATTTTGAGAATATTTTAAGGGCTCGTGGACTTTTTAAGAACATTCTGAATGCTTCTGGATTTTTTAAGGAAAGTTTTAAGGGCTCGTGGATTTTTTAAATTAATATTTTTAGAACTCGTGGATTATGTTAAACTTATTTTTAGAACTCGTGGATTATTTTAAAAATATTTTTAGAACTCGTGGATTATTTTAAAATTATTTTTAGAACTCGTGGATTATTTTAAAAATATTTTTAGAACACGTAGATTATTTTAAAATTATTTTTAGAACTCGTAGATTATTTTAAAAATATTTTTAGAACTCGTGGATTATTTTAAAAATATTTTTAGAACTCGTGGATTATTTTAAAAATATTTTTAGAACTCGTGGATTATTTTAAAAATATTTTTAGAACTCGTGGATTATTTTAAAAATATTTTTAGAACTCGTGGATTATTTTAAAAATATTTTTAGAACTCGTGGATTATTTTAAAAATATTTTTAGAACTCGTGGATTATTTTAAAAATATTTTTAGAACTCGTGGATTATTTTAAAAATATTTTTAGAACTCGTGGATTATTTTAAAAATATTTTTAGAACTCGTGGATTATTTTAAAAATATTTTTAGAACTCGTGGATTATTTTAAAAATATTTTTAGAACTCGTGGATTATTTTAAAAATATTTTTAGAACTCGTGGATTATTTTAAAAATATTTTTAGAACTCGTGGATTATTTTAAAAATATTTTTAGAACTCGTGGATTATTTTAAAAATATTTTTAGAACTCGTGGATTATTTTAAAAATATTTTTAGAACTCGTGGATTATTTTAAAAATATTTTTAGAACTCGTGGATTATTTTAAAAATATTTTTAGAACTCGTGGATTATTTTAAAAATATTTTTAGAACTCGCGGATTATTTTAAAAATATTTTTAGAACTCGTGGATTATTTTAAAAATATTTTTAGAACTCGCGGATTATTTTAAAAAGATTTTTAGAACTCGTGGATTTTTTAAAAATATTTTTTAAAGCTTGTGGATTTTTTTAAAAATATTTTTAGAACTCGTGGATTATTTTAAAAATATTTTTAGAACTCGTGGATTAATTTAAAAATATTTTTAGAACTCGTGGATTATTTTAAAAATATTTTTAGAACTCGTGGATTATTTTAAAAATATTTTTAGAACTCGTGGAATATTTTAAAAATATTTTTAGAACTCGTGGATTATTTTTAAAATATTTTTAGAACTCGTGGATTATTTTAAAAATATTTTTAGAACATGTGGATTATTTTAAAAATATTTTTAGAACTCGCGGATTATTTTAAAAATATTTTTAGAACTTGTGGATTATTTTAAAAATATTTTTAGAACTCGTGGATTATTTTAAAAATATTTTTAGAACTCGCGGATTATTTTAAAAATATTTTTAGAACTTGTGATTATTTTAAAAATATTTTTAGAACTCGTGGATTATTTTAAAAATATTTTTAGAACTCGTGGATTATTTTGAAAAATATTGTTTAAGGCCCGATTTTTTAAAAATATTTTTAGAACTCGTGGATTATTTTGAAAAATATTTTTAAGGCCCGTGGATTTTTTAAAAATATTTTTAGAACTCGTGGATTATTTTGAAAAATATTGTTTAAGGCCCGATTTTTTAAAAATATTTTTAGAACTCGTGGATTATTTTGAAAAATATTTTTAAGGCCCGTGGATTTTTTAAAAATATTTTTAGAACTCGTGGATTTTTTTAAAAATATTTTTAGAACTCGTGGATTATTTTGAAAAATATTTTTTTAAGGCCCGTGGACTTTTTAAAAATATTTTTAAGGCCCGTGGATTTTTTAAAAATATTTTTTAAGGCTCGTTAATTTTTTAAAAATATTTTTTAAGGCCCGTGGATTTTTTAAAAATATTTTTTAAGGCTCGTGGATTTTTTAAAAATATTTTTTAAGGCTCGTGGATTTTTTAAAAATATTTTTGAAGGCTCGTGGATTTTTTAAAAATATTTTTTAAGGCTCGTGGATTTTTTAAAAATATTTTTTAAGGCTCGTGGATTTTTTAAAAATATTTTTTAAGGCTCGTGGATTTTTTAAAAATATTTTTTAAGGCTCGTGGATTTTTTAAAAATATTTTTTAAGGCTCGTGGATTTTTTAAAAATATTTTTTAAGGCTCGTGGATTTTTTAAAAATATTTTTTAAGGCTCGTGGATTTTTTAAAAATATTTTTTAAGGCTCGTGGATTTTTTAAAAACATTTTTTAAAGCTCGTGGATTTTTTAAAAACATTTTTTAAAGCTCGTGGATTTTTTAAAAACATTTTTTAAAGCTCTTGGATTTTTTGTAGGGCTTGTGAATTTTTAAAGAATATTTTTTAGGGCTTGTGGATAGTTTAAAAATATTTTTAGAGCTCGAGGATTTTTTAAAAATATTTTTAGAGCTCCAGGATTTTTTAAGAAAATTTTTAGAGCTCGTGGATTTTTTAAAAATATATTTTAGGGCTCGTGGATTTTTAAGAATATTTTTTATGTATCCTGGATTTTTAACAAAATTTTTTAGGTCTCCTGGATTTTTTAAGAATATTTTTAAGACTTGTGGTTTTCTTGAAAATATCTTTAAAGGCTTCTGCATTTTTTAAGAATACCTTTGTAAGGCTTTTATAAGACTTGTCGATTGTTAACAACATTTATTTAAGCTTTGTGATTTTTTTTAAAAATGATTTTTTAATGTTAAAAACTTCAAGGGCTTACGTAACGAAAATTATCTCCATCACACCTATTACCAATTCCATAATCATTCCTTTCCAATAATTAATTTCCTATTACAGCTTCCATTTAAAACAACCCCTTCAAACCTTTTCTCATTTCAACAACAGCCTCCCTCCAGTGCTGATTTCTCTTCTCCGGTGTGTGTGTGCACCACATCACAATATTACCCTCTCCCTTTACTACTCCATTGACCTTGAATTTCTGGTGTTTAGCAAATGGGATGGGAGATAATATTTGTCATCTTGTTGTCGTCGTCATCATCATCGTCGTGCAATGGGGGTATTCGTTTATGTAAGGAGAGATCTTCATGAATTGTGTTTGTCTACTCCTGCTGTATCAATGCACTTTAACCTTGAAAAATGTTATGTTGGCGCAGGCGCCCAAAAACACTTATTTTGTCCCCAAAGTCCCCAACATAAAAGAGTAACCATTTTAGTCTCTCTCCCTGCCATTTAAGAGAATGCAATTGAATTGTTTTGGTTTCCTTTCTCAATGAAAGGGGTTGTATTGTGCTGTGGGGGGTTATGGTAATATGGGGTTGTGTTTTTGTCTCTGTTATTGTTCGTTTGGTTCATTTCATTTGAGAGTTCGTATGAGTTTGAGGTGTGAGTATGTTTGTTGTTGTTATTGTCACTTTCGCTTATATGCAATTACTCGCATATTGTGTGTATATATGACGACTTTTGTAGAATAATATACACACATGCAATGAATGCGGTGTTTTGCCAGTTTAATGGTTGTAAAGGGGGAGTGAATGGGGGGTGTGTTTTTGAAGATGGCAAAAAATTACACAATTGTGTAAAAAATTGTGGAATTTTATAGAAATATGGGGATTATTTTAATTATTAATAAAATAATTGGAAAAATAATAATAAGTTTGCTAATTTTTAAAAGAATTCTAGAAAAATGCAAAATTTTAATTTTGAATAATAACAAATAAATAAATTTCAACAAAATTAAAAAAATATATTTTAATTGATTAATTTTACTTAATTTAATTTTGTTTCATTTATTTTATTTGTTTTAAATATTAAAGTTTTCATTTATCTAACAGGAATTTAGCACTGTCAAATTACAAAAAATATATATATTTTTAATTTTAAATAATAACAAAATAAATTTCAACAAAATAAAAAAAAAATATTTTAATTGATTAATTTTACTTAATTTATTTAAGCTTCATGTATTTTATTTGTTTTAAAAATTAATGTTTTCATTTATCTAATTGGAATTTAGCACAAACATTATTGCCCAATTTAAAAAATGATTAATGTTCATATTATTTTAAGTGCACTTATATATTGTACTTTAAACAACAATTACTTTTTTATTGTTTACAACAAATAAATCTTCTTTTAACTTATTCTGAATTTTTATAAAAATAAAAAATACTAAATTTCTGATAATCAAATTTTGTTGAATTATTGTTGCATTTTAAACAAACATCAAAATGTTGAAGTTTCAACAAAACCTGAAAAATTAATTTTCGAAACTGTTTGCTAATTTTTGTTTTTTTTTTCTCTTTTTGTTAAAAAATGTTTAATAATATTTTTTTTTTTTCAACAATTAAAAAACAAAATCAACAAATTCTTTTGATTTTACCAACAATGGAAATTTTGTGTACTCGCTTAATTTTGTTCTTTGTTCTAAAACTTCGACCTACGTCAAAAATTACACGTGTACCCTGCAAGGGCTTTTTCTTTGTTTGGTTTTCAAAAACTGTCTTATCAGCAAGTGGCTGATAATTTGTTCCCAGCCCCTCCAGTGTTTATAAACAAATAAAATTCAATTAAACAAAAATAAATTGTTAATTATTGCGCAGTGAAAGTGTTTTTACGTTGCAAATAAATGTTTTTTTTAAAGGGCGTTGATGAGAAAGATGATGGATGAATGATCCTCGTCATCACAAACACAAACATTTATTTGAAAAAAAAATCACTATTGATTTATTTCCGGCTAGATTATTAAACAAAAATAACAAATACAACAACCAGCAAACAAACAACCATCCAACAGACTGAACTTTCAGTTAACCCAAGTCAAAGTTGAATGAACTTTTGGGGGTAATGTAAAGGCAATGACGACGACGAAGATGATGATGATGATGTTTTAGGATATATTGTGTAATAAATATTGCCAACAACTTGAAACCCCTCTTCGCCTTCCTCTCCTCACGTTCAAAGTTTGCCAGACATTGTTGGAAGTCCTTGTTGTTGCTGTTGTTGCACAATCCATTGTCTAGTCGCACCCATTTGAATGTCAACAACCAGCGAAAACAAACACGTCAGACAGAAAATTTCCCAAACACACACACACAAAGTCACTCACTCGCATGAGAGTGTACATGAACCCTTTTTTAAGTATCCTTATGAGTCGCATATGATTTTTATGCTGACTACCCGGTGCTTTTCGCTTTTAATACATAAATCGCACACTAACTCGTGCCAGGCCGGCGGCGGCAAGCGGGGGCATTCTTTAGACCAGACCAAAGGCAGGACGACAACAACAACAGGAAGGCAATACACTTCTAAGTTCATGTTGTTATAGCACAATTGCTGCTGTTCTGTGTTGTTGTTCTGTAGAGTTCAGTGTTCAGGTTATTGAACCAGCGCCAAATCGGTTGTTGACGCCGTCGTTCATTGCCTTTCCATCTTTCTGTGGTTGCTGGTATCCTCCTTTTATTTTGGGGGTATACACACCCAAATGAAAAGCGAAAGACAAACGAGCAGGCATAATCTAGCTGTCTGTCTGACACCACCATCACCCCCAACCACCTTTGTCCCGAAAGCAAGAATATTGCACTCTTGCGTCGCCATGTCTAGCCGCATGCAAAAAAAAGTCCTTACCCAACATGACAATGGTTGGTGTAGTGTTAGTGTTACAACAACCCAAGCTAACGGGCGTTGACTTTAGCCCAACAACAACAACAAACTGAAACCTCGGACAAGGTCCATGGATGCCAGGCAGGCAGGCTAAGTTTTCTTTTAGAATTTCCATTGCTTTCCATTTTGTTTTTATTTCGTGCTCCACACCACCCTCCATCCCAGTGACTCCATTGTGGATATTCATAATATTGCAGGAGCAGCAGCAACGTCAGCAGCAGCCATCACTTTCGGTCATTGAACTTTTGGCTAGGCGTCGCGTAGTACGTCTACCGTTTGTCTGCAGGAAAATTGAGCAAAGTTTCACTTTTAATTTTCCCCATCATTCACAAAACAAAACAAAAAACAACAACTAACCTCCATTCCTACCCCTTGACGCAAAAGGGGCCCCACCAAGGTTTATGACCATCATTTTTGTTTGTGGCAATTGTGTTGTCGCAGGTTCACGATTACGTTATACAAAATTGCAACACTTGCGCATTGGTTGTGTTGTGCAGATCCTTTTGCAGACATTGCACACACACAGGACACCCAACAACTTGCATGTTGTCTATGGTCGTGTTGTTGGTTGGTTTGTAATGTGCATTGCCCTTAATGTTATTGTTGTTGTTGGTGGAACATTTGTTTGGTTGTTGATGATGCCTTTCATTGGAGCTATGCCGGTCATTGAACCTGGCCATGGCGTCAACGTTCAACAACGACCACTAGCAAACAACAACAACAACAACGTCAGCACCAGCACCAAAAGGACAACAGCAAAAATGGCAGTTGAATTCTTTGGAAGATAGAGAGAGTTTTGCCAACCAACAAAAGGGGTGTGTTGGGGAATATCGAGAATTATTTCTAGAAATATCCTTTAAAATGAAATTTTTAATATTTTTGGGAATAAGAAAAAAATTTTAGCGCACCGTTAAACGGAAATAAAGTGTTATTCTTGAAGTTGGGATAAGATAAAATCTTTATCCACACTTCACGGATAAGAGTTTATTACCATTTCGATGTAAACATATCTTATCCGGGCCCCTTTAATGAGTAAAATATTTTATCCGTAATATTGAAATAGTTGTGTAAAGAACATTTCTGAAATGATAACACTTTATCCGCAACCTTTAAATAACAAAAATATCTCACTCGTGCGATAAAACGATTATCCACGATTTTTGTACGGGAAAATAACCTAATTTCCAAAGTACTTGGATAAAGAAAACACTGTATCCAAGGTACTTCGATGAGGAAACACTTGGATAAGGAAAAAAAACGTTATCGAAGATATATGGATAAAGGTGAAACCCTACCCAAGACACTTGGATAAGGGAAAAACATTATCCAAGGTGTTTGGATAGAGGAAAAACATTATTCAAAATACATGGATAAAGAAAACACTTTATCCACAATATTTGAATAAAGGTAAAATCCTACCCAACATACTTGAGTGAGGGAACACCATTATCCAAACAGCTTGGATAAAGGAAAAACTTTGTTAAAGGTAATTGGATAAAGAATAAACTTTATCCAAGATATTTGGATAAAGAAAATATATCATGGATAACTCAATTTTCATATGCAAGATACTTATATAAAAGAAAAACTTTATCCAAGGTGCTTGGATAAAGGAAAAACTTTATCCATGGTGTTTCGATAAAGAAAAAACGATTGCTAAGTCTGGAGTTTCCCCCATTGGCTTAACTTCATCACTTTCCTCTTTGCAGAGAAAAATGTTTACAAAACGCACTGACAGCTTGCAAAATTTACTGATCGCTACCAATATCATGATTTCATCCCGGCGAAGGGAATTATCAATTGGCTTTTCAGTTTTTGAAATTATGATTTTTTAGTGAAAACCTGAACTCTTTAAGCATCGACTATTCTCATGTTAATGAGAATGCATGTTAATGAGAATGATGCTCACTTTTCGGCTTTCCCAAAAAAACACCAGAACAAAATATTTGCAAGCTGACAGCACGATTCAACTAAGAAATCATCGATTTCTGTTAAGTTGAAATAACATCAACACAGTTACCTGTGAGTATGTCGTTGGAATTTTATTTACAAAATTCCGTTTTGCGCGTGCCTTCGCTGTTTTTTGTTTGTTTTGTTTTAGTTGAAGATTCAATCATATGATTGCTAAGTCTGGAGTTTCCCCCATTGGCTTAACTTCATCACTTTCCTCTTTGCAGAGAAAAATGTTTACAAAAAAATCATGATATTGGTAGCGATCAGTAAATTTTGCAAGCTGTCAGTGCGTTTTGTAAACATTTTTCTCTGCAAAGAGGAAAGTGATGAAGTTAAGCCAATGGGGGAAACTCCAGACTTAGCAATCATATGATTGAATCTTCAACTAAAACAAAACAAACATAAAGAAAAAACTTTATCCATGGAGCTTGGATAAAGGAAAAACTTTATACAAGGAGCTTGGCTAAAGGAAAAACTTTATCCACAGTGATTGGATAAAGAAAAACCTTTAAACAAGATATTTGGATAAAGGTAAAAGCCTACCCAAGATATTTTGGTGAAGGGAAAATGTTATCCAAGGTGTTTGGATAAAGGAAAAACTTTATCTAAGGTGCTTGGATAAAAGAAAAAGTTCATCCATGGTGTTTGGATAAAGAAAAACTTTTATACAAGTTATTTGGATAAAGTTAAAGCCCTACCCAAGGGTGTGGATAAAGAAAAAATTCTATCCGAGATGCATGGAAAAAAGAAAAACTCTATCCAAGTAGCTTGGATTAAGGAAAAACTTTATCCAAGGTGCTTGGATAAAAGAAAACTTTTTTCAAGTTGCTTGGATAAAGAAAAATCTTTATACAAGACATTTGGATAAAGATAAAATTTTAACCAAGATACTTGGATGAAGGAAAAACTTTATCCAAGTAACTTGGATAAAGAAAAACTTTATCCAAGGTACATATAAAACAAAACAGCATCGAAGATGACTGGATAACGGAAAGCATTATTCAAAATACTTGGATAAAGAAAAAAATGTCATTCAAAGTATTTGAATAAAGAAAAAACGTTATCCAAAGTACTTGGATAAAGGAAAGACTTTATCCAAGGTGCTTGGATAAAAGAAAACATTTATCCAAGGTGCTTGGATAAACAAAAACCTTTATACAAGTTATTTGGATGAAGGAAAAACTCTATCCAAAGAGCTTGGATTAAGGTAAAACTTTATCCACGGTGATTGGATAAAAGAAAAACCTTTACACAAGAAATTTGGATAAAGTTAAAATTTTACCCAAGATACTTGGATGAAGGAAAAACTTTATCCAAGGAGTGTGGTTAAAGGAAAAACTTTATCCAATGTGCTTGGATAAAGGAACAATTTTATCCACGGAGTGTGGATAAAGAAAAAACTTTATCCAAGGTGCTTGGATAAACGAAAAACTTTATCAAACGTACATGGATAAAGAAAAACTGTATCAAACTTACTTGGATAAAGGAAAATCATTTTCCAAGATATTTGCATAAAGGAAAAAACTTAATCAAAGTACATAGGATAAAGAAAACCTTTATCCAAGATATTTAGATAAAGGAAAATCCTAATATCATAGATAACTTATTTTTCATTTTCAAGGTAGACGAAAAATGTTATCCTAGGTACTTGGATAAAGTAAAAACTTTATCCAAGATAATTGGATAATAGAAGAGCTTTATCCACGATATTTGGTTAACAAAAAAACCGCCCCATGAGACTTTTGGATGTCATTTGGCTATGCAAAGAAAATTATCCACGTCTTTGGATAATCCAGGAACGTTATTCTTTTCATTTGGATAAGAACAAAGCATTACACCTGTCATTTAGATAAGACAGAAACATTGTCCAGGTCATTCGGATAAGCCAAAACATTATTCACGTTATTTGGATAAGGCAAAACTGTTATCCACGTTATTTGGATAAGCCAAAAATATTATCCACTTTATTTGGATAAGGCAAAAATATTATCCACGTTATTTGGATAAGGCAAAAATATTATACATGTCATTTGCATACGGGAAAATATTATCCACGCCGTTTGGATAATACAGAAATATTATCCACGTAATTTGAATAAGGTTAAACCTTACTATCACATGGATAAACTCACCACCATTTTCATATTATAAAAGTTATTTCTTTGTGGATAATGTGATAGTAATAAAATTATATAATCAAAAAAATAAAAGAAATTTCCAAAAAAAAAATTCGTTACACCCTATGACAATATGAAAATGAAAACAACAACATTATCATTCAACCCAGACCTGCTCAATAATATTTGCCGTGGTTCGGTGTTTGTTGGTGGGTTGGTTTTTTTTCGCCGCCTGTATGTTTTTGGGTATTTTGAAAGCAACGGTGATGACGTTGCAGCACACAAACAAATTTACAAATATTCTCACCCCACCTTGTTTGCTGCAATTTCGGGATTTTCTCTATGATAATAAAATCAATTTGAAAAACAGTAAAATCTATCATTACCTTGTTATAATAGCAGCTAAATCTTATAAGGAATGCCGGTTTTGTTGCTTATGTTTTTTTTTTGTTTTAATTTAACTTAAATCTTAATGATTGCTTGCTTATACATGTAATTACAAATTATCAGTCTTTCACTCTCTTTCTTTTTTTCTTCGTTTGGTTTTAAGCTATTTTTTATTTTATTTTTTTTTGGTTTTTTTTTTTTATTTTGTAAGACAAGTTATAGGATAGTCCTGCAGCAGTCTTATTTCATGTAAGTCTTCTTCTTCTAGGTTTGTTTTAAACGCGATTTAAATATATTCACAAATGCAAAGATATCGCGAAAATATAAAGGATATCGTCGCAACAATTTACTGAATCCTGAACACATTGCGGTGGCACAATCTCTTGCTTCGGGTTTACTCTTTACAAAATTTTTACTTTGGTTTTTTTATTTTTGGTTAATTTTTCTAGATTTTTCTTCAATTCAATTGTTGTTTTTCATTATGTACACTTGTCGTCGGTCGACTTCGCCTAGAGTTCGTTAAGTAATTTATTGATAACTTATTGCTAGAGATGAGCATGTTTGTTGTTGTTGCTGTTGGTGATTTTGTGAATGATTCTTAACTGTTGTTGAAATTTGTTTTTTTGTTTTTCAATAAAAAAATCAGTCTTTTTCTTGCTTTTGTTTAGTTTTGTTGGTATTGAGATTTGTTTAAGTCGAAAACTATGCTAGAGAGATTTTTATTGGTTAGGCATGACCTGCCCTACACGTTAGCAGCCCGGGATAGGACTAAATGTTCAAAGTGTTAGAACTTTCAATGCTGCTGCTGCTGCTACTGGCGATACGGCCTTTGCAGAACAGACATAAGGAAGGCAAGGAATCTGCACACACATGCCGTCGTCCGTCCCCTTGTCCCTCCCCTGCTTATGATGTTGACTTCGTATGCATTCGGCACAGTGTGCTTGCATTTTTGTTCGTATTCTATCGTGTCTTGTTTATTATTTTGTTTCCTTTTTTTCCCACACAGACACGCACTCACACAATGACACTTATGCTGCCAGACAATAACCGGAGAAAGGCAACAAAAAAGCATTGCTTAGACATTTTCGCAACTCTGCAGAAAGTTTAACTTGAATCTTTGTCGGGTCGTCAACCTTTTTAGTATTGATGTAGGGAAGTTATTCTTTGTGGAGGGAGTTGGGTAATCTAAAGGGGATGGATGGATGGTTGGTTGGTCGGTGCACCAGTCATAAAACCATTCATAAGATATATGGTGGCTGATGGGTGTAAGGGTTTTTATTCATTGAGTGAACATTGACAGAGAGAGAGAGAGCGTGATTTAAGGAGAGAGGCAGAGAACCCACAATGAAATGAAGAGAATTATGCAGAAATCGAAATAAAAGCCTTTTTGGGATTTTTCAATAAATATTCGAAACTTTGGGGACCTTTTCCAGGCACTTGAAGTCATGTATGTAAAAAATGTAACAAACGTCGTAAATCCAGAATCAAGTGAAACCATGTTTGCAATGAATTGCGGAATCTTTACACCGATTTTTTAAGAGTTTTTGACAACGAAATTTTTCAAAATGTCGCAAAAGTCGTAAACTTGTATAAAACTGTAAAAAACATTGTAAATCCAAAATCGAGTGACATTTTTTACAGTTAATTGTCAAATCTGTGGAAATCTAGCAACTGTTTTTCACTTCGAAATGTAGCAAATGTCGTAAACTTGTATAAAATTGTAAAAAAATGTTACAAACTTCAA